>NC_142243.1:85071090-85382177 GCF_052056855.1 Sturnus vulgaris
TAATTGATTTCCATTGTTTCTTTAAATTAACCTATTATCTCCCATTCTTAAATCAAGTGCAGGAATGTGTTATGAGGATAACAGTGAAACTACCCACCTGTTTTCTTCTTGATTTTGAATAGTACTAATAATAACATTTTGTTCTTTCTTTCCTTAATTCTTATTCTTAGGTAAGGAAAGAAAGGAGGTTGATCATGTTTACAGTGACATCGCAATACCTGGAGTTTTCACTGCTGCAGACATGCAGCAGTATTGGGAAGGAGATTCTTGGCAGGCATCTAAGCCTATTCATACCCTTCCTGTTTAATAATTTCACATTTATTCCTGTCTGCTGGAGGTCTGTCCTTGTGCTATTCATTTTTTCGAGTTCATGTATTCAGTAAGAAACAAATTATTAATCTGTTTTATCAATAATAAATATTTGTTCATGTTAAAAATCTGCAATGAAAAACAGACTGGTTTCCAGCAGATGCCATTTGGGAGTTTGCTCTGCTTTTTTCCTAGTTAGTGTGAAATTAAGTTAGTGGCCTCAGCTCAACTCCTGCTCACTTGAAGCAGTACTGCTGTTGGAGGCCTTGATAGCCAGGCAGGAAATGGGAATTCTGTTGGCAGTGGAAGTGGAAGGTAACTTGCTGCACTGGGTACGTGTGCCCTGCAGCAGGTTCCATCAGCACATTCAGCCAACAGTACAGACTATTTAATTTCATACCAACCTCTTTGTGGGTCATGACTGTACATTAGGGTTGTTATTCTCAATTCTAGTGTCATACTTAAGTTTAAGTTTGGTTATTAACCATACCTGCCTAGGTATTTGATCATTCCTCCTGACCACAGCATCAACGTATACATGGCAGTCACACACTCAGTAGATTTTTAATCCTTTGTGAATCCATTTCAGAGGAGAAAGGTGTGCAATAATTAAAAACAAATAAACAAAGAAAATCCCCAAAACCAACCAAACCACCAAAAAAAAGCAATCAGCTTGCTGGGAATTTGGGCCAAATCATGCTGCTGTACAGTAAGACTGGAGATAATGGCAGAACCGCTCACTTAGGTAAACAGAAAGTCTCCTGCAGCACAAGAAGAAGCCAGAGTGGAAACCAGAACAACAAAGGAGTATGAAAAGCTGCATTTGGAGATAAAATGAGGGAGATCAAAGACCAGCAGGAGGTAACTTGGGATATAAAGGGTCACAGCAGGGGATTTTACAGGCATATGTATCCTAAAAGGAGAAAGAAGTTGAGAAGAATTTGAGTCCATTAATGCATGAGGAAGATAAATTAGTGATGGATGAAAGGGAAAAGACTAAAGAACTCAACACCTGTTGAGCCATAGTTTTATCAGGCTAATCCTGCTTCTAGACTCCTGTACATTTCAGTGTGTTTTAAGAAGAGCAAGGAGAAGCAGCCATGGGCATCAGCAGGATAAGGGCTATTTGGAGAATATATATGTATATATGTATGTATGTATGTATTTGGATCCATGACACTGGATGGAATTTACCCAGGAGTACTGCAAAAAAAGCTAATTGGTATGGTTATCACTGCATCAAAACTGGTGTTTTGGGGAAGTGACTAAGAACTAGAGAAAGACTAAAAATTAATCTGGCTTTGAGGAGAACAAATATAGTCTGAGGATCACCTTTATCCCAAACCTCAGAAAAAATGCAGACTATGACTTTTTAGAATCCATTTCAAAGCATATGATGGAGGAACAGCCAGCATGGATTTACCACTGGCAGATTATGTCTAGTGAGCATGATTGCCTTCTGTGATAAAGTGTTTGTCCACGTGGATGAAGGGAGAGGACTGATGGAATATACTATCCCTTTATTGTTTCATTAGTACAAGCTGTAAATCCTGACTAGGCAGCACACTTCTGAAAAGGAACTGGGGTTTATAGAGGACACCAATCCAAATATGAGCCAACAATGTGTTCTCATCCTGTATATGGCAGACTGGGATACATCTGTGACCAGCACTGCATGGAAGATTATCTCCCTTTTCTTGGTACTGCTATGGACACCTGGGCAGTACTGTTTCCAGCTTTGGGCCCACTCCTTTCAAAAGAATTCTCAGGAACTGGAGAGGGTGCAGGGAAGGGGTCACAAGTTTCTGCTTGGGAAATTGAGATTGGATGTTATACTTTACCAGGTAAGCAGTGCAACACTGGAACAGAGAGGTGGTGGAATGTCCATCCTTTGATCACTTCAAGACTCTCCAACAAAACCACTGACCTTGTCTGGTCTTGCTAATCCTTCCATAGGCAGCAGGCTGGACTCTGGTTCTTCCAAATAACAATTCTGAGATTACATCAGTGACTCCAGAGTTTCAAGTCAAGCCCCTGGAAAACTGGGAATACAGAAAGTACAAGCTCTGAGACTAAATCTGGACCATAACAAAATTCCCTTACCTCATTTCTCATGTCAGGGCCATTATTCCTCTTCCCTTGCATTGGTCATGGAGCACTTGCTGATAGAGGTGAGCAGGCTAATGGAAAACAACCCCAACAAACCCTTCTAAGAAAAACTGTCATTCACATCAAATAAATCCATTGTGTGTAGTGGATTCCTACACACACAGAGAATCCTACAAGGGTGAAAAGTGACAGCATAGACAACATATCACAAGCATTCTGTAAAAGGGGGTTTAGTTACAGATGCAGAGGCCAACTTAATTTAGGTATTATGTGAGTTTTCAGTGCTTGACTTTCCAACTGTACTGTTCTGTAAAACACGTTACAACCAGCATCAGCAATTACAATTATCCTTACTTTCAAATGTCAGCCAAACAGCTCGAGAAAGATTTGTATTCGAAAATCTTATTTCAGTTATGGTCATGTAGGCTAATAAGTGGTATTTTGGGTTCTCTTAATAAATAACTAAGTAAGTGGTATTTTGATGGTACTTTAAATTGATATGTGTAGATACAATATTGGACATTTGTAATTAGATGTTTATTTAAATAGACAATTTCAGAATTGCAGTTGCAAGCTGCTTTTGGTATTCTTTACATCAAGATGAAATTGCAGTCAGATAAAAAGTATTGATCTTTACGTGCACAGTGTATTGACATTTGTAAGTCTCTAAATTCAGTTAAATCCCCTTGAAATTGCAATCAAACTTTAAAATTCTATGCAAAATATTAATACTACAATTTTTGAAGAACTGGAGATAGAGGAAATACAGTAGATTTTTTTTGTTAATCAGTTTGCCTAACACAACTTTGGGATAGGTCTTTTTTTCAATCTCATTGATACTTCCATATTTTTCTGGAGTTCTCTGAACTCATATACTGAAATATTTCCAGAACTCTGCTGTTTGTTCAGAGTGACTTCATCATTGGTCTAAATAAATAAAGGTAGTTGCACTTAATCTTTAAAGTACTTCAAGAGTTTATGCCTGTTACTGCTGTTCTTTCAGGTGTTATAGTAGTCATCAGCTTCTCTGGCACTGCTATTTTTTTGGCTGTCATGTTTTGCTCAGTTAACAGGGCAGATTTGTAAATCAAGTTTACAGCCTAGCAGACTTCCTGAATCTTCTGAGGCAGGTTATAGTGCCAGTTTTCAAGTGGACTTTGGGTTATAAATTTGTAAATTGAAGACCTAAGTGGTATAACTTTTATTTAAGGAAAGAGGACAGGAGGCATATTGATAGTCATGACATGATTCCTGTAAGAGGCTATAACTGATTGCAAAGACCAATGTATGAGGTTTTGTTGCCTGAATTAGAAATGTTTAACACCCCAATTTAATTAGGCATGTTTTGAGAAAAGGTTTCATGGTGTGGATTGAATTTCAGGCATTCACCTACGTGCATGTGAATGGCTTTGGCTGCAGCCATCACAGCAGTACCACTGCTCAGCAGACATAGTATTTAAAGAAGCCCAACACATCCCCAAAAGTGTGGGAAAACACTGAAGTTTGTGTTTGCCCTCTGCCAGGGTGCTTTCCATGGAGATTCTCAAGAGAAGAGATGACATGGATGACTGTGGTATTGTGTGGCTTAATACCATGATGCTAAAGACAACATTTTGGGTAAAATGGTGAGGCAAGAGTGAGATTATGTTCGATGAGAAGCAGGCAGATTAACCAGATTAAATTGGAGTTGAGTATGGATTACTACTTGTCTGTTGTAACCAAGAGTTTTGTCTTACGGACTTGACTACACTGTGGAATAGCAGAAAGCAAAGAACTGCAGAATAGTTGTTTCTCAGTAATTCTCCCAGTGAATACTTTCAGGATAGACCCTGTGTCTCCAGAGGAAGTTAGTACAGGACAAATACTGCATATGAAATACAGATAACTATCCCAAAGCTTCCTCCAGTAGAAGAGTCCATACAGTGCAATGGTCCTGAAGGTTCAGTGGCACCCATTAATGCCAGTGGGTGTTTCTGGAGTGCAGGTGTGCAGTTCTTCCCTTCCTCTAAACCCTGGTGTGGTTTTTATACAGCAAAGAAGTTCCCAGAGCTGTGATCAGAGACACACTCACCTGCTGCCAGAGCCCAAGGATACAGGCTTGTGTCCAGCAAAGCCCAGTCATTGTCTGATTCTGATTGCGGTAGGGAAGAGAGAGTGAGCCCCAGCTGAGGCTGCTCTAATACCCCTGCTTTACATGATGGATAAGTAATTGGCTGGATGGACTCAGACAGAGAGTTGTGGGCAATGGCTCTGTCTTTAGGGGGAGAGTGGTGATGAGTGGTGCCCCTCAAGGCTCTGTTTTGGGGCCGGTGCTATTCAACATCAGTGATCAAGTGCACCCTCAGTAGATTTGCAGATGACATGAAGCTGAGCAGTGCAGTTGACACAGAAGGAAGGGGTGTCATCCAGGGGACCTGGACAAACTTGAGAAGTGGGCCCATGAGAACCTCATGAAGTTCAACAAGCCAAACTGCAAGGTGCCACATCTGGGTCAGGGCAATCACAGACGTGAGTGCAGACTGGGAGAAGCCACTGAGAGCAGCCCTGCCAAGAAACACTTGGCAGTTCTGGTGGATGGAAAGCTGGATATGAACCAAGAGTGTGTGCTTACAGCCCAGAAGGTGAGTGGTATCCTGTGCTGCATCAAAAGTAGCATGGCCAAGAGGTCGAGGGAGGTGACTCTCCCAGACCTCTCTGCTCTCCTGAGACAACAGCTGCAGTGCTGCACCCAGCTCTGGGGACCCCAACATCAGAAGGTCACGGATCTGATGGAGCAGGTCCAGAGAAAGGACATGGAGACAAACCACTCTGGGCAGAAAGATAACTCAAGGACGAGGAACTGGAACATTGTAATACTCAATTCATACCCTTACTATCTTGATGGAGTGTCATTTTACCAGAGCCACCTGCTAAGAAAGGAAGAAAAAATCCGCTCGTATTTGGTACTAATATATTTATTTCAGCAAGGTTTTGGCAATGGAAATCTTCTCTGAACTGGGAAGTAAGTACTAACC
Organism: Sturnus vulgaris; assembly: GCF_052056855.1. Lineage (NCBI taxonomy): Eukaryota > Metazoa > Chordata > Aves > Passeriformes > Sturnidae > Sturnus > Sturnus vulgaris. Next base: position 85,076,523 of record NC_142243.1, read on the forward strand.
TTTCTTAAGTTCTATTAAATAATTTGTAATCTTTATACCTAATACAGGAAATTTTACTGTAATTCAGAGAATTGTGTTTGCACTGTTTCAGAGGAAGCTATGTTTTCAAGTAACTGACAATTAACTGAGAATGGTAAAATAATAATTACAAAATTAGAATGAGTGTTTATTCATAAAAGAACAGACACCTTTTATAAGCTGTAATTATCCTTTTGCTAATTTGGTCTGACTGGCAAACGAAGCATACAGAGGATGAATTTTTTCCCGGGCATAGCACCACTGCAGACAAAGCACTGTTAGAGGTGAGGCTTGTTGTAAAAGCAGGTCACATGGCAGCAAGCACTGACAGTGCTGAGTATCTCTTGCTCAGGGAATTCTTATCTGTCAGCTGAAGAGTAAAAAACAAATGCAGAAATTCCTCAGTGTAGGAATAATTAATAAGAGACTGAGGCTGAAGTTTGCCACAGTACCAGTACCTTTGCAGTTGAAACCAGCCCTCAACTTTTTCTGGTTATTCAGTTTGCATCGTATTTTTTCCCCCGCTCTTTTTTATTGTCGGTGAATTGTGGGTTTCTTGACGACAATATACTCTGTCTCTTGGCCCAAGAAACACGTATCTATGTACATGTGCTCCTATATAAGGTGAAACTTCATGGAAATAGGATGCACAAAGGTGTATCATGAGAGAAAGAAGACTGATTCTGCAGAAAACTTTACTCAATCAAATACACACAGCTTCTGCAAACTGTATTTTTGGAGGAGAGGAAGGGTTGAGGGTGAGGTGTCTTCTTCTTTCATAGCATACAAGTTTTTTGGTGCAATTTATAGAAAGAATCAGAATGAGGCAAATGCAGTAATGTGTTAAATGCCTATCTTTGCAGATGGGAGGGTGAAATATCTGAAGGATAATAGTATATTTCATGGCCAAGCAAATAACAAAGTAGAGAGTCTGCTACACATGCAAGAGTTTCACAGGCATCTTAAGGCACCAATGCAAAGTTTGAATTTGGCATTTGGTTTAACAGGAATAAACAAATTGATTCAAAGGGTATGTGTTAAAATGAAAAGGGAAAAACTAAATTTTTGAAAATAAGTAATATCTGCCTCCTGAGCAGTTCCTGTGACATACGAGAGAGCCAGGCATCAGAGCAGTGTAGGGTCTTGTAAGAAGTTTGTTCTGGAAGAAGGTGCAGGTTGTCAGATGCCATCCCTGGGGTATCAGCCAAAGGAGTAGAGAGCATTGACAGTAATGCTCATAGCAGAGTTTGTTCATCGTTCTGTATGGCATGGACTAGGAAGGGGTAAGCAGGGTTGTGGTAGAGTGATCTCCTGCCTTTTTTACAGGTTATTTCAAGCAGCAGTGATGCACAATGACTCATTAGGCCTAAGGGCACACTAGAAGGTCAGTTCTTTCACCATTCCTCAGTGTGCACATAAAGCTGTTTGGAGATAGGATGATGTGACATAATCTGAGGTAGGTGCTCACTGGCAATTTCAGCTTAACTGTCATGAAAATAGGACACAAACATGCATATTTATTTCTTATGCTGAAGGCATGTTTGGACAAAGTGTAAGAATTGTTATTTATTGTGCATCACATTATGTATCTTTTACAATTAGGCAGTTCGTGAAAATGAGATTTTTTTTTACAGTTATTTTGCTCAGAATATCATAACACCCTGAGATGCTGTTGCTGGAAAGCAGCATAGATATCTTGATGTTTTTAATGGAGTTAAAGCATTAAAAAAAATAGAAAATTGAGGGTAGAAATTGTTCTAGAAATAAGAAAGTGCAATTTCACAGGGACAGTATCGTTTAATGAATTATGTGACTAGAAAGAAATTATATGAACAAATAATAAATTTATTTTGAGATGCCTAACTGAAAATCCAGAAGGAGGAGCTGGTAACAGAGCGTGTGGATTATGACAGTAGAAGAACTTACTTGATAGCTAGTTTAGACAAGGAAGAGAGAGAAATGGCAAATAAGCATCATTTCTAAAGATTTTTAGTTTGGTAGGGGAGAAAGACTCCAGCCAGAGGAATGTCCATAGCAGTCCATTCACTAAGAGCATGGACAATCACACAGCTGAGAAGCATTTGTCTTCTACTTTGCTGTGCTGTGTAACTTAATTTGTTTCAGAGCAGCATTTCATACTTCTGATACTCTAATGAGTGTTCTGCTTTGTGACTTCTTATCCTCTGTATTAAAATTTCTAAGTAGCTGATCAAAAAGAGATGAAGCTAATAATCTAATGAACTGATTGGTGTTGTAATTAATTGTGCTCATCTGATTAGTCAACAACCAAAGCTGATTTACTCTCCTTTCTTCTCAAGGCGCTGCACTGATAATGGTTTTTCAAGACTGCAAAATAGATGCAGGAAGGCACTTGAAACTCAGATGTGACAGGGAGATTGCTTTGTAGGTTAAGGGAATCATCTTACTTGAGCAGTCATGATCCTATTTGTTTGTTCCTCCAGGTTGATAGGATTGCGTATTGCTTATGGTTTTTCTGGAACCTAATCTTTATTCATAAGATTTTTAGAGTGGTAACTTTGCTAAATATAGCTACTTACATTGTTTCTAGTCTTACTTTTGCAATTATCTTTTTCACTGAGTTCTAAAACCAAAGCAAGACAGCAGTATAACTTTCCAATACTTTGATTTATAAGACCTGAGAAGTGCGTTACTGCTAATGCTTTTAAATGTTTCAAACTTAACAGCAGAGGCAAACAGACTTACTGAGCTTAAGTGTCTACCAAAGTATATGAAAAGAATATGCAATATATTGTAATACCTCATCTGAAACTTTTGGTTTGGTTTAGTAACAACAGTGTCAACTTAAAAATCAGTATATCCAATAGAAAAGTGAAAATCAGAGCATAAAATGTAGAATCTTAGGTCAAAGTGGAATCCAAAATTCATTTCTAATGCCATTATATTTATACAACTAGAAAGTCACATCTGAACTGTCATCTAGCCCAAGTAGAATGCTTGTTCTAACAGAGTGAGAACCCGAAATGATAGTGTCATGGTATCCCATCCCAAGGTTTAAAGTAGTTTTTCCTTATACAGATGCTCTCCTGAGTTACTATGTCTGAAATAAGCTCTATTTATCTTTTTTTTTTTTCTTTATCAAAATGTAGCTTTCATGTTTGCCTAGAAACGCATTTACATCCCTTTATCATTGAACTAGAACAACCCATTTCAGCTTCCATCTTTTCAAAATGTTTATTTGGAAATGTAAAATTACTGAGTTTATAACTGAATCACAGGTTTGTCTTCTTGCAATATGTTGTAGAAGGATTTTGACAGTTGTGGCACTTGGCTTTTTACTACATGTGCTCTTAAACTGAATTTGTGTGGCCAGTGGGTCTATTTGGCATATAGACTGTTTTCCATGTAACAGGCTATTCACTGGATATTTAAACGAGCTGTTTTATTCTGGGAAACTAACTGACTTCTTACTGTTCCATTTGTGTGTATGAGCCACAAAGGAGACCAAGACAAGGACCTAAAATTTACGCATTGAAGCACTTTTTTCTTTTATAATTATCAGTTAAGAGAATTTATGGCCAACAGGACATAAATGTCCCGTCTTGGAATGCAAGACACTCAAATGACTGAGAAAGTTTGAATGCAGATATTGGGCTTCAAATCACTTCCTTTTTTGCTTCTGTGAGATAGTGCAATGACATTCTTTGCACAAAGACTTCTGAGCATGCTGGACACCCAATTCTAAGTGCCTTATTAGAAGGGAGCAGAGAATGGCTCTAGAGGGTACCAAATACCAGGTATTATTGACTTCATCATTACTTGAGAAAGTGGAGGAAGGATGCATAAATTAGTCCTTTAAGAAGCAAGATAGTTAACAAGTAAAGTTTAAGAAAGTATAACCCAAAGTCTGTTTTTCATAGGTTTTGCTCTTAGATTTTGGGATTTTTTTTTTCTGATTACAGAAATTATACTTGTGAATTTTTTAATGGATTTTTTTGTTGTTGTTGTTTAGGAGTTTCATTAAATAAGCAAACTGGTCTGTTAGAAAAAGCATCATGCTTATATTTTTAATTAACTGTTAACTTTATGTAATGGTCTGGTCCTTTTCTGTTACTGTAGTAGAATATGTCTTCTGTAGGTAGAACGTGCCCACTAGTACTGAGCAATTTCAGGTAAAACCTGGCAGCAGATCAGGAATTTTGGCCCCGTGTTGGATTCTGAAGTTGCACTTTTATCATGACCAACTCTGGCATTGAAATATTTCTGAGTGTATAGAAAAGAGGCTTGCATGTATTCCTGAAAAGCACAAGAGCTACACTGGGATTAAGTCAAGGAGGAAGAGCTGTCAAAACTAAGGCTTTTTGTTTTCGTTTGTTAGTACTAGTTGTTCTTCAGATTAAAAAAAAGGTCAAATACATCAAAGGATGGCAAGAAATTTCATACAATGTGAGAAGTCGGCTAAATTCCTTTTCCAAGTTTTAGGTATGAATGAAAATCCTTTTCTCCAGCTGTTGTGTATGTTACAATTTTGACTGAAGGAGAGTGATTTTTCTCTACAGCTAAAATTATATTAGAGAAATAACATTCAAACAATTTTATAGAGAGATCTCAGCAGTGTAAGGCATGCTGGTACACTCAGAATAATATTATAGACACAGTAAATTACTGCCTTTTACAGATAGTATATTTATTTGATGCTCACTCCAAACTCCAAAGCATTTCGTCTGCTTCTTTTCAATTGTTCTTAAGAATGCAGTTGTAATGCCAAGTTTTTCCTGAGACTGTTGCCTACAAAAAATGAAACTGAATATTTTTAGTCTTGTGGAAGTATTTTTGCTAGGGCAGCTCATGCAAATCAAAGACCTTCCCACAGACTTAAACAGGACAAAGAGAAGTTTCATCTTTTAGTGGAGAAGAAAAGTAGACATAAGAATTATGTACAAATAATCTGAATTATAATACTTTAGAGATTCCTTGAATGGTTAATGTAGAGAAAGGCAATTAAGTACATCAAAACAGAACAATATATAAGCATTTGAAGAAAATAACCTGATAAACAATAGGTAGAATGAGGTTAATTGAAAACCGTTTATGTCTGGTCAGTTTTGTTCTGAATAAGATAAGAAGCTGAACAGAAAAATGGAAATGGACTACTTTGCAATGCTGAAGTATCTGACGCAGTAATTTTGAGTTTTCACGGTGACCAGAGTAGGTAGCCAGGAAATAAATATGGAATGAGACCAGTAATAGTTCTTCAGGGCATGCTTCCACTGACCACATAGGTGTTTCACTGAGTGCTGGTGGGGGGAGTGATACCTGCATTTGGTAGCCTCAGTGCCATCCTCCTCCACAAATTTGGCCTGTTACTCTTCAGTCCATGCAAGGAGTCACAGCTGCAGAGTCCTCTGGACAGTGGTTTTGTAGGACAGAAGTGCCTGAGCTAATGCTGGTATTTAATGCTGGACCATCAAAAGCTGATGGTGTTGTATTTACATTCTTGCAGTCTTTAACACATAGAGCTCCATTTAGCAGCATTACAATTGTAAATGGAGAAAAGTATCTTGACGTTGACATATTTAAATTATTCCCATTATGATCTTCAAAGTCTGTACCCAGAGCAGGTCTTCCCAAGAGCAATAAGTGACACAGTATTTCAGCTATTACTGAATGAACAGGTACTGTACTAAAAGCTGTATAAATAGATGAGCATTAATAAGTGTAGTGATTTTTATGAAGCCAAATACTACATGTCAGAGAAACTAAATATCAAAACAGAAAATTGATGCAGGCCAGATTTTTTATACCATAATTTAAAACATTCCCTCAATACACTATGTGTAATTCTGTGTATGGTAGTTAAATAGAATTGCACATCAGATGAAAATACAGCAAAAGAGGAGAGGGGTAGTTAGAAATATTTTTTTTCTTTCTGATGAGGCTATGGTTGATTATACCATAACTCATACCAAAATTTTTTGTCAGAATATTTGTAGTGGTTTTGGGTTTGTTTTTACAGAGACGGTTTCTTTTAAGATGTTTCAGTTCATGTGCTTTCCCATCGTGTATCTTGCAAAACTATCAAAACAGGAAAAAATGATGTTAGGAATCAACTAGCACAGAGTTAGGAGTTCACAAATCACACAGAGCGGTCATTAAAAACAATGCATTTAGCCTTAGGATTGGACATGCAGAAGCACAGCAGTAAAAGGCACCTGTTGAGTGCTTGACTTGGTAGGCTAATTGCTCTGATGTTTTGAAAACAACAGGTACCACTGAACAATCAAAGCTAAATCACATTGTCATAGCATTTGATAGAAAGGTTAATAACCAAGACTGTATCCACATTAGACTGTCAGATGTTTGTCTAATTACAAAGTATTCTTTTAAAGTGAAATTGTTGCCAAAGAGAGAACTATCTCTTTTAGGCCAAATTCCTTGTTGATAAAGAATGATTTTCTTTAACTACAGTTGAGCTATTCTAATTAATATAAGACAGTTTTCCTCAAAACTTATGTTATACTTAATCCACATGCAGGATTGATAAACTCTGACAACTGGTTTATAGATTAAGAAGGCTGATTTTGGTAATACTGCACTATCTGTCATTCAAATAAGGAAAAGTTAAAGGGAGATCTGTGGCAGTGGCTGAAAAATCTATTTTAATTTATTTTTACTTCCAAACTGTAAGCTGATTTTATAGTCACTGAAAACCTAACACTTAGAAACTATTTATAATGAAGAATGAACCGTCTTGTGTTTTCTTAGGTTTTGTCTCACTGCCTTGCTTAAATGCCTATTTTGCCTGAGAAATAGCTAGTCTTATCAGCTAGTTTAGTTTTCAGCAGTAAGAGATAATTTTAAAAAGTCTTAGTGTACAAATAATGATAAAAAATCAGAATTTGTCTAAAAGTTACAATAGTAACCGGAACTACTATGGCTAACCTATTTATTCCATGTCCAAAGGCTGTACTGAGTGCTTATAGATAAGCCAATGTGACTTGAGGTCTACTCCACTATAAAAAGCCTCTCAAATTGTATGGTCACATAGGGTCTGCTGACAGCACTGAGCACACTTGATGGATACATGCATGGTGTTGATTGCTTCATTTTGTGTCTGTGTCACTGTATTAGACCCTTGCAGCAAAGAGCCTGAATGCTGACAGAAACAGCTGGGAGTGCACAGAAAAAGCAATAGCTCTTCGGGGATCATGTGCTACATTGCAGGCCAGCTCAGAGGATCATCACCACTGCACCCTCTGATGGGACTGGGGATGCCAGCCTGCCCCGAGACAAGGCTTGGTCCCTGAAGGAGAAATACTCAGTCAATCAGACAGAAATAGAAACAGGCAGCATATAAAAGAGCACATCTAGAGGAGGCTGGTTTCAGGGTGGGGTTTTGTTTGTTTGGGTTTTTAATTAAAGTAAAAGTGTTAAGTGTGCCAGTTGTAACTCAGTTGCTCATTATTCTGAGGGCTTTTCACTTGCTAGGTATCCTCAGGCAAACATAATCACAGTTGCTATAACATCTGTGGGGTTGGTGTAGTTCTTGATTTATGTAAACCTTTCCCCCTTGCTGTGAGAAACCTCTTCTTTGGTGGCTATTATAACATGTAGAAAGATGAAAAAGATTGAGGCTTTCATGATTAGTCTCTCTCACACAAAACTTCTTGGAATAATTACATACTTGGAAGGCCCCTGAAGTTTCATGCCGAAGATAACTTGTGCTTTCCACCTAATTTAGGATATTATCCTTCCTGTGTATGTCCTCTCTTATATCAGGCAAAAATATTATATATACTAGATATTAAACATACTTTCTCTTTTTATCATGGGGCTTTGAGGAATACCTGTCTCAATTTCACCTTTGCTAAATGCAAATTATTTGTTTTCAACCATTATCTGGCATGGCTGCCATGAGATCTGCAGTCTGCAGACTGGTAGCTGCTACAGGAAAGGACCTACTATTTGACATGACCTGAGCATGCTTGTGGAGAGCAGGTGCAGATACTTTAATTCTGTATTTGAGATGGATAAAACTGCCAGTGGGAGTAGTGTCAACAGCTTGCTAAATATTCCCATATCCAGAGGTCATGTCTCAGCACACTGGCTTGCCTTCTGGATGATCTTTCCATAGAAATCAGTCCCTCCCCTGTATAAGGCAGATTATTTTAGTTATCCTAGATTCATAAGGATATTGCTTTGAACCTCTCACAGTTTGTATGAGTGTATGGAAAATGACCTTAAAGCAGAAAGAAATTGATTGGCACTACCCACCTTCCCCTACCTCAAAGCCTGATAATTGCATTGAATAACTACTGCAAGTGCCAGGGTTCACAGGAGTCAGGTATATGTTGCACAGTGCACTCCTTTATACCACACTCTTCCTATCTCTAGAGCCTTGGATTGACATGCCCTAGGTATGGAGGATCATGCCTGCTGATAGTTTTCAGGTGGTGATATGATAGTTGGCACATTTTCCCGTGAAACTGAAGCTGGATTATTTTAGTTCTCTTCCCGTTCCTAAATAATTAGCAAAGTCAATCTGCCATTTGTTCAGAAAAGCAGTCTGATGAGCCATGGGTCTGAGCTCTTGTTCTGACTATCCTAATGTTCCTCTCTTGAGAAAAAGCTGTTTACATTAGCTGGGTTTTAGAGGTCTAATTAGGACCTTCTGACTAAACTGAGAGTTGTTCTTCAGCCCTCTGTATTCTTGGTATTCCTGTGTGACTCGATTCTCTTTGAAATTCATTTTACTGGTTTATGGCAAGCTGAAGGAATCCTTGCCCTGTTAGATTCAAAATGACAGTCTATGGCTCACATACACCATGAGTAGAGTTTACACAAAGAATCAAAGTATACAGGGTGATCAAGCTGGGCTTCATTTAGAATGGAAAAGTATTTTTTCCCTGAAAACTTGTGCATTGTATCTCCACATCCTTTAAGACATCCAGAAAAGATGGTTTCACTTGTTTGGAAAATGACCATAGAAAAGTATGCACTGACTTAGTGGGACATCTTACCAACAGTAGGTACTACTAATGTTCCAATTTAAATCTGCACAATGACCTGTAAATTCAGAAATGACAAATCATGTCTTATTCCCTGCCACACTGACAGCTACAGCATGTCCAAGTTAACAATGAGAAATGAGAGGCAGCATGTTTTCTTTGACAGCTCATGTAATCTGGAACTTGTTTCTCTTTTGCAGAATTATGTAGCCTGAGCATGGTGATAGTAGAGACCCTCTGTGAATGATCTCAGTTAACAGTGATTTCTTCAATAGAGGTGACATGAGACTCACTAGATATTGGGATATATTTCTTTTGGAATAATAAACTGATTATTTCTGCCAAAATGCTGATGCAAGGTTTGGATTTGTCTTGGTTTTTAGCTATTTCCTATGTAAATAAGTTCACCATATCTCGGGGAGGCCAGTAGTAGCTACAAGTTAGTGCAGAAAATAAACAGTGACTTTTGTAAGAAGAGGCAAGGCAGTCATGGGAATTCAGAATATCCACTTCTTGATTACGGGAGCAACTGGAGCATAATGGGGAAGGATGATAAAGAGAAGAACCCAACTCAACAGCTCCTCAATACAGAGCGAGAAAATGCATTGTCTGTGTAAGATGTGCCCCTGGTGTGTCTGCATTGCTTTGTGTACAGGCCTCATATTCTTTGTTTGCTGGAAATGAATGAGGCAGATAGCTCGCAGCTCAGGGACTATAAAGTTGTCTACATTGCTGTCTTGGTGCAGAGGAGTTTCTAGTGAACTTGGAGAAGAACTGAGAGGCTGACAGTCTCTGCAGGCTCTGGACAGTCAAGGTGACATGCAATTGTCTGTGATAGAGAGAAGGAAAAATCACCTCAATGAGATCAGGGAGACTATATCTCTCTGTTTCTACTGGTCTAAATCAGTCTTTTGAAAGCTTGCACCCAGTATATGCAAGTGCAGAAAATAAAGAAGCCTGGACACATTATTCTAGTACAGACTTGAAGATCTATCTCTGTTTAAAAGGATTCAGGAATATTTCAGCTTTTCTTTTCATAGTGGTGCAAAAAAAGGTGCAAAGCTGTCCTGAGAACTCTTCTTCGGCATCCTCCTATTACAATTTGTGCAGTTGCTCTTGTAGGGCTGGATACAACTTTCTTTCTTCATCATAGAGTCGTTGGATCATAAAATAGTTTGGGTTGGAAGGCATCTTAAGGACTATTGAATTTAAACACCTTACCATGGACAGCAACATCTTCCACTATACCAGATTGGTCAAAGCCCCATACAGCCTGGCCTTGAGCACTAGCAGGGAGTGGGACATCCATAACTTCTTTGGGTTACCTGTACCAGTGCCTCAATGCCCTCTCTCCATCTATGTTTATCTATCTACCTCTATCTGCCTAGAGGGTAAGAGAATGAAATTTCAGGTAGAAATTGAATAATCCTTCTTGTCCTCACTATATACCCCACAGTGCACTTTTCCAGTCCATGATGCTGCTTTTCCTACATATTCTGCCCTTTTGGAATATCAGTGGAGCTCTTGCCTTTAAAAGGGGGTGGTCTACTCTACTTCAGGTGGAGTCCCCAGCCCTGCAAATATAAGGCACAGGCACTGTTTGGGTAAAAGCACACTCTATGTTTTACCTTCTTATTTCTGCCACATGAAGGTAAGTCAGAAGTTTCCATCGCTTCGAAGGGAGAGAGTTTTTCCAATTGTTGTCCAGACCCTACTTCCTAGATTACAGAAGAAAGTTCCCCCATGAACTGGAGGAAAACCCCTCACCTGCTGATCTCATAGCAGCAGAGAGATAGAGGAAGAAGCGTTGGAGTTCAGAGACCAGAGGAACCAGAAAACACAAAACTTGCAAGCTGTTGTGAAGGGCAGGCTTCTGATGTGTAATGTGGCAAAAAATGACAGATTTCGAGGAGAGTGAATTTGTTTGCTAGAGAGATACAAGAATTCATTCCAGCGCTCCAGGTCTTTATGGTTTCTGTCAAGCTGTCTGCTGAGGTGAAGGGAACAGTATTGAATTAATTGGGCTAGTCTGTGTGTGGCAGAGCAGCACTAATTAGGACTGTGTGGGGATGCAAGTATAGATGGTAAATCATATATGTTTAGGGGGCAAAGTCAATTAGGAACCTGCATTGGAGGGACTGGGGGATTGTCCAGTTATAAGACTTTTTGTTGTTTTGGGGGAATGGAAAAGATTTTGTTTTTAGATAACAAGGAGGCAGAATAGGATGAGGTAGATAGAGCAGAAAAGGGATTGAAAGGAAACCTAGCCCTAAGTCCTCTCATCTTTTTCCATCTGAAATTCTTTCCCCTTTCCAGGATTCCTGTGCTTTTCCCATGTTTAATGCAAAGGTCATTGAAAATGGTATGAAATACAGAAAGTGCCTTCCTTCTTCCCAAATTCAAGGGCCAATGTCCTCCCCTTCTATTTCCACATATTAGCATTAAATACATAGGTCTGGTGTGTGTGCTTTTTATGTTCTTTCTTTGTATAAACTTTAGTAGTAGGGAGAGAAGAGCTACAGAGAGCCACCTCAGCAAAGGGTTGTTCTCCCGTACTGAATGAGACTGTGAAAAGTTTTATCCCATTCTTGAGATTGATAATTCACCCATTTCCAAATCAAACCTGCCATGCAAATTTGCATGCAGTTTTTCTTTGGGAGACTTGATATTGGCAAATATAGATTCTGTTTGTATATGCTCATTCATACATATTTTTCTTTGTGTATCAATACTTTGAACTTTATGGCATAATATGTTACGCAGTGAATTTTATTTTAATTGGATTTGTATGAATGTGTTCAGAAGGCCCTCTGGCCGCATCTAAGGAACACAAGAATTACAATATTATTATAATAATCCAAGGCCTTAAATTTTGCAATGTAAAATAAACTACATAAAGAGAAGATTGAGGCATTAATGTTCTTTCAAAATGAAAGAGAGAAGGAAACACTCATGTAAAATGAGAAGCAAGTAACAGCAGGTGTTTTATATTATGCTCTGATAATATTTTACTCTTGGGTTAAGAGCCCTAACTACTGGGCTCTTCATTTCCTAAGAGATGTATTTGGCAAAACCTCTAGACTTTTAAAATTCTGATTTATATGTACATATGCACATTTTTAAAATGCTTTCAAGAAGGGAGGGAGGGAGGAAGGGAGGAAGGGAGGGAGGGAGGAAGGGAGGAAGGGAGGAAGGGAGGGAGGGAGGAAGGAAGGAAGGAAGGAAGGAAGGAAGGAAGGAAGGAAGGAAGGAAGGAAGGAAGGAAGGAAGGAAGGAAGGAAGGAAGGAAGGAAGGAAGGAAGGAAGGAAGGAAGGAAGGAAGGAAGGAAGGAAGGAAGGAAGGAAGGAAGGAAGGAAGGAAGGAAGGAAGGAAGGAAGGAAGGAAGGAAGGAAGGAAGGAAATTATCAGCCCTTCTCCAAATTCTATGAGGCCATGAGTCTCCCCATGCAGGTGGGCGCATGCTGCTTGGCCACTCAGCCCCATCCTGTGGAGGACCTGATGTCTTCCATTTGTTCCCCTCTGCGTTACATTTCCTGAGCTCATTCGCAGCTGTCTCCATTATTCACAGCTCTGAACTGATGAGAGGAAGAAAGAAAACGTGTGTTTTATCTGGATGTGAACTGTGAGAAGGTTTCAGGCGGGGCGGTGGGCAGGGAGCCGTGGAGATCGTGACCCTTGCTGTTGCCTTGCAGGAATGTCAGCTCTGCTGGAGAGGAGGCCCGCAGAAGAATGAGGGAGTGTGACGGCCTGACAGATGCATTGCTGTACGTGATCCAGTCTGCTCTGGGGAGCAGTGAAATTGATAGTAAGGTTTGTCGTCTTTGTCTTTTCAGCAGCAAATCCAGGTATTCAGGGTACATGGGGACTGTAAAGAGACAATCTTTTCACGATACTCTTTTTTTAATGCATTGTGAGGAATGTCTTAGCAAAGCATAATTTAGCCCATTTTTTCCTTCTTCTTTTTTTCTGCTGAGCTGTTTATTTTAGTGTGCTAAGCGTTGTATTTGTGTCTACCTGTGTAGTGTGCACAGGTAAGCATGTCATCCTCTCCATTGAATTATTGAAGTAGAAAATATGATACTCGTTTAAGAAGAGCAAATATATCCTTTTCCATGTAAAGTTCCTTACATTGCTCTGCCAGTTTCACCTTAAAATTGATTTTCAGTACCCAGTATGAGAGAGAGCTAGTAAGAGTGAGGTAGGCTTAGAAGGCAAACAAGCAAAAAGAAAAAAAAGGGCAATTAGTAGGCAGTTTTGCAGTAAAACTGACATTATTTCTTCTTTGAAGAGGATCAATGAATGCTTTCAATAACAACTGTGTTAGATGCCTCATTATGTCAACTTTACTTCTCTTAAAATCCTAGTATATGAACAAGCTTCACCAGAGGTGAAAGGCACTCTCTAATTAAAAAGACTCCAAGCATTTACAAATTGAAGATTTGTAATGCATTGAAGTATTCCAGAGAAGGAAAAGGCCTGTTTCTTTTGCTTTCAGTATACTGTGCTAAATTAACTACAGTTGCTGCTCTAGGACAGCCTTGGTCCATTTGCAAACCCCTAGGAATTGCAGGAGAGCAGCCTTTTATGCAGCAAGGTTTTAAAGCCCACTGGGTTTGTATTGCCAAATAATACTTCACAGAGTTGTCTGTGGACCCCCATAGGTTTATTGATTTGAAAGGAATAATGTCCAGGAGTCTCTGGTCACTACCTGAATCAAATAGATGAAATTTGCCTGTGAATTCAGGGTACAGAGAAAGGAATTAAGGAGAGGTTCATGGCATGAGGTGCTGGGTTAACAGCATGACTTTGTTTTTTTTAAAAAAAAGAAACCAAAAATGAAGAAACCAAAAAACCCTCAAAACACCCCAAAATCCCACAACCCATTAGCCTGTAATCAATTTTCCATTAATAGAAGTTTAGTAGAGGTATGCTCAGAGGACATCCACCCACAAGGGCAGGCACAACACCTGGCAGCAGGGTTTGGGGCAAACTTGGCTGTCGCAGCCCCCACTGCCGCACCCAGACACTTCCTGCAGAGCAGCCCCCAAACACAGGAGTGTTTCATTAGCTTTAGAGGAGCTTAAATGTAGCTAGAGTAGAAAATATAGTGAACTTCTTCTTAGCCCCCTTATGATGACACTGAAAACAGAATAAAGGATCCTGGAAAGTCGAGGAAGAGTGAAGTCTATCCAGTTGAGTGGTAAGAAACATCTTTCTTGGCTTGTAGGAGTTCACCTTAACAGAGAAGGTGCTGGTTGCATTTGAGCCTTGGAAGTTTGCTTATCAATTTTTAGTTTAAGGTAACCTTGCCCTTGTGAGGGATTCAGCTTATGTTTTCCACAAAATGAGTATTTTAAATACAAAAACTATGATTTGTGAAAAGGAAAATTAAAGCTTAGTATTCTAATCAACAAATGCAAAGATTCAACTTCAGCATGCTATAACAAAATTGAATAAAATTCATGTTAAAAAAAAAATCAGAGGCAGCAAACTTTAAAAAATGAATGTGATGTTTGCAAAGCAAACTGATGTTTGCAAAGCTTTCAGCTGCGAATGATGCACTAAGAACGCTTTCTAGATGCAGACACACACACACAACGCATACATATTTCTACATGTATTTATATAGTTCAGAAATTTCAAATTAGTACAAGTGTATTGCAAATTTGTGACATTTCATCTATGTTAAAAATTAGATATAGAAATACTCCTGTATAGATCAATTTGAATTTGGTATCGCCTCTGGAACTTCGTGTCATCACAAAAAACGTGTGCTGAATGCATACCTGGCAGAAGCTCATGCCGTTCATGAAAGTAAATGAAGCCCCATCTGTTTGCCTCGCTGGTGAATATGGCAGAATATGATAGAGCTGAAGGCCTCACAGTCATTCCATTCTGGGTTAATGGAGCAAAAGAGCTGGGATGTAGTGGCTATTGCTTTTTATCTCCATGGAGCATTAGGAACAGTTGAAATAAATAAAGTAGATAGAGAATGGCTTTTTTTAACCATGCTTTCCTTGTGTGCAGAAAATTAAGCTCATATCCTTCTTATTAGGGATAATCAAAGCAAATTGAACCAACTCAATGAGTAGGTTTCACATCTAAACTGAACTTCTTTTAGACTTGGAGAAATTAGGTTGAATTACAAGAGAATTTTCCTCCACTGGGTCTCATCCATTTATGGATTCCTGCTTGCATCTTCTGCAGAAGGCACAACCTATTAGGGGGATAAATGGATGAAAGGGAAAGGCTACATACAAGGTATCTGTCTGCAGCCTGGCTAGAAGCAGTAAAAGCAGCAAGACAAATTTCTAGTCCTAGTTCTGGGACTGGAGAAACATCGTATGTTCATGCTACAAGTACTTGTGAAATGGAGCTCAGATCCCAATTTTATGGCAATTTACATAGAATTTTTGCCAGAAAAATAAGGTTATTTCTGGTTTTAAAAGGACAAAACCCAAAATCTATTGCCATTTTCTGTTTGTCACATTTTCTATTCACTGAGGTGAGATTTTTTTGACATTTGGAGTGTTCAGGTTCTCTTGATCACTTTTTATCTCGACATCTGTTTCACATGGAGCTCCGGTGTGAAATTCAGAACAACAATTAAAAAACTCCCAGAAAAGTATTTTCCAGACTACTAATTTGTTACCATAAAAATTTCTGAATCTCTTAATCTATGATTACCTGGAGAGCACTTAGAAATGTGCACATAGGAATTGTGCTGGGAAAATGCACATGCAAAGATAGATGAAATACCTTCTGCTTCATATTCAGAGTGAGCAAGGGGAGGATTTTAATCTTTTTCTGGTTTTGTTTTCTGTATTTTTCTTTTTTGTCATACTTTTCAGACCGTTGAAAACTGTGTGTGCATTTTGAGGAACCTCTCATACAGGCTAGCTGCAGAAACATCTCAGGGACAGCAGATGGGAACAGATGAACTTGATGGATTACTCTGTGGTGATGCCAATGGAAAAGACGCAGAGAGTTCAGGGTGCTGGGGGAAGAAGAAGAAGAAAAAGAAATCACAAGACCAGGTAATAAAAGTTATTTGCATCTGTGCTGTGAGTAGTTGAAGTGCCCATCATTTAAAATATAAATAATTAATGCACTGTATTAGAAATTAAATGCATGACGCATAATATACAAAACTGTTGCCCTTGTTAATTAGCTGAGAGATTTAAGCAGAATATAGCTCTGAAGTAATGAAATATGTTTGCTTGAGAAATTGTACATTATGTGGTGCACCTGGAAACTGTAGTCATGGGTACTCTCTAAATGCCATAAGTACCATAAAATGTTCTTTGAAAGGAAGCCATTTCTCCTGAAAAGTGTAATCTGCATATACTTTACACTCTACTTCCACAGAGCCACATGTGTTTAGAAAGGCTTTGATGCATACAAACACCAGGCTTGTATATATACATTCACTTACTTCAAAGTTAGTCTTGTACCATGTCTTTACACATTGAGAGAAAACTGTACAGTTTCAAGTAATACTAGTGAACATTTAAAAAAGCGTTCGTATTTTGATATTATATATTATATTTGATATATTTTGATATATGTTGTTACCGAAGTAAAATTGAAAAGCAGAGTTCTTCATTGCTTCCTCAAGTTATTTGACAGGTTATAATTTTGGGTGGGTTCATTTTTAAAGTGTATTTATCTCCTTTTTTATCCCACTAAGAACTTAAAATTTGGGGAATGCTGAGAATTATGTCTCAGAGAAAGACACTGTTGTATCAGTACACACAGCAAATAGCATTAAGAATGGCTACTGATTTATGGGCTTTTTCAGACAGCCTGTGCTGGCAGCAGTAAGTTTTTCTACCTCTTCCTACACATAGTCACTTTTTTGCATTGTAGTTTATTTCTGTTTCAGATTTCTCAAAGAAAATACTTATTTGAGTAAGCAATTAAGTGCACAGGGTATTTGAATAAATGATGTAAACCAGTACTAAAAATATTCCTGAGTTCCTAGAGCCAAATTGTATTAATGTGGAAAAGTTATAGCAACATTACTAAGCTAAAACTTGGATACTGAAAAATGCAGCACTCATGACTTTTAAGACTAATTTCATCTACTTTTGTGATTAAACACTCCATCATCAGATAACTTGAATTTATTATGGTCTTTTGTTGGGATTGTTGTTAGGCTACAGTGAGATTAAAAGTGTCAAAGCAAACTAATTTTACCTGATAAAGTAGTCATCATCCCTGTTACTGAATTAACAGTTCTCACATACTGTGCTTGCAGTTACTCAAAGTGCAGGAGCAAAAAATAGCATGTCTGGGTATGAATGCATCACAGTGCAACTCGGCTTGCTCTTTGATGCTCTGTTTACTAACACATGCACACACACTATCTAAAGTATTTTTTAAGTCTTCCTCTTCTGTTTCTTCTGTGACGTTTGGATCTCAGATTCATAGTTTTGACTCTGTACTGTTGACTCTTTCAGTATTTCCACAGGGCTTCTCTGTACTTTAACAGTTCCCTTAAAAACTGTTTTTTCCTCCTCCAGGCCAAAGAACTGAGCTCTTTTGGCCGATTACCTTTACAGTGTACATGCTTTTGCCTGCTTCTAGATATCTTTTGTCTGTTTCTATGAGTGCTCATTATCAGCATGTTGCATCGTGAAGGTCTTCTCAGAGCTGTTAGTGTTGGCCTCATGGAACAGTTTTACATAATTTTTTAAAATCCAAAGAATAATAAAACTACACACTTATTTTCAGGTTTATAATCACTAGGCTTTTCTGTGGCAAGGACATAAATTTACTCTTTCCAGAAATTACTCTGTTGTGCACAGGACTGCTATGTATTACTAGTATTAGAAACATTTTCCTAATGGTGTTTTCTTCTTTAATCTAATTTCCTTTAATTCCAGACATCCTACTTCATCTTGCTATATTCAAGTTCTCACATGTGGATATTCGCTTCAGGAATTTTAAGGGGGCCTTGTGAGCCTTCTGCAGGTTATTTTCATCCCATAATCTTCAACTGTTGTTGAACATTCCAAATGATTTGAAGTATATTATCAAATTAATATATTATCAAGTTAACTAGAGTGCTACTAAAAACAATAGCAGCAAGATCACTGTGCCAGAAACAGCTTTCCCAACTTACCGTCAAAAATGGAAAAAAAAAAAAAAAAAGCAGTATTTTTCATGTAACCACATTTATATCAGTAGCATAAAATAACTCCAGCTGTGATTAAGGGTAAATGTAACTTTTTTTTCCATTTATTTTGCAAAAATAAGTACAGCAGTATGTTCAGAGGCACTTGTCCAGTGTGGACACAATTGTCCATTTGTGTAAGAAGATCTGTTCTTTCTTTTTTTTTGTCTTCATGGTTCCTTTAATGCTTGAGAGTTTTATCTTTTTGGGGAAAGCACAGGGCGCAGGCACATCTGTGTCTGTTGTGACACCTCAGTACCAGGGAATTGTATCCAGTCTATGGTTGCTATATTTTAGGTCCTCAGAAAATATGTGTTCAAGGTATAGGTATTTTTGATTTTTTTGGCAGTGCATGGGGTTTTTGAATAACAAAGTTTCTGTTTCAGTCTTTCTCAGAAGATAAGATACACAAAACAGTGCGGAGAAAAAAATGTTCAGATTTTAGTGAATGCAATTTTGAAATTTTCCTATTACACTATCACTGTAACTTAATTTCTTCATTATTATGTGTATTTTCTTGTACTCCATTTGTGCATTTATGAGTTAGTCTTTAATTTTTGGATAAAAGTATTAGTAAAATAAATAGTAGGAAAACTATTGTAGTTGCAGAAGAAAAACAGATACATCATTTTAGACAAAGGATGTGGGTGAAGATGCAGTTTTTCATACTTAAAAAAGAATTCCTCACGGAACAGGGGAGTTTGTTTCTTAAGCCATAAAACAGTAGAAACTTGATATTAAAGTCACTTTCTCATGGGTTTTCTCTATAATGAAAGTACAAGTTAATTTCTTTGTTTTATGATTTAGGGAGCAAGTATCCCAGTTTTTTCTAAGTCATGTTTCAGTTGTAGTCACATGTAAGTTACTTGAAGGAAAGAACAGAATTGAGTGGTAGTATAAGATGTGGCTACTTTCAAAGGCCTTTCAAGAACAAACTGGAATTTATTAATGATATCAGTTGTCTGTCAGTTGTTATAATGGCAACTTCTGTACATCTTGGAATCAATTAAGAGATGTGTCTTTGTTCCGATCATAGGTCTAATGACACTTTTCAAATTACTTTATTTAAAGAGTTCCCTTAGGATCACAGGAAACAAGTGTTCTCCACATTTCAGAATAAAGGTGGGTGGTGTAAAAAGAGCCCACAGTCATTTCACCAGAGCTGAGAGGGGTTCCTGAGGCATCTGCTTTGTCACACAAATTGAATGTTAGAAGAGGCCCAAAGCTTCTGAAGGTTTGTGATAAAATCTAGGTATAGCACTGGTTTTATCTATGGAAACATAGACAAACTTCTGTTAAGGCCTCAGAAACTCACCTGACTTCAGTCTCAAACCTCTAGGACTGTAATTCTCTGCTGTTTTGTTAGTTTTTCTCTGCTGCTTACCTGTGATCAGCTGGTATTGAACCCTTACCCCAATAAGCTCTCCAGCCACAGACCCCTTCATCTCTGACTAGGACCTTGCAGACATCAATCTCTCTGCCTTGTACTATGTCAGTCTTCAAATGGGAACTGATTCTTCCACTCCTGAAAATGTTGTTCATGCTGCTGGCATGCTCACTGCTGCCAACAGGTTTATTCCTTGAGCTGTGTGAGAAACAAGGATTATGACAAAAAGCAGTTAAGGCAAATCAGGTGTATATTCCAAATTCAGTTGAAAAAAAAAAGACTGCCAGGGAGCTGTCATTAATCCTTATTTTATTTCTTGTTATGCAGCCCATTATGTATACATGTGGCACAATTTCATTTATTTTCCTTTTTTCCCTAAGACAAACAGGTTGACTTCTTGGGCTTCATGCTCATCTCGAGTTTCCCATCTGTGATCATTCTTGTCAAACCAGAATCTAGCCCAAAGTCTTTTTTTTGATTGGAAGTGACACTTCTGAAATGAGCCTGACCTTTTTCACCTTCTGTCAGGAGCCTTAAGGTATAACAGCAATATTTCAAGTTATATATCATTAAGAATTGACTGGCACACCTCTTTAGCATGCTTACTAAATGGCCTATAAATTCTTCAATGTAGGTGAAATAGCAGGTTTAAGGCAATAATATTTCAAAAAGCATAAAAAATAAACCTGCCAGATACGTCTTTGCATGTCATGAGACCACTGTTTTACCAAGTATGCTTCGTAGTCTGCCAAGACATGCCAAGCTAATAAGCACAGAAACAGAGAAATGGTGGCAGCTCCTGGGTTTAACCAACAATTTGAACTGTGATTATGGATGAAAGGCCATGTTGCCATTACGTCCTTGCTCAGAAAAAATATTATTTCCACTTGTTGCTTCCTTGCCTTGCACAAGGTGGTTAAATCGAATGCTGAGTAGCAATAATCAACTATCCTGAGCAATTCCTTACAGAGCTTTTTGAAAACCATTTCTACTTTCTTGCTTGCCTACACAGCATCTTCCCAGATACTCTGTGAGCCTCTCAGTGTCATGTATGGCCAATTTGTTTTCAAAGTCAAAACTGCAGGGTTATTAAATATAATTTGTATTTGTCAGTTTGTGGAATATACTGCAAAGCCAGTTAGCTTCAGCTTTCTGTGGAGAGAAGAAGAGCATGCAGTGACATGCCAAGGACTGTTTTCCTGACTTTAAGTACATCCCCCTTCATTTGGGAAGGGTCTGTTTTTAAGCAAAGAGAAAATGCTCAAACTAAAATAATTTTTTTTTCTTAGTGAAGCATAATATTAAAAAAAGTTTAATAAAGGCATTCACAATTATTTTAAGAGTGTAATGTATAATGTAAAGTACAATTTAAATTTATTAACATCTGAGATTAATTATAATGATTCATACATTGAAATGTTTTGAAAGCATTTCAAACGCCTTTTCTATAATTGTAAATGTTGTTGCATCAAACTAGGAAGGGTACCATTATTTATGCAATGAGCTCTGCTCTCTCCCACCGTTCTCTGGTAGTCTCTGTGTCAGTTAACACCTGCATTCATATTTACCACCTTTATTTAGGCCTGGATATCTAAACTGAAGTTTGACTTGATGTAAACAGTGGTATTCCTGCCTGCTTAGTGTCAGGTGCATGGATTCTGAAATCGAGCTCTTTGACTTTGGTGTATTTTTGTTGCTGAATTTCTGATCTCTGCTCTTGACAGCATTGCCCAATTCACCTCTTGGACAAAAGTGTCCAAAAGATGTTACTGGACTGACGTGTCTAGGAAGAGCTGGCAGAGACTCTTACAGCCACTAAGACATGCAGGATGAAATACCACTGTCTTCTTAGGTGGCCTGTTAAGTCTTTGGCATTTCAGAAATGCTTTTGCTAAGCACTGTGTAATTGCTTATATTAATTTTGTCACTGCTTCTTCAAGGAGCATAACTACAGTGTTATCAGACTATCCTGTAAGAGCCAAAATGAGGGATGCAGGGCTCCAGGCGGCTCTTTAAAATGCTATTTATTGTATCCAAATGATAGAGCAATTCACGGGCCATGAGTGACAAGAGCCCAGCCCACAGCCTTTTCAGCCACAGCTGTGGGTTCGTCTGAAGCTTCTCTAGTTCTGGTTACAATATATTTTATGCTTTTCATTACAGGGCATCTTAATACATGACAACCAATCAATACCTTTACTATTACCTGTAGCTATCCTAATATTACCAGATTCGTGTTACTATTTCCCAATCACAAAAGATTAGTATGTTACAGTTTAAGCTAGAAGTTCTTTTTCAGTTTTCTTGCACTGGAAAATTCTGAGATCTTTTCTCTGCTTGCAACATGGGCTTTCTTGTTTGCCTGTGAAAATCTTTTTGCTTGGTAAAAACATCTTTTGTTTGAGGTGGATTTATCCTTTGCACTAAGTCATAAAAGCCCCTTCCAACCCACTTGCTCTTTGCCTTCTAGTTACCCAGTAAGACTGGCTCAGCAATTCTTTTCTTCTATCTCAAAACTTGCTATCATTTCTATTCCTTCTTCAGATTCTACATTCAAAGATCTTTCTGTTATACATACATATCTGTGAAACCTTCCTGTCAAATCCTTATCCTTCCCAGCACTTTCCCAAATGCCTAGGATCACTGGAGAGGAGTCTAGATGTTTTTAGGAATTCCTGGGGTTTGTTTTAATTTTCCCTAGACAATTTCCTAGAATTGTTTTAATTTTTTGTACAGACTGGGGGAAAGGAGGTATTCATACGTAATAAATTAAAATAAAACACTCTTGTTTTGTTATCACAGGAATACCTATTGTCATGTGATACATATATAAAAGCAAACCCCACCAATTTAAGGTTAATACAAATCCCAGAATCTGCAGTGTCCTTCTTTTGCTAAGTTGAAGCCTTCCCAGGTATTTAGTACAATTGCACTATAAATATGGATTTACTTTCATTAAAATTAGAAAGGTGGTAGAAGATAATTATTGTGCAGCACAGGAGAGCATCTCAATGAATGATCTTTTTCTCTTCTCCTTAAAATTTTGAAAATTTGGAAATTTTATTAGAGTACTCTTACTATCAAAAGTCTGTTGTTCTTAAAAGATCTTGGTATTTGGCTTTTTATTTTTCTTGAGTTTCATCCTTTTTTTTATACCAGTATCGGGAAATGAGAGATTTGTATCTCACCCACGTAACAAGCAGTTTGTCAGCTTCAACCACAATATATGTGGGTAATTTCAGCTGAAGGAGGGAAGCCTGGAAGGAGTATTTGTTTATGACTTTTTTTTTCTTCTCAGTATAAGCTAGGAAGAATAATTGCATGTTGGTCTCTTTTTCAGAGGCTGCTACTGCAACCTCAGTCTATTTCAGATAGACCTTCCTGATCATTCCTGATGGGCTGCAACAGTACAGTAACTCTTCCAGTTATTTACTGAGGGGAGGTGTTTACTGGGTGAGGATGCTGCCTCAGCTCATTAATATTTAGCAATGCAAACTGCAAAGCAACTTCTGCCACCATGCCTTAACCATTATTTTAGATATGGACTCTAATACCACTAGAGGCCAAATATATTTTTTTTTCCTCAGGCAATTGATGTTTATGAAATATAAAATGAATGAAGATCAAGCAAATTTCCTTTGCAATAGCTTCTTTGCTTACTTGTGTCAGTTCTGCATGCCCTGCAACAGTTGGGCTGTACAGATTCAGGCCCTGGTCTCAGCTACACAAAAGACACCAGAAGCCACTAAGCCCTACAGTGAAGAGGCTGCCCCAGGCACAGTAGATGTCGTGGTTTAACCCCAGTCAGCAGCCAAACCCACACAGCCACTCACTCAGTGGGTGAGGCGAGGAAGAGTGAAAGTGAGAAAACACGTGGGTTGAGGTAGAAGCAGTTGATTAGGGAAAGCAAAAGCCCTACATGCAAGCAAAGCAAAGCAAAGGAAGGAATTCATTCACCATTTCCCATGGGCAGGCATGAACACTTCCCATCTTCAGCCATCCCGTGGAAAGCAGGTCTCCATCGTGCATAACAATGATTTGGGTAAACAAACGCCATCCCTCCGAGTGTCTCCCCCCTTTCTGCTTCCCCATAGCTTTATATTCTGAGCATGACACCATGTAGTATGGAATGTCCCCTTGGTCAGCTGGGGTCAGATGTCCTGATTGTATTCCCTCCCAACTCTGCATCCCCATTCTCCTTACTGGTGGGGTGGGATGAGGAGCCTAAGAGGCTGTGTCAGTGTTCTCAGCAGTGACTTAAAACATCCCTGGGTTATCAACCCTGTTTCCAGCACAAATCCAAAACGTGGCCCCACAGCAACGACTGTAAAGGTAATTACCCCAGCCAAACCAGCACGGAGTGGTGAACAGCCACACCCTCCTGTGCAGCCACACAGGTGCTCTGGGCACACACTGCATCTGAAGAGCAGTACAGGACATTTTCCGGGGTCACTGAATTTCCTATGCTTTCACTGCACATGTATGTGTGGTAAAGATTTTCCTCATTATTACAGGGACTCTGAGGCATCACAGCATCTTGGGAAGAAGGTCTTCCCTCACAGTTGGTGATAAATTAATGCAATCATGCTGAAAGTGAGTTGCAAGAAGGGCAGGAAAATGCAGTAATTTGTCTCCTTTCTTTTTTTTAATGTTTTCTCATTACTGGGCAGAATGGCAAAACAACATTAAATATTAATTTATCTGCTAGATCATTTCTAGTGCTTTATATGTACCAGCACAGCATGAACATGTATATAGGGCTCTATTTATATCAGCTGATTTTCAGTAGTCCTTGGGATCATAACAGTGTAAGTAGCTGAGCAGAAGAATAAAATTGTACCCCCATATAGGCATATACCCCCCCTCATACAGGTAGATCTGATACATTTGATGTGCTTTGTCCTTGAAATAACACTCTTCAGTTGCATAATGCGTAATTTGTGCAAGTTAGAATGAGACAAGTAAAGACTTGAACTGCTACCCTTGGACATCTCAAGTTGTTCATTAGTGGACTTACTAAGGTACAAAACCTAAACCTCGTGTGAGGTCAGATTTGACCTGTAAGATATGTCTCTAATTTGTTTTCCAAAAAAATCTGACAGTGTGAATGATTGAATTCTGAGAGTTAAAATAAGAAGCAGGCTTTAATGTATTTTTTATGAGCTGGAAAGAACTCATTTCTGGCAAGGCTGATTTATAAGGAGGAAAAAGAAGAACCGAGTCACATGCACTGAAAACAAGCTATTGGTTTAAAGGCAGAAATTTATTAAAAATTTCAAAGACACAGCCCCATAACAGTGTCATGTGAAGGCATTGTTTCCCTAGAACACATTTGTCCTCTACTTTCTCAACCATCACTGGGCATTGC
This sequence comes from Sturnus vulgaris, assembly GCF_052056855.1. Lineage (NCBI taxonomy): Eukaryota > Metazoa > Chordata > Aves > Passeriformes > Sturnidae > Sturnus > Sturnus vulgaris. Next base: position 85,101,462 of record NC_142243.1, read on the forward strand.
TATTCCAGTTCTTTTAAACTATGGTAACATTTGTCCAGTGTAGTGAGTTTCACATCTGAGCTGCTTTCTGCTTTTTTGGTAACTGCTCATGTGTATGAAATGGTTTCTCTAGCTTTCCACTTTGGTGTTTGTTTGCTTTAATTTACAAAAAAATAGCGAGTTTCATTCCTAGAGGTATTAATCACACAAAACCTTGTTGAAATTGGGTTAGTTGTTATTAGGGAAGATTTGATTGATTGTCCCTTAATATATATGTATTTTATTTTTGAAGTTAGTTTAAATAAAATTATGATTGATACTTCCTGAAAACAAGAGGTTCTAGGTCTTTCCCAGTACAAGTACAATTGTACATTCATAATGAGTTAAATTAACTGTTGCAGATTTAAACAAGGAGTTAATTTGACTTATGCTATATTTGTATGTTTAGTAGATGTTTAATGTTGTGATACAGATTTTTTTTTTATATAGACACAGTAATCTCTAGCCCAAGGTACTAAAAGGTTTACTTTTATTGTATTATGCAATGTGGACATGTCAGAGGTGTTAGAAAAGATATTTTATAAAAAAGTTAAGGCTTGTTCCTAACAGTGGCACTAGTGCCATGAATTATTAAAATCTCTTTATCTGTACAAAACAAAAAAAAATACAATAAATATAGGAGTATATTTCCATCTAAAGTTTTATTGAAAGTGCATTCTACATCCTACTTTTGTTTAAAAGGCAAAAAGAAAGTCTGTGTATTTTCCTTTTAGATGTTTTATACATAGGTGCAAGTGTGTGCTCCACTGGAGAGGAGAATCCCTGTCCTCCTGTAATAAAGTATTTCTTTCTGGCAAGACTGGGTTTTGTGCAGTAACCCACTGTTCAGGTTTAAATATTGCACATTTTGGATCTCAGACTTGGGTTGTTTTTCATGGCAAAACTCTGTATGTGATGAGAGGATCAGTGTGTTTTGTGAGAGCTGGTTCTACCAATTGCACTGGAGTCTCCCACCACAGCTGGCTGGCTGAATAACTCCTGCACTCTCATTGTGAGAAGCCAGAAGTTGTGTGATTGAGGAAGATTTGTCATACCTGTGCCTTTCATGGGATGGAGGGCTCATTGTCATGAATGATTTCGTTTTCCATAGTAGCATTCTGTGTTGGTTTTCCTCTCATGAGATGAGAGAGAATGTGGAGAACTGAAAAGGATGTGAAAAGAAAATCTCTTCTCCCCATGCAAGTTCTAGATTTGCCTCTTAAGGATAACATTCATTGGGCTTCTATTCCCATACAAAAAAATACATGCAGTGTAAAGTGGTTTTGTTATGTTAGCTAGCTAAAACATTGGGATTTCTGCCAATCCTGCAGCTGGTCTATAAGGAATGTTGAGTAGGAAATTTGGTTCATCCATGAAGAATCACATGACGTGCAAAAATTGAGAACATCTGTTTATGGGCAGATGCCTTCACAGATGTTACAGTTCCAACTGAGGCAATTCTCAAATGTATTTCACTGTTCCTTGCTGACAATCTAATTTGTGCTTTCCAACAGTGGGATGGCGTGGGACCTCTCCCAGACTGTGCAGAACCACCCAAAGGAATCCAGATGCTGTGGCACCCTTCAATAGTCAAACCCTACCTCACACTTCTTTCTGAGTGCTCAAATCCAGACACGCTGGAGGGGGCAGCAGGGGCACTGCAGAACTTGGCTGCTGGGAGTTGGAAGGTAGGAATATTAACCCAATACGTATTTTCCTCTTCATTCTGAAACCACCCTTCAGCTGACAGCAGATTGGTGATATAAATGTATCTAATTGCTTCTGGTAGTGGAATAACCTTCTGTCCTCATAGAAATATCTGAAGTCAAATTTGAGGTAGTATTTCAAGTCCTAGGTAGTCATATCATAGCAAATGTCAGCATACAGCAGCAAAGATCACATCAGTGAAGTCAAGCATGAAAAATTGCCACTGAAAACCAATATCCAAATGTGGAGAATGAGGAGAAGCAGTTCTTTGTGAACCTGGGTGTCAGAGCCATGAAAAATGAGCCAAAAATGCCACCAGTAGCAATCAAATGAAACCATATTGTTTTGTGACTGCAGAAACTGATTGACATTCTGTCCCTTAGGAGAAGCCAGGGCACAGCAGTGATATAAATGATGTGACACCAACACAAGTAATCTTAGCATCTACTTTTTTAAAAAATAAGGCATTATTAAAATACATTCATAATGTGATTAATTATATATGAGTGAGGAAAGACACAATCAAGGCGCTGTACTCCAGCTAATCCGATTTTTCTATAGGAAAAAACTATATTCAAAAGCACCATTTTTCGTCCATGTATTATTTGCAGTATGTCACATAAAAAATTAAAGAAAATACTTGCAAATTTAGAAGAGATCAGTAAAATTCCAGTCAACATTGAACTTTGTTTACTTTTTAGGGCAACTTTCCTGATGGTAAACTGGTTTAATTGGGTGAAAATGCTAACTGTCTAATCCTATGGTGTAACTATATTGCATTGATTTTTAATCAATTCTTAGCAGGAATTTTTCTCTTTACAATGAAAACAGTCATGTTCAGGGAAATGCACTGATCAAACTTGTATCTCAGAAGGTATCCTATTGAATTTTAAGTTGGGCATTCATATGTGCTATGTAAATACCTATTTAATTAGGCATTAATTTTGAAATGTTAACACCGACACTAAGAAATTGTTTTCTTTCTCCCATAAAGTTTTATTGGAAGTTGGGTTGGCACACTCACTAGCTCTTCCAAAGTATATGATTTTTTTATTTTTTTGTTTTATAATTGTGTTATTGTGTTCCACCAGACTTATGCCTTTGACTGCTGCAATCAGTGTCATGTAAAATGATTTAACGAAATTCTGTTCAGTGGGGTTTTTTTCCTATGTAAGCACTGTGCCTGAAAATCATTATGGTTTTATTATTCTCATGTTGTAGACTGCTTCAGATAGTGTAATCCTGGCAGAGAAATGCAATAAGTGTGTTCTATCCATCTGGGAATGGGTGTAGCCCTGGTCCAAATGAGAAAACAATGCATGCATATTTGCCAGGACTAATAGAAGTGCTAAAATCCAAGTGGTGTCCCTTCTCTCATTTCTAATAAATCTGTATACCTGTCATCCTTTAGTTGGCAGAAGTATACAGGGAGAGGAAGGGAGGTTCTGCAGAGCTCTTTGGCAAGTGCTGGCTTAGAAAAACTGTTTCTGGACCTTAATACTATCTGTGCTGATACCATGGGAAAAGCTGAGTTGTTCTTATATTGCTCTATTTTTCTAAAGATTCACCAATTCTATTACAAGGGATGTGCAGACACAGAATGAATATCCTTAATTTCACATGTCATACTAGCCATTTTTGTGAGGAGAGTAATCCTCTTTGGGGATTACATAAGCATTGATGTTTCCACCTTTTGACCTCTCCTTTCCACTGCTGCAGTTCAGATATAAAATGACTGAAATAAAAGATAGAAAACTCTTAAAAGAAGAGGTTATTCCTAAGAGAGATTTTAATTTTTTTAGTTCCTCTAACAAATGGTAATTGTATAAAGAATGGAAATTTTTTTTTACTTGAATTCTTTCAAGAAGAACTTTATGATGGAATAAAAGAGAGATGAGCCAACTGTATGAAGATAAACAATGTTGTTATTAATATTAATAGCAATAGCAGTTGTGAGCTTTGTTCCAATTAGCATTATTTTAATGCCAGAAGAATCACAGACTATTTGAGACACCCAGCCTACCCGGTAAGCTCACACCCTACTGAAGATACAGTCTCTTCTGGAAAAAAAAATAAAACGCAGTTGATACACTTGCATAATTCTTTCCTAGCTCTTTCACCCGTTTGGCTCCTCTGGTACAAAACTGTCTAATCCTCTTGGGTGGCCAAGAGGTAATATTTGAACACAGGCAGTGCTTAGCCATTGTTATTACAGAGGGAAAGTGAGCAGATAAAAGGAAGCCTGAGTAATTTTAAAAAAATAAAAAGTTGTGTAGGGGATTTAGATAAATGTCTACCACTAGAATTAGCAGATGATATGTGCCTAAATCCCCTAGACTACTTTGGAGAATTTCAGGCACAAAAAGAAAGCAGCAGTATGTAGCTTTAAGGATTAATAGCTCAGAAAGGCTGAAAGTTTTCATTATTTCAGGGAGTATAGTTTCTCAGGGATACATACACGTAAAATCAACACATGCACAGGGTGAAACATAATCTGTAGGACATTTTTAGCACTGCTTCAGTTGCAGGAATTCCTTCTAAAGCCAAATACTAGCATAAAAGAAAAAAGTGTGACATATTTATGTACAGTTTCTCTATGTCAAAATGAAACACTTTGGACTAAAGTCTTGACAGATATTACCCATCTGCGAAGTAAAACTTGGGAGTTTTTTATAATGACTAATGAAATATTTGATTATTAGACCAAGCACAGTCTGTAACAAATCAGAAAAGGAGGATCTTGGTGGCAAATATATTAAGAGATCCAGATGAAGGTTTGTCGATAAAACAGGATACTAACTTTGAGGTATGAAGAAGAATATTTTCAATGTGAAAATTTCACCTGGCGTAATTTATGACTGTGTATCTTGACTTTGGTGTATATTCTGGTTTTGAAAAAGACTGACAGCTTGTATACAAAGCAGAACTCACTTTGGAAGAGACTTTTTCAGATAAACACAGACATTTGTTCATCTCACTGTTCTGCATCAAGATGTTGTCGTATAAGGAAGACACCGGTATTGGAATCTAAAGAAGAACCATCTCTCTCATGAAAAACTACTTGCATATCCTCACAGAGATATCTTTTTTGTTCATGTGCTTTCTTGATTCATCTATGAAAAATAGGATTGGCCCTTCTGGACACAGCCAATACGTAAGTCTTTTGGAAAGACTGGACAAATTAACATTTTCCACATGGCTGCCAGGGTATCACATTGCCTAAGGTCTAACTGCTGCCCTGCACAGTGACCTGTGACACCAGCACGGGGTCACTGCGTGTCCCCCTCCTGGCAGGGTTGGTGGCTGCCAGTAAACACACTCCAAGCACAGTGCTGCTACCTCACAGCAGTGGGGCAGTTTGCCAGCCCTGGATCTGCACCCACCTACCACCGTCTACAGAGCTCAGCTGCTGTGTGTGACTGTAAGGGTTGCTGTTTTAGAAAAATCATTGCTTCCCAAAAGATTTTATCCCATCAAATCATGACCATGGTAATTTCACCGTATCCTGAACATCCTGCAGACAGAAGGAGCAACATGTGAAATGCATGGCCATTGGGTTTGGCTTTGCTTCCTTTCATTGCCACTGTAAGTTGTTTTTTTTTTCAAAGAATAGGCTTTTTGTAATTATGTTTAATATGAACTTGAATATTAAAGCTGCTAAGAAATATGAAATAATAAAACTAAGGAAACACTTTCCTCGTCAATCTTAGCTGGAGTTTTCCCTGAACAAATAAGGTTTGAGACATGCCTTTGGAAGCAGTGCAAACTCTTTATTTCCCATTAGGTATTAACTTTCACTGGGAGCTGTGTTATTTTAGTTTGCCACTTAATTTGTGTTTAACCATACTTGTGCAAAAATGTAGAATAAGAAAAAAAGGACCCTTTCTGACTCCCTCAGCTCTATTCTGAAGACAATTGCCTGCTTCTTAAGAAATCTCTCCCACTATAATTTTCAAACCAAAAGTTCTTTCTGCAACCTCATATAATGTTTTTTAATGCCTTGGATTGAAAAAATTACATGGTTTAAAATTACAAGAGTGATCTTGTAAAAGATGATCTTTTTATATGTAGTCTGGCATTAGTACTTCTCCTTAGATGGTGAAAATAAAAGTGCTGAGTTCTTTTTAGTTTTCACCTTGGTCAATTGGCGATTAGCACATTAAATCTCCTAAGCCCGTAAAAAGTTATATGCAAAATGTCCTCGAGTTAACAATGTCAGGCATCCAAGGTTATGTCCCTTCTGAATAAAATTTCCCTCTCAGGAAGAAAGGAAATATTAGGATATCTGCTTATTACTGTGTCTGTGTGTATGTATCTGACAGCTGAATTTGGCTGATGTCAGTTTATCTGCCAGACATGACTGCAGTATTGCAAGACCTGTTGCTCTGAACTCATTGAATCATGAAAGAGCTGAGGTTGGCAGGGATCTCTGGGATCTCAGGGATCTCTGCTTAAGCAAGGCCACCTAGAGGCTGGGACCATGTCCAGATGGTTTTCTAAATGTCTCCAAGGCTGGAGACTCTACAACCTCTCTGGGCAAACTGTGCAAGTGCTCAGTCTCCCTCACAAGTGAAAAAGCAATTCCTGCTGGTCTGCAAAAGTTCTGTGTTTCAGTTATTGTCCATTGCCTCTGGTCCTACATTACCTTTCCTATTACATGCAGTTGGTAACACAGTATTGTCACCACAAGTGGCATTTCCTTAGTTTTGTCACAAAATTAAAAATAATTTCTTCATTCATATGATCCTTTAAAAAAAACACTATCATGACTTACATAGGTAATTTCTATCTTTTAAAACCAGGAAACAAGATATACTCCATTTCTTCTGGCAACACAATGGCTTACATTGGAACAGATAGCACACCTGCTCTGGGCCTTGGTTAGTCCCTTCTGTGCACTCAGTCTTCTGTCTCAGTTATTTTACTGGCTTTATGAACTCCCTCATCTGCTTTAATGAAGGATGGCCAACTTTCTTTTCCACACTGTTGCTGATACAGACCAGGATGCCCTTGGCTTGCAGGGTCGCTTTCTAACCACTCTGTCCCAGCCTGTAGCACTGCCTGGGATTGTGATCCAAGGGCAAGAGGCATTAGGTACCTCAGCCTTTTCCTCATCCCCTGTCACTGTGTTTCCCCCTGCATCCAATAAAGGATTGAGATTCTCCTTAACTTTCTTTTTGTTGGTGCTGTATTTATAGAAGCATTTTTGATGTCTTTTACAACAGTAGCCAAATTAAGTTCTAGCTGGACTTTGGCCCTTCTGATTTTCTCTCTGAATCATCAGAACATGCATGTAGTCCTCCTGATCTCCTTTCTTCCAAACGGGAGGGGAAAACTCTGCTCATCTTTTCCTGAGCTCCAGCAAAGCTCTTTGTTCAGCCAGGCTGCTGCGCTTCCCCACTGGCTCATCATTTACCATACAGGGATGACTTGTTCCTGTCAGCAACAAGAACAAGCTTTTAAGATTTCTTTCTTGAAGAATGTCTAGCCTTCCTGGACTTCTTTGCCTTTCACTACTGTCTCCCAGGGTACTCTGTGAAACAGTCTCTAACGTAGCCCAAAGTTTTTCCTCTACAAGTCCAAGGTGGCAGTTCTGGTGACCCTCCTCCTTTCTTATCCTTTGACGTGAGGAGCAAGGGCTGCTCTGTTGAGGTCAGTATCAGTCTCATGAAACTGTAGCATTCCTTGACTGGTTCTTTCTAGCTCCTTTCCTTTCTGTTCCATGTTTGATCATACTCAGCAGGGAATGAGGAGGGTCTTTGGTTAGACTACTGAATGTCCCTACCTTTGATCCCTAATATACAGGTACAATACTCATGTGAATGGGGTTTATGGGTCATTGGCCTGATCTCTTGAGATACGTTAGATGCTATCTTGGTCTTTGTTCCTTAGACAAGCAACTGCATTTATTTTGTTAATTCCATGCTAGGGAAATCTGACCCTCATAGGAGCAAGAGCTCCATTAAGTAAATTATTAGATAAGGAAACTGAAAACATAAAAGGGACCAGTTTAGACACAAGGTCAATGCAGCTTCTTCAAAGAGTAGTATGAGAGTTTCAAGCTCCTTACCATCCAGACATCTGAAGATAATGAGTAATTATTTTCTAAAGCAGCAGACATCTAGGTCATCAATCTTCTCTTATCAGGCAAGGACATATTATGGGTTCCTTGCCAGACTTTTCTGACGACTCTAGTTATTTCTGTATTAACCCTGTGAAGTTTCCTCAGGCTGTTCCAGGGGAAAGATTTTTTTGGATTACGGTGAAAAGGCTTACTTTCATTTTCTTCAAAATATTAGTATTATGAATCTTTATGTGATCGGATGCAGAAGACCACTTATACTATATAATCAATAAAGTCAATTTTTAAAATAACCAATATGTTCTTCTGTAATAATTCCAATGCTTTATTCTGTCAGAATTCTTGCCTGGGTAGAAACACCTCATAAATGAAGCAGCATCAATTGTTAAAGGGAGATATATTGGCTCTAGAGGACAGAAGACAAAAATGAAGGGACAGGACAATATTTAAAAAGCAAGAACTGTTGCTGCAAACACTTGTATCACAGACATGAGGAAATCACCATGGATATCTGTATGTGGAACGGGAGCACAGTAGTTCATAGTGGCTTCATGTTCAAAGTAATCCCTTACTATAAATGGCTTTCTTCCCATGAGATGTGTCACTTTTGTCTCAAGTCTTTTAATTATATTAGTTGCAATGTTTGGAAAACTGATTGTAAAAGTCCTCAGATCATTTTGGAAATACAATACCTACTTGTACTGCAGAACCAAGAATGATGAGGTGCAAGTACAGTTCCTTATCAGTTTTACCTTCCTATTTAAGATAACTTCTTTTAACATAATTTTATTTTTCACTTACTTATTTATTAAACTTTGTGTCTTTACTCACTGGATTTTTCCTTTCTCTTTAAGCTTGACTACATTTGTGGAGCAAGAGAAGAGTAACCAGTTAATACTTTTCTCTTGTCCCAACACAAAGATATATAGAACTGACTGATAGTATACCAGATAGGATAATTTCTGAGAACAGAACACTGCAATCCGGGCAGAAAGTCCTTGGGAAGTCTCTTTTTCATCTCTTCAGAAACTGCAGAAAGTTAACCAAGATTTCAGAGCTTTCCTCTGTGCCGGTCATGTGACTTCTTAGGGATCCCAGTGGAGTTATTTGAGTAAAGGAGATCTGTAATTTTCGAATATAAAAATGCTTCCTTTTCCTGATAGGTATTATTACATTGAGTCTGATTAGACAGAGAGGAATACTAATCTTTAATTACTCATTGATCTTTGATTATTCAACATGCAGTTCTCTTTCATGGTCTGCTATTCTACTGCTGTTAGCATGGACTCTTCCTAAGCCTTTCCTGGCAGACCTCAGGTATCTCTAATCTTCCTGGTACTCTAGTTTGCTGAGTAATTTAGTTTGCTTTGTCGTGCCTACTGCCCTGATTTGGCTCCCATGTTGTAGTTTATGACTCAGTAGTTCCCTTTAATATTCAGTAACTCAATAGTCTTTGGGTCACAGTGCTGAACTGTACCAATACAATCCAAATTCTCGTCAAAGCTGAAGTATGTGATGAAATATTCTGCAGATACTTTGGGAGCACTGATGTAAATGGCGGGAAAGTGAATCCATTCAAAATGGATGTCAAGTGTATACAGTTGTTGAGATTTCTTGCATTTTAGTGGGGAGTTTATTTTGGTAGTTTTTTTTCTTTTTCATTTTATGATGGAAATTTCTTCATTGTTCAGTTTGGTCTCCTGTGTTGCTGCTTCATAGGGAAATAAAGAAAACCATATGAAACACCAAAAGGAGATAACTGAATAAATGCTTTTCAGTTTTTCTGAAAAATATAAATTAATTTTATCTAGAGTAATTACTCTTTTCTTGAGTTTCAGCCTGCTATAATCTTAAATCCCTAGAGGCATTCACTTCTGCAAACGGTAACTGACAAACAAAAAAATAATTTGTAGGTTTACTCTATTTTCCTGTCTAATTACTGTGATGAAAATAAAAAGGAAACTACTAATGAAAGTGGACATAGAGCTCTATTATGTACCTTCAAAGTGATGTGTGGTAGTTATGCCCCCCAAATTCTATTATTGGCAAAGTGTATTCATGCACAGCTGTGGATCCTGTCCTTGTCTCTGATAATCTAGCCTCAATCTGATGCAACAACAATGACTTTATTTTATTTTCTAGCTGCTTGTTCCTGCTAAAGTGTTTGCTGTTCCCATAGGAATGCTTTTGCTTTACAAACTGAACAGTTATTTGATCGTTGACACTGCCACTGATTTGTGCAGTAACAGGATGATTAAGCGTATTAGCAGAGTGCCTCATTTACTTACTGATAGGCAACAAACCCTTTGTCTCTTTTCTTTTTTATGATTTTTCATCTCTTCGCTTTTATACTTCACTGAGCTCATATTAGCAATTGACCCACAGTGTGGAAATGCAGGCACTCCACAGTAGCTTCAGGCAAACGGAAGGATCATCAGTATACACAAGGCTGAATCAATTTCTCCATTCTCTGCAAGAATGAAATAGCCTTCTGAGGCATCTCAATTTGAGCTTTCCTGAAATCCACACAGCGCAGCGTAATTGCTTGCAGAGACTTCTCCTAATTGGCAGCTTAAGGAAAGAGAACCAGACAGTTCATACCACTTTCCACATGGAAGGTTCTCCAGAGACAGTTGAAACAATTAAAAGCGTTTCTCTCTTTCTGCCTAAGGTTCATGACTTGAAACAGCAGATGAAATGATAGCAAATCACGTATTGAGGAGTCTATGAACTTTTCCCAAAATAGATGACATCCTCTGGAAAAAGACAGCTTGGGAGGGAGAGGAGTACACAGGGGAGAGGAGAGGTTTTGTACATAACTTTTCTGCAGTCCTCCTCCCATTGTTTTATATATATGTGTGCATGTGTGCATCTGTAAAACATATCTGGATCTTTCCCCTGTGAAAGCTATGGAGCTCTATTTTTCTACTATTGTAATCAAATTAATTGGTTCATTACAGATCCTGCAGTCTTGCATGTCATTTATTTAGTAAGGAGGTTTATATTTTCTCTTTTTTTTCATACTGAGTTATTTCAGTGTTTCTCCTATAATGTCTTCTACTCTCCCTAAGAGCAAAATATTCCCTAATTTGTTCCTCTTAAATTTTTGGATTGGAATGGATGACGAACATGCTACATCCCAAGAAGTCTGTTGTAAACCTGGCTTTATGAAACAAGTGCTTATATTTTGTCTTGGTAGGTGACAAAAAAAAATCAAAGGAAAACTGTTTACTGATTTTAGTATGGAGGGTTTTAAAATGTAGTGAATAATCTACAGGGTCATTTTTGATTCTCCTTGGTATTGAATAGATATAGATAGACTTTTTTTCTCTCAAAACAAACACCCTCACTGGTTCGCCATGTAGCCCATTCTAGAGATGCTACATCTGTGATGTTCCTCTGCAATGAACAACAGCATCTTTCAGAATACTCTCAGCTAGCTTGAACTCTCACCTCAACCAGACAGGCTCACTTCTTTCTCAAAATATTCTAACTGCTGTCTTGAACTCTCATGCTGGTGGTCACCTTGTAATCACAGCAGACTCAACAGATGCTTCCCCTGGGAGAGATGTACAAAATACAGCATTTTTTAAATGCAAGGAGGTATTGCTCATTTCACAGCTGCAGGTGAGAATGCATCTGACTGGCAGGTAAATACATATTTGTTAAACCAGGAAGGATAGAAATATCTGTTTGTTGTTTCCATAGCATCCTTTATATTGAATAGCTCATTAAAATCAAGGTAAAGGAAAGAAACTATTTTTCAGAAAATGCTTCCTGTTAAACCCATTAAGATCTGTTTTAGGTTTTTATCTGATGATCATCCTATACACTGGTTCTAGAGAGGAAGCTGGAGGAGAGAGCATAGAATAAGATCAACCAAGAGTCCTGCTATCACTTATCTCCCCTAAGCTGTTTGCTTTGCTGCACAAAAACAACACATTTATGTTCTAGACACATTATTGTGCTCAAGAATGCTGAGAACCCCTTGTCCAACTTAACTGACTAGAAAGCTTATCATAACCATTATCACTTTCATTTACAGCAAAGTCCAGCCAACTGGCTTTTGTATCCGTAGTTACTACAGAGAATTAATTAAAAAATACTTTTAAAATACTCGTTATTTTCCTTTTTCCCAATTGCCCGTGAACTATATCACCTGGAATGAATTTTCACTTCAAACATTGCAGCACTGTAGTTCTTGTCCATCTCCATATCTACTGTTTTTATCAAATATATATTCTGGTTTTGCCATTCAGGGCATGTATCTTCTATAAACAGATGCTTTTAAAGTGAGCTCTTCAGCTGGGGTAAGCAGAAGCTCTATGCAGGGGTTAAGCATGGTCTGCTGACAGTGAACATGCTAACCTTTTTTGGTTTTACTCTGCCTGGCTATGGAGTAATGCTATTGCAATGTAGTTATTCTTTACAGTGAGATGTCTTTGTCAAAAGAGAAGGGCCATCTAGACCAGAAAATCCTAAGGCTTACCATCCTAGTTTCTCAAATACTTGAAATATTTCAAAAGCAAAGACCTTCCAGAACTTGTATTCACCTTCCAGGTACAATGGCAAGAGAAGTGTCCATGCCATAGCACTGAAAGGAAGAAGACATTCTGCTTCAATAATTTCCTTTCAGCTGTCAGTACAAGAGGAATGAATGTGAACTTCATGGAAATTCCAGAGGAGAGACCATGAAGTGAAAGGAATATGTACCTATCAATGGCTTGTTTTGAAGAGGGCTGTGCTGAGGAGACCTGTACATCCACAGGTGCCCAAACATCTTAACTTTGGCAGTACCCATATACTTTAAAGCCACAAGATCACAGCTGCTGTCTTGTTGACATGTTTTGCAACTGCTGGAGATAACAGTGGAATGGAAAACAGGGTAGTGAAACTGATCATTCACCCCTTCATGTGCTGGGAATCCCAAGTTGTGCAGCTCTGGATGGACCTCCTACTCACAGCACACAGCACAGATCCTTTGTTCCCTGGCATGATAATCTTTAGAGCTCCTAAAGGGTTTCTTAAAAGTAAACAACTCTGTTCATCATTTCTCCTGTCAAATAAAAAGGATGTTTACATGAGAACATACTGCTCACTTTGATACAAAGACAAGGCCGTGCCAGTGGTGTCATGATCAGCTGTCAAGTGGGAGATGCCAACAAGTTTTTCTGATAGAATCAGCCTCTGGGTTTATCCTGCAGCCACATGATACCTGCAGCCAGGCACAGCACAGGTACACACCACCCTCAGGTCAGCTCTTGAGAGAACCCCTAATACTTCAATGTACAATAGTATTCCAGTTAGGATCGCTGCAGCTGCCAAAACCAGGCATGTAGTTATCCTCGGTTTTCCTTCTGAACAAGTTAACAATCACAAGAGAAATGATAATAGTGTTTTCATGTTTGTAGACTGAATAATTCTTATGGTAACAACAAAGAATACTCAGACCTCTTGAACTTGCTTTGTAATACATATTTTTTAAAATATGTTGTTGGTTTAGCAGTAAACAAGCATCATTAGATGTTGCATACAAAACACTGGTGAAAAGTAAAGTCATCTGCAGACGGGCTGTGTAAATGTAACCAGGTGTGCTGGGAGTGAAGTCAATTCATCACTTAATTTCTCTGTCACCAAAAAAAAAAGAGTGCTGATTGCCAAATCAAGTGGTTGCCTAGCATCATCAATGCAATTATTTCCACTCCTTTGAGTTTTGCATCCAGATGCTTCTGTTAGCCCTTACACTGTCGTAAGCTCAGATGCCTCACTGTCTGTGGTGGATTCCTCACGTTGTTCCCACTCTCTCTCCCCTGTGTCTTTGCAGTGGTCAGTGTACATCCGTGCTGCTGTCCGCAAAGAGAAAGGATTGCCAATATTGGTGGAGCTGCTGCGGATAGACAATGACCGGGTGGTGTGTGCAGTTGCTACAGCTTTACGAAACATGGCCTTAGATGTCAGAAATAAAGAGTTAATAGGTATGTTCTTTCCAAACAATCTATATATACACTGTGCGTTTGGGGATTTTTTTTTTCCAGTTTGTAGCAGAATGAGCACAATGAAAATTATTCTTACATTTCTAGAACAATTTCTTTAATTCTTTTTCTAGTGTGTCATATTCAGATTTTATATGACAGCTTGCTAGTATATATCAAGGAATTGTTAAATTAATTAAACATCATGAAATGTTTCTTGATCTCTCATGCTGTAATCTCTGTGAGAAAAGCAATGGCTTTGTTCTGCTTTAGAATTTCATTCTTAGGCTGGCAGTAGCACTTGCATCTTCCAGATCAAGGATCTGGAAGCAGAGCACCCCGTCCTGATCCTCAGATTACCTATTGCAAATAACTTTGGAGTCATGAAATAACAAGTCATAAAAATTTTAAGATTACAGGAATTTACTGGGCAGATTAGCAGCTCCAGCAGGAGAACTGGGAGACTCTTGCTTCACAAGCAAATACGCTGTTAAGGAAAAGGACAATAATTTATGTAAATCGTTGCCCCTGAATTCTGATTGTATAGTAAGCACACATCTGGGGGTTTGGACATGTTTTATTTTGTTCAGGCGTTTGATAGGTTTTTTTAGCTGAAATTCATCCAAACACTTTGGGTCATTGAGATTTTATTTTCATGTTCTGTCTTTGAAAAATAATCACTTTCTTGATTTTTAATTATTTCAACAATCATAATCAATTTATTTCAACTTCTGTACATAAAGAGCATATTTTCTGTTAATTTTTCCTAACTTGTTGATTTGTTATAATTACAGCATATTTCTTCCTTGCTTTTAATTACAGAATTATATAAATAGATAATAGGATCATAATGTTTATTATTTGCATCCAGTGCTATCTTAGGGTTAATGCTTCATTACAGCAGTGCTCTGCAAATTGTTAAAACAAGGCAATCACTCCTCTCATATTGGGAGGAGTGTCTCATTGTACTAATGTTCCCAGAGCTGCAAATTTCATTTAGGAATGTAACACTATACATTTAAAATTGAGCTGTCTTAATCTGATGTGCCATTCAAAATACTGCTCTAATTATAGATAGTAAATTTGCATATCTGCAACATTTTAATATTTTATTAAATTCTTAACATATCGTAAAAGTAAAGATCAATTTTTAAAATGTGGGAACAGTCGGTTGAATATAATAGCCTAATATATTTATTTCTGTAGCCAGCTAATAATAGCTGTAGAGTGCTGCTCTGATTTATGTTATTTCTAGAGTTATTCTGATAAACTGTGCTTCATAATTGCAATAGTAATTTGCTGTGGCTTAAAAACAGTCCAGACATGCCAATATGACAGGGGAGTTATGATTATAATTCTTGAACCCATTTCAGCTGTGATCTTTGTATGTTCATTTCTTTGGCTTTCATCATTGAACTTCAAAGAAACAGTAATAGCGGTCATTACTGCTCTTGTTCTCCAGTATTTTTTAGCAAATAGGGCCTATCAGAGAACTGATTTTTAGAAATGCTAAACATCAGCAGTGGTCAAGGATTTCAACTCATCTTGTAGTCCATCCATTTTTGTGATATTGCACTTCCACATATCGTATATGTATTGCAGGGAGGCTTAGCTGTTGTTTCGCAAAGGAAGCCTCAAAAGAAGCTTGTGCTTTATCATGGCAGTTCTTCAAGCATCCTTCTGCCTAGGCAAAAATCAACATGCTGTTTTCTTTTCTCTTTCTGATTTTTGTTAGTGTATCAGGTTCTTGTGGTGACACACTCTGCCTCACAAGCTGGAATTTTCCCCATAAGATAATCTTTACTAAAGGAGAAATTTTCAACTGTACATATAGTAAAGTTACATAGCTAGAATTGGGTTGTTTGGGGGTGGGTTTAATTCCTTTATAAAGCTTTCTTTTCAGTGGTGCTGTCGTTCCATTCCCGGCTGACATTTTTTTACTGAAATGTGCCACAGAATGATATATTTAATTCTGCTGCTGCCAAGCAGCCCATAAATCAGTATTGAGGCACCTGGAAAATATATTAGAAAGGTTGCTAAAATCCAGACTCACCTGGATTCAGACTTTGTATTGAGCTACAAAACAAACAAAAAGACCCTTTTCTCAATGGCCAGAAGTTTCATACTAGACTTCATTGAATTGACCAATCTGTTTTGTTTTTCACATAGATCTATCAACTGTGTTGTTATATTGCTAAAGGTTGGTGTGAGGCTTCTCTTATAATTTATCTGAACCATCCCCATAGCAACATTTTCTTTATTTATAGTGAGGTCTTCTTCCTGGGTTTCATTTCAGGCATGCTCCATGTCTTTAAAAGGACCTTCTTTTTTCTCCTCCTTCATTGCTTTTGCAATGTGCCGCATGTCCCTTGACCAAGACAGCAGACATATTCGTCCTTCTCCTTCCCAAAATTAAACTGCACTCAAAACCATGGGAAATCTGGCCTACTTACTACTGGAATAGATAATGCAATACCCAGTTTTCTGTCCTTGAGCACGTTGCTCAGGTGCATTCCTGGTTACAGGGTAGACTACATTCATTTTCACTTGACTTCAGGACCTTTGTCCTGTGTAAAATAGTACACAGTGTTTGTTGCTTCACAAAAGTGCACCCAAGGGAGAGGTTTCTTAGCTTTTTCTCTCTCCCAGCTGAGGGAAAGATCCATTACTGATATTGCCTGTTTTGTTCTTCCTTGGTTCCAGTGATCTAGGCTGCACAGCACCCCTGTGTCCCTCTGGTACCACAACATTTTTTCACTTCTATTCATGTGTTCAGAATTTTGGAAGGCTTCTTTTCCTGCCTTAAAATAAGTTCTGTCTCTGCTAAGCTTCTCCATGGGTCCATTCGCTTCTCCCCACAACCCCAGTAGATGCCACTGAGTTGACAAAAATCACTTTTATTTGCTTTTGACTGTTCACTTAGGCAGAAGAAAATCACTTTTATCCCACAGGTCTTCTAAAAGCTATGTCAGTGACCTCTGTGCGGTTATGTCATCCCCGTGTTTTTTCCCTCTTCTTCTGTTCCTTTCTTTCAGAAAAAAAAGGTGAGGAAGGGAAAGTAGAATGACAAACCCACCCTTCTGTGTTCCTCAGGGCTATATTGGTGCCTTAGTTTGAGTATATGACATTATTCTCTTTCTGCTGGGAATGTAGTTTTTAACTTGAGGATTACCTGAGACCTCGATTCTGGCAGTGCCAGTCAGGCCAGTGCCTCATGCCAAAGCTGTCCCTCTGTCTTCCCTACAGTGAGTACATCTACAGACTTCCATTCTCTAAAGCCACATTGTGTTGGAATGGTATCAGAAATTGCTAACTTAAGTTTCTTTTCTTTAATTAGAGGAAATTCGGATCAGCTGTATGGGGCAGAAAAGTTTGAAAGTAAAACTTGTCTCCTGTAAACAGCATCTTTGCAGGATGAATTGTTGCAGTCTGCCCCAGCAGCCTTCCATGGCTTTCTGGTTCAAACACCTTCCACACAGTCCTCTGGACTTTTAGGGAACTTTCTGTGGGTTACCTGAGCCTGCACTGTAGACCTGTGTCCTTAGGACTCTCCCAGCCAGCACTGGTGCAGCAGCCTCCCTTCTTGCTATTTCTTCTACTCATTCTGCATGTAAAAAGGCTTTCCAAATCAGGATTTCCCATTCAGTCCTGGGAAACAAGCCAGCTTCATATTTCTCTTATCTGAAAGACAGACAGCATTTTCTTCTCTGCTTCTATCCATGACATCTTTAACAACTGAGATTATGCATTGTACAATTAATTGAAAATGATGTGACTTGTTATTCTATATAAACGAGCAGGTACAGACTATCCCTGTCTGAAATTTTTAAGGTATCACTATTCCTAGAATTTGCATTTTCCTTGTTCTTGTGTATGGACAGCATTTACGTTTTATTTTAAGTTTCAATTACTGCGGCATTTTAAAGTGCAATAGGTGGTCTTTCAAACAAGTTAAGCTGATTTTTCAAGCTGCCCCAGATGAGATATTTGTCACTATTCATGTACTGCAGAATATGTACCATATAGGATTTGTCCTCTTGAAGGAAAATTTGGAATTTGTATTAGTACTGTTCAGTGATAAGTCCACAGGGTACAGGCTTTGGAGAAAAAGCAGAGCTGGAGGTAAAATGTATAAAACTTCAATGCACAGTTTTGTGCTTCAAGTCTTTCTGTCACTTTCATTTTATCTTGACAGTGATTTCTAATGCCATTCTGGATCAGTGTTGATTAAGAGGAATATGGTACTAGTAATTGAAGAACACCATTCTTTCACTTGGCCTCTTGGTCTGCATTTTTGCAGTTAAATAAAAGTTGGTTTTTTTTTATAGGCTGGTAATATTTTAATCACTCAGCCTTGGAAAAATGGGACAGTTACACCTAAAGGTTTTTGTTGACTTCTTGTACTGTGTAGAAAACAAGTCCTTGCATATCTATGCCCTTCAAATGTTTAGAGAATAGAGGTGTCTTTTCAAGACTCTAGATTCTGTGGAGTTTGATGGGATAAGTCGAAGTGTTGAAATAATTAAATCATCCTTGTGATTATCATTGTAGGAGCTTGATTCAGATAAGTAAAGATAGTGATACAATTTCTTCTGCTTTCACAAGATTTTCAAAACGGGGCCTGTAGCAGGGGTCATTTTAAAATAATTGTTCCTTAGTTAGCGACTGTGTGTCAGTACTGAATTATCCTCTTTTCACTATTTGTCTGTCAGTAATGCAGTTATACATACAAAATTCAACAATAGCACATCAATTAAATTATTACTTAACAGGTGCGAGAAACTGCTTACTCTTGCTAGGTATCTAAAAGTTCATTGTCTGACATAAAATACCTGTAATGGACGCCCTTATAGGTGGCTGAGAGACTCACAGAAAGTGACTTATTTTGTCTAAAATGTGATAAAATTGAATTTACCCTGTATTACTATATCACCATTGTTTAGTGATGAAAACGTCTAAGTGTGTAAATTGTCAGTGTATGTCTTGTGATCTCATAGCAATGTGGGTCTGTTTGAGTGCCTGGTGTTTGTTTTAAAGTTTTATTGCTAAACTTGAGAAACTTTGACTGAATGATGTATCAGGAGTTCACAACTCTAATGAATTGTTAGATTTGCAGAATAATTCATGTTGGAAAGAACCTCACCTGCCCTGCTTTGCACTCAAAGAAAGGTTCAATGTGTTATTTCAACATTTGGAAAGATTGCTTTTCAGCTGTGAGGCTGCAAATGCTACAGAATCAAGTATTTGCATCCTCAGAGCAGAACATGGCTCTTCAGGTGTATAAACAGCTGTGTGGGGTCCTCCTATCTTAGAACACGATCACATTTTGTTTCAGGATTAGTGATAAATCCAAGTGAAAAGAGTTCCCAGTTTTGTAGTTACAGGAACAACAGCTAAGTTCTAGTAATGTACATTGATAGGGAATATGGGGATGTGTTGGGAGCAGATTAAATCAAATATGCAGCTTTCATCCCACTTAAGAATGCCTACATCGAGCTTTCTCTTATTTTTGATGTGAGCATTTCTCAATTTCTCACACATGCATCTACTGACAGTGAGAGACACTGATTTTTTTTAATTGAATTTTTAATTGACATATAAAGTATCTTAGTCACTGGGATGTTAAATTGACATAAATTCGCAATGCAGAAGATGCCAGAAAACACTAATCAGCCATTTGTTCAGAAGAAGGTGAAGACATAATATATCCTGCAATTTGTTTCATTTGTGTCAGTTTTTACTGCACTTCATTTTTTTGTGTTTGATAGTTGAGCTGTGCAAAACAATAAACAGATACCTGAATGAGAATAGGCTGTCATCAGGAGGTTGAGGAAGTTGATTTACAAAATTAAATGTATTGTCATGCATTAATAACTGGTGCTCCTTACTCTGTATCAATGAAAAGAAAGATGCTAGTTAAGTCAGTAAAGGAGTAATTAAACTATGTTGTTTTAAACCACCTGTATGGTAACATCTGGGCTCACTGGTTTTTAGTGCTATATAAATAAGTTAGCTGAGAATTTAACCTGATATATATTTAAATGTCAAGTACTTTTTCCATTGCAGTGTAAAAGCCTTATGTCAAGGAGATGTTGACTTTTCATGTACCTTAGTCACTTGCATGTTACTTTTTGCTCTGTATTTCCTCAAATATATTTCTGACACACAGACCTGGTAGTTAGAGAGGTTAGAAACAGTTTTTAACCTCAGTCATTTCTTATTAAATAACACTCTCATGTGAAGAGATTCAGGAGGAAAAACAGCATTGATAAAACTGCATTCTTATTTTTAGTATCAAAGTCAAGATCAAGCACTTTCAAAATTAGAGTAACACTTCTACATCTGAACTTCCCTCTTGCTTAAGTCTGGGTTTGGAGGGATTTTTCTCTTCTGTGAACCATCTGAAAAAAAATGGTGTTTCAAGTAGGCAGCTGGGCTTCTGAACAGTAAAGGGAAAATGGCACCTCTAGGTGTTCATCCCACTTATCCCTATCACATAAAGTGTTTGCTCTTACAGTCTAATGGGTCCTGAATGAGAACCTAGAGAAGTAGCCAGAGACTCAGTGGCCAACTAAAGTGTACCTGAAGATAGGAAAGTAGTATCCCATCAGAAATTGTTCTGGTAATACAGACTAAACACTGTCCTGCTCCCTCCTTTTAATTAGGTCAGTAGATTCGGCAAGGGCAATTAGTGAAAAAGCACTACAATTTTCATTGTTATCCAAGACAGGAGAAATAACTGCATGCAGGTTCAAGTCTAGGATAATGAGGGATACTACTTTCACAGATCTGTTTTTTGTAGTGCCGAGACAAAGAATAATTTCATCTCTGTCATAGTAAGGTCAAGATGCTTTGCAAATTGTAACCACAACCCAGCCATAGGTCAGCTATTCCTTCTAGTAAAATAAACTGTGAGGAAATGCCTGTAAATTGCCTGTATTTCTATTTTAAGTGCTGTAATCAAGAGAATAATCTTCAGTATTGCACCACGACAGCTTCTCTAGATGATGATGGTAATGTTAAATGATGCGATATAGTGCTTTAAGGTTTATAAACCTTGAAATCTTTATTATAGGTTTTATCATTTTGTGTTCACATTCAGTATTACTTAAGATTAAATTCTGAGTGCAAGTCATAAAAGTTGCAAAATCTGGTAGAGGTGGCCCAGGAAAGCCTAGATTAATTGAGGCTGCCAAAAACACCACCACCTCCAAAACCAGCTGAGGGATGTGCCTTTTCACTTCACTTCACTGATGCACTTTTCACACATAAGAAATTGCCCTGACCTGCACCTTACATTTTGTTTGAAATAAACAGTTTCTGTTCGTTTCTGTTCTCCTGTACAAGGTAGCAAGCAATTAAACTGTATCTGCTTTTCTCACTCAGAAGATTGACATTTCAAACAATTTAATATTAATTTTCATCTCTGTTTCTCAGTATGTTCGTGCTGAGAAGTGCCACTTGCCTTTTGAAAATGTGGAGTTCTGATCTAAAAAGTGCGTATAAATTAGTCACATATTCCATAAAATATACAAAGGTAGAAATGCAAATTTCAGAAACTGCCAAACTAATTTTAAAAGCACTTTTACATCCATGAGAATGGAAAAGCAGTTTTGAAAATCCAAGTTTTGTGACAGCCTTACAGTAACAGATAAGTGTATCGAAGCATGTTTCCAGCCTATTCTATATCAACTTCAATTGATAAAATAGTGAGCTAGTTTTATTTTCTGTAAGATTCAAAATACTGTTTTCCTCTGAAATACATATCACCTTAAGTGATTTTTAAATGATAGAAGTGACATATATGGCATTTTTTACTAAAAGCACTTTTCTTTGAAGAAACTCAAATTCCCATTCATGACACGTGTCAATGCAAGAGAGTAGAAAATGGCAGATGAATTAGCTTTTGATGAAGGAAAGTAATGTCATTTTCTTCTTACATGTGGAGACCCTGAGAATGGGTCGGGGGCACTGTAGTTTCAAAAGATGTCGAAGGTGGATCAGAGAAATGGAAAAAAAAGATAAACTGGTAAGAAAAGAAAGGATGAATATGTATTCATTAAATTTAGACTACTTATAGATGCTTTGTGGTCATATTAACAGTAATTTTCTCTGTACATTGACATCTTGCACTCTGTAAATTAGTGCAGTTGTTCCTGCAAAATCTCATTCAATCCTAGTTCCCAAGTTAGATGTTGACAGGTGAAGTGGACAGTGCACAATGTCCCTCTCACCTTATGTGGTTTTTGAAAGACACTTTCACTTCTATTTTAGTGTCCCCAAAGTTGTTTTCTTCATGTTTTATAGTGCTTAAAAAGGAAAAATGTTAAGGATAAAACCCAAACACCGTTCACAAAGGTGACACTGGTAGAAAATTCTGATTACAGGAACCTAAGCTATGTCTTTGCACAGGAGGACTAATTGTAGGCTAACACAGAAGTAAAATACCTGCAAATATGCAGCACATATGTTTGTCATCATCTATTAGATTAAAAAATGCACCACAGAATGTCTCCTTTTCACTGGACTAAAAATGTGACTGCTGGGGTTTAGAAATTGTGTTCCTTAATTTAAAGTGAAAAACCACAAGCTGCTTCCCTGTTCCCATCCCCTCCAGTGAGAGACAAATGGCAGACATACCAAGCTGAGATAAGAACAATTTACTGGAAACCGCAACGAGATAAGAAGACGGACAGTAACACCAACAAAGTTGATAACAAAAAGATACAAAACTGATACAAAAAGAGGATGAATTACAGGCAAAAACTACTCTCCAACCAAGACAGTGGAAAAAAACAGTGGACACACTTTTCATGTCCGTGCTTTTTCCCTTAAATCCAAGACAGTGATAGTGTCTAATAGCACCATATCTTGGCCTCACCCACACAGCTCCAGGCTCTGCCCACCACAGCAACTGGAAAAAATTCACTCTGTCCTGGACTGAAACTAGGACAACAGCAAAGGTAGAAGATACCACAGAGTTCAAAGAATGCAGAATTAGGAAAAATTGTGGATGTCTGGGTTCTTACAACTGGTATTTTAACTAAATCTCAGTGCAGTTAAATTGAATTTAGTTTTTCTTTCTGTTCCTGACCATTATGTGCTTACACAGTATTCCTGGTTCTTAGCACTTGCCCAGTATGGGCAGAAGGTGATGGTACTTCTTTGTTGGGTTTTATGCACTCTGTGCCAAAATACCTGTGTACATGTGTTGGCTTAGTCTTTGACAGATATAAGGAAGGCAGTCAGTCACATACTTGTTTTCTGCATGCCATCCTCAGAGACTTCTGTTTTCTTACAGTATGATTGGTCTTCAGAAAGTACTTCCTACACGAAAAAAAAAGTAAGAACCAAGTCATACCCTGGTTGTTTCCATCATTTATTTTGGGTTTTATTGTTAAAGGCCCTTGTTTCAGTTAACACTAGTAAAACTTCAAATATCCTCTTAATTACAGAAAGCAGAATAATGGTCTTTTGCTGCAGCCTTTGCAAATGAATGCTTGTGTTTCCTGATGGATGTGGTACCTTTATGTGCAGGTAGTACCTCTCAAAAGGCACTGTCTGGGACTGCCTGGAAGCACTGTCACTGTGTCTTAGGTTTCTGGTCATTTATGGGCTTTTGTTTTTGGTATTGGTTAAATAAGTCTCAGAAAAAAATCCACTTCCACTCCTACTTAACAAGCAGTATTTTAAAAACACAAAATCTGCTGTTAAATGCTTATAACTGATGGGATTGAACAGCAGCAGTTTTGTAATACGCAGTTACAAAATATTAAAAGGGTAACAAATTCTCATCATCTGAGATAACTGAGGGAATAATCAATTTGCTGAGGGGCCTTATTATCATAATTCCATAAGGTAAGACTGTGATTCTGCTACTTAATATCTCGATGGGCTCAATTAAACAAAAGTAAAGAAATGTGGTTTTTCTCCCAAGGAATGCCTAGAGAACCCTTAGAATCAGCTTCAAAGCCCCATTGATCTCTCCATGGCATCTCTATAAAATTACTTGAAATCTGGTATTACTGATACAATCTTCAGTGTTACTATGTTTTTCGTTTTCCTTTTGCTTCCTCTTGTGTCTGCGTTATGCAAGAGGTTGTGTGAACATGAAAAAGATTCAATGACTACCCCCTAGAGTTTACAGTTTTATATATATATATGATATTTTATAATGATAGATTAGACTTAAGGAATTGACCTAAGAAAGAATTAAGATGCATTAATGCTTAAATCCATGCTTTTGTACAAATATGTAATATGAGAAGTATAATTTGAAAGACCAGGTTAAGGTAAAAGAAAACAGCATATTATTTGCACTTATAATTGAAGGCCTTTATTTTTTTTAAAAAGGAACTAGATAATTGCGTATTTTAGATACAATCACTTCAATATACCAGAATGAAGATTTTAAGCAAACATAATCAGAGAAACACCTTTAAAGAGACAGTTTTGAGAATTTTCAGCAGATTGTTGAACTCTAACTTACAAAAAGCAATGGAAATAAAACCTACCTTGTTGCTGATGGTTTATGAACCTTGATCAATATGTAGGGAAGTAATCAACAATTAATGAAATTCAAAATTGCTTGTCTTTGTGATCTCAGCTATTAAGTAATTGCTAACAGTCTGGGATACATATACTTTGAAATTCCTTTGGTCACTAGATTATATTGTGCCAGTTTACTTCCTTTTAGTCCATGTAAGTGTAGAAAATTAAGTTAACTGGGTAACTTCAGAAAATACATTTTAAAAATAAAGTAACTTCTTCAGGTTTTAGGGAAGACTTCAGTCTGCAAGTGCAATAAAGAAAAAATTTGGTATTACTGGATCTATTTGGCTTGGAAGGCGCCTCCAGAGGTCAGGCTGCTCCAGTAACAGAAGGTTGCTTAGGACTTGATCCAGCTGATGAGATGGAGATTCCTCAACCTCCTTGGGCAGCTCGTTCTGTTCTTTGACCACCACCATAGCAAAATTAGTCTTCCTTTTATCACTTGGAATTTCCTGTGCTCCAGCATGTCTTTTACTTCTTTGTCTTAGACTGTGGAACTCTTAAGACAATCCCATCTTCTCCACACCATTCCATTAAGTAGTTGTAAACAATAGCAAGATCACCCCATTACCTTCCTTTAAGTCCCAGATGATGCAGTTCTTGTCTGCATGTGTTCCAGTTCCTGAGCTGTCTTTGTGATGCTTCACTGAACTAGTTCCAGTATTTTGCAATGCCTTTCGTACTGGGCAGAAAAAACTGCATGTGACGATCTAGGTGTAGTGTAGATGCAGAATTGTTTGAGTGAGAGGAAGAATTGTGTCTTTGTTGGGTTGGCTATATTCCATGTAATAAAGCCCAGGATGTCATTGGCCTTCTGCTCTGCTAGGGCACATTCTGGACTCATACTCAGCTTGTCTACCAGCACTTCTAGGTTTCAGAGGTTTTTTTAAAAACTTCCTTTCTAACCAGCTGACACCCATCTGTGTGTTGGCACAGGGCTTTATTTGATCTTCAGAGCGTTTGCCTGTGTTGAACTTCGAGTTTGCTGTTCAGTTGTCCATCTGAATAGCAGTCCTGCCCTCCAGTGTATTGACTACTCCTCCCAACATCACATTGTCCACAGTCTTTCTTTCTGTCCTGTCCTTCAGGCTGTTAATGAGGGTGTGAAACAGTCTTGCCCCCAGTACCACCACCTGTGGGGCACCTCTAAGTAACCATATGGATTTCATATTGGCAATGAAGCCTTTTCGTCCAGCCAGTTTTCTGCCCGCAATATCATCTACATATCTGGTCAAAATCTCAGTAAGAACACTATATGGTGTAAGGGTAAACAGGCACATTTGTTATTTCAAGGAGCATAGAGTAAACTCTGTAATTCCTAAATTAGAAGTAGATAAACACAATTTAAATGTCTTTGACCTCAGTGACATCATTGCAGATATTTAAGTTACTTCAGGACAAGGTTCACCAAATTTTAAACCACAGTTTCAGCGTGACAGTTATAAGCTTCAGGGAATAACCATCTTCTTCTGGAATCAGGGCCATAATAGGATAATTGTAACTAAATTCACTTTAACACAGAAGTTTGCTTTATTTACAAGAGGGAGTTGTAACAGTACCTCAATTTGTGGCATTTTTAGTAAGGCACTGTACTTGCAGATTTTAAAAGGGAATACTGTGGAATGTCATAGAATATCCTGAGTTAGAAGAGACCTGCAAGGATAATCGAGTGTAACTCCTGGCCCTGCACAGGACCATGCCCATGAATCACACCATGTGCCTGAGAGCATTGTCCAAATGCTTCTTGAATTCTGTCAGGTTTGATGCTGTGACCACTTCCTTGGGGAGCCTGTTCCAGTGCCCAACCACCCTTTGGGTGAAGCACCTTTTCCTAACATTTAACTTTGTCTTTGGAATTGATTACTTTCAAATCAGTGGAAATAAATGTAATTTCTCTAGTGTTGAACAGTGATGCCTATTATTAAACTAATCGTATGTAGACTAATAGATTCTGATACATAATTCAATTGTATAGCAATAACATGAATTTTAAATTATTTCAGACACATGGAAAAAATTGTTGTAAGAAATGTAATCAGAACACTCTTATATGCAAAGGCATTTTGATTCTGTCCTTTAAAATAACTTACTTCAGATTCAACTCTGAATATCATCTGCAAAAGTATCCGCATATTAAATTGATGTAGAGTGCCTCTAACCTAATCTTTATTTATATTAATATATACACACTACAACACTATATATGTCTGTGTTAGTGTGTGTGTGTGTTAGTGTTTGTGTGTTGATATGTATTTAGGTAGGTTTTATTCCAGGCTTTAACACACACCAAAGAGGAAGAGAAGCTGTGCTAAGGAGTGAACGTGCATGTAGAAAATTACTCCCTTCATGTAAAACACACATTGTATTGTGGCATACAATTGCAACAACTAGAAGAAAATCTTGTTGCTGTCAGCTTAATCATCTCATGGGAGCTAAAAAGAATTTTTCCAACAAGTTCCTGAGAAGCAGGATTCAACTCAGAGTAACAAAGCAGCATTATTAAAATAGAGTGAGTAGGCTGCATAGGTACTAATCACCATACAAAGCCAAACAATGGTAAGGTCTACTTTAAATCAATTAATTAAATAGGGGAGTAAAGTGAAAGTACAAGTAGTTCTTACCATGTTAATAACATCTGGGTAAAATTCTTAGGTGCCTGATGGTAAATTAAGAACTGAATTTCTGTTTTCAGTCATGACATAGGCATTAAATGTTTTAAAAGATTAATAGTTTATTATGAAAAAGAGTTGTATGCCAATTAATTCACTTTGATCCTTTGAAAATATTGTACTTATCCCATTAATTATATTTAATAAATTCATTTTAAATATATTATATAATGCCATTCTTTTTTTAATAGTGGAATTTCTGTTTTCACTCTCAAAATTGTAGGTTTTCAGCTGTTTTATTTAGGATATTTAGGAAACTACAGTTCCCTAACCTAACACATGGTAATTCACAGTGAGGCAGTCAGTGACAAAATATCCTCCTGCTTCTAGATTCTATTCAACCCCTTGTTAACACCTCACATCGACATTGAATCAGCACTCCCTCACTAATCTGTCAGAATGAGCTGGGGGAACAAAAAGATTACTGTTTCATTTTAGACACAAACTTCGTTAAACACAACAAACTCAAATGAGTCAGGTGAGCAGCTCATCTGAGAGTTGAAAAACTCTAACTTGCCCCAGTAGTGTTTATGAGACTCAAAATGATAAATTTTCACACTTGCGTACTGGAGGTCTGCCCACAGCCTGAAAATTGTGTAATTTTGTTAGAATCCAGCCACCATGAATCCTATCTTAGTATTATTGCACCACTGTAAACTCTTGCTTTACTAAAAACCCTCCCTCCCCCTTCTTCCCTCCCTCCCAAAACAAAACAACCACTTTTGGGAATTCCTTCATGTCTTACTGGAAAATTAGAATAGCAAAACATATAGGCTGTGTTCCTTGGACAGACAAAAGCAGGGTCCTTTAGAATATAATGGTATCAGACAGGCTGGCAAGCTGGCATGTATAATTCCTCTATATTGGTATTAAATCTTCAGCAGCTAGAGGTGTTATCCTCTGCTGTACACTGCTGTACCACAATGTCTAAATCAAGCCCCAAAGAAAAGACCATGTCTCCTCCTCTCTTGTGAGCCACTAACGATCTGAAATACCAAGTACATCATAAGCAAAGCCTTTGAGACAGGGGGTTCTGAGGATGGATTTTTGTGCATTATCCACTGTAGTTAAATCCATTCTTCTGCCTTGGGATTGAATATGTATATGCCTTATACTGAAAAGCTCAGCTTCTTCCTAGGGAGACTGAAATTCATCGTGTTCAGTTGTAGACCTGTTCAAGCATCTTTCATTCACTAGGACTTTTCTGATAAGCTGTGCTCAGCTTACAGAAACTTCAAAGCTGAGGCAAAGTTATTAAAAAAGAGAAAAGAACTGCACCTCTAGTTCAATCTTCAAACAATACAAAAATCGATTAAGAGTCAGAGATTAGCTTCATTGTAACCCTACCCACATTCTCATGAAAATCAAATATTGTCTCTTTCCTTCCCCATTTCATTCTAAAATCTACTTAAAGCTTAAGATATCAGTAACTATTAGTCTGGCAATATTAATAGAAAGCTGCATTTTGGAGGCCTGTGGCTAGAGATTAGTTGTAGAGTTGACACCAAAGTAAACAAAGTAAGAGAATGAAATTATTTTCAAAGCAAATACTAAAAAACATCATCTTGAAGTTGTAAGACTTCATTTGCTTCAGTCATTCCTGAGGAGAAAAGCACCAAGTCTTAGGTGGCTTCTTGAGCTGGACATTGGCCTATCCTGCCTTGGTTTCTGTGACAGTGAATGAATGATCACGTGTGGCTTTGTCATTGTGAGAGACAATTAGTGTGCAGAAAATGTCTGGACATCACCCACTAAAAGGAATTCTAAAAAGCTCATCATTACTACAAAACTGATGGAAGTACTTTCAGAAGCAGTGGTAGTAATTTGGAAGTTAGGGTGGCATGGGCTTTTTAACCAGTCCTGGGGCACAGCCTAGATTAGACTGCAGCAGGAACTGAAGAGAAAGCATCCAAGGTGAGCTGTTCACACACTAATCTTCGTGGAAAGAGCAATGCTTTTGAGTAGTGGCCCATCAGTGGGTGTATAACTCTTGCAGGACTGGTGAGTCAGAGTAGGCACTTGGCCAATGGCACCAGCTGATCCAGGAGCCAAGTCACCCGAAGGCTGTGAACAAAAAAAAAATAATAAAAAAAAAATATTCCCTCGATTATGAAGAGGAGTGGAGGAGGGTAAGATGTCTCAGCTTTCTGCTTCACCTGATGCTGAAAGAAAGGGAGCAGACAACAAGAAAAGAAGGATGGTGGTCAAATATACTCAAGGAATTGTGCCATTAGAAAATGTAAGGAAAATATTCAGAGACCTGGGTCTGGGGACTCATATTGTGAATCTGCCATTTTTCACCTAGGTTATTTCCTTCGATCTCTTTTTCTCCCTTTCTTCCAAATATCAGGAAGTTAAGCAGTTCATTCCTTTTGCAAGATCATATTATCTAACAAGTACTGCACTCATTCACAAGCTAAAAGGGTACTTCATCTAAGGAGTATATTTACAGGGCCCTGAACCATAGAGACTTCAAGCAAAGGTCTCAAGCCATTATGATCCTGAAGAAGATGCAGAGTATTATCAAAAACAGCTATCATATTTTGACTGCAGGAGTTTTGAAAATAAGATCCGTATGGAGGTTCCTGCCAGCCATCATTCCGAGCTCACAAAATTCATTTGCAGAATCAGCTGAAATTCACCAGTTATTCTATAGGGAAACCAACTGATGCTAAATCAGTTAACAGGCCTGTTGGTAAAAAAGTGCTGTGAGCCAATCCATCAAGTTACAGCTCCACGTCCTTCTCCTTCAAAATACAGCATACACAACCTCAGTCAATTGATAGTCCTGTCCTGTCTCTCTCAGCACGTCACAAGCCTCCACTTTCTGAAGTTAACTCTCTGCCTGACCCTCTTCTACCTCAGAATAAGTCAGCAATTTTCAGATCCTCTAGAGAAGACAAGGTGCAGTTCACTTTTTATCCTCGGAAAAGCTTCCCTGACAAAGGCCCTGTTAAAGGCACTAACAGTTTCAGAAAACACTCACTCCTCCTTACAACTGCTTTACAATAAAACCTTACCTAGTGCTGCAAGGCCCTTGGACCATAAGTTTGGAAGTCCTAAACCTAAACACAATCTCTTGACAAATGAAGTTCAACATAAATCACAGTCACCCTCAAAATCTCATCATTCTCACCAACCAGTTTCAAGAGCACACAGCTTACTGCAGCTTCCCAAGTTTGACAGTGGAATGGACACAATGCCTTCAGTGAATAGGTTCAACAATCCTATGTATCAGCCCAATAATGTTATTCCTGTTCCTAAAGCCATTCCTATAATCCCTTCAGCACTCAAGGATGAGAAGGAACACCACAGACATACTATTGCAGCCACAGCAAGAGGTGTATTTAACAGCTATGGTAGAGTACTCAGCTCCATAGGGATTTGAGTTAGTATTTTTATACCACAGGGTATATTCCAGATGAACTAGAGCAAGAAATCTGTTTCAAAGTCTTCAGAGACAACACTTCCACTTCCACTTTTGGTCAAAGAGAAAAGTTAAATGCTTCTCAGCCCCTCAGTAATGCCAGAGCCTCGTGGATTAACATTTCTGAAATCAATGGAGCTGTGCCTGATGTACTGTGACCCCAAAACCTGTCAGAACAAGTCCCTTCCTGGGGATCCAGACTATCTCATTGAAATAAACTGTTTCTCAGTCC
This sequence comes from Sturnus vulgaris, assembly GCF_052056855.1. Lineage (NCBI taxonomy): Eukaryota > Metazoa > Chordata > Aves > Passeriformes > Sturnidae > Sturnus > Sturnus vulgaris. The sequence goes on from NC_142243.1 coordinate 85,132,120, forward strand.
TAACTGACCATTTATAAATATAAAGTTAGCTCAGTGAATAAAAAATGGGCAACTGAGATGGACCTCACATATATGTTGAACCACTCTATTTCAGGGCCAGTAAGAGCAGCTTGCAAGCTGAATTCAGAAACAGTAAAATTTACCATATGAACCAGTTCTGTCTTCCCATTTTGGACACTTGACTTGCAATTTTCTTTGTTCCAGTTCTTTAGTAGATCATACGAAGATTTCATCCTAAACATGCAATGGGACCCTACATCCAGGGACTTTGCTTCTTCTGCCATCTCTTGGTGACCTGCAATCTCCAGTAGCAGCCTCCTCTGCCATCTGTGTTGTGCATGAGGACATTGAGTAAGAATGGTGCCACTGCAGTACATTACCATAAAGCACACAGCATTGTTCATTGTTTGCAGGTTGAAGAGGTATAGTTAGAGTAGCTGAATATATAATTAAAGCTGAGATGGCAGTCAGTTCGGTCTGTCTTCCTAGCTACTCTTGTTGCTTTCATTTAGATCCCTTTTGGTTGGTCCCTGTCTTTCCTGAAGTCTGCCATTCAGACTAGTTGTATTTCTCCATAAGCCCTGCACAGAGGAACACATGATCTGTATGTTCTGCCAGGAATCGTTGTTAATATACTCCTGAATAACTGTCTTTGTCACAACAACCCATCTTGTAACACATGCCTATCTTATGATCTTCTCTGGCTTCCTGATCCTTACCTCCAAAATTGCTACTCAATAAATTGTTCTTCATTCTTTATTTCTGCAGATAATCATCTCCTGCCTCTCTGTAATAATATTATCCATTTGATTTTAATGAATTCCTTCTTACAAAATCAAGATAACTGAAATCTAAACCAGTCCTCAAAGATCTTTTAGCCTCTGTCCTTGTCTCTATCACCGTCTGTACAATTGACTGTAACGCAGCATGGATATAGACGGACCCAGGATAGAAGATTGTCTACAGAAATTAATTCATACATTTTCTACAGAATTCTTTTGATAAATGCTTCTATTTCAATGATGAACCATTAGTACCTGTTTTGAGTAGCACCATCCAAACATTTTTTCATCCTATTTGCACCAGTTCCATCTTAGTGTCGATTTCTGTTGTCAATAAATACATATTTTCTCCTCTGTATTAATCTTTCCTATTGCATACTCTTGCTGCCTTCATATCCCAGAATATATTCATATCAAAAAGAATGCAGTCCATTTTGATCTTTATGGAGTTAAAATTGTGGTTAAAATTTATATTGGGAGAAGACACTAAACAAATGTGGACACATGAAGACACACATCATATTTAAATGTTTCTTCCATTAAGAATAATCATATTTTTGCTAGGAGAGTAGCAGAGGGGCTGTATGTGCCATCTACTGTATTATGTCAACTATATGAGATACAATGCATGTATTTTTTTAACAGTTTTCTATTGATCCTCAGTTGTCTCATGATGGTTTTGCATTGCATTGGTTTTGCATTTGTTTTGGGCAGGAAGATTAGGTTAGATAAACTCCCAATGTCCTTTCCAACCTCAGTTATTCTGGTTCTACATGTAATTTTTAAATTTACTTGATATTAATAAAGGCATTTTTTCATGTGTATAAGTCAAATACTTCTGTGAATTATAAAGGACAACATTATCAGACTCAGTCTCTGAAGGGAGAAATAATTCCAGGACAAAGAGAACTTGAACATAAATGACAGATTTATCTACTTTCATTTGCTTTCAGAGGAGGATTTTGAAGCTCAAAATTGGGCCAGGTTCCAAGATACTTTTCATTATATTTACCTTTTAATGTTTGAAATAAATATGTACTAAGAATATATTTCAGACATTTTCAAAGATAAGAATCTGTGTGTCAATAAATCTGGAAGCTAAGAGCTACCTAATAGAATATCTCATAATTGGTAAGAGAGTGCTTCATATTAATGATCTTTAAAGAATCTTTTCAGCATGTTTTTTTCTGCTACAGATTTGATTCAACATGACTGCAAATATGCTTTGTATGGCTGTTTATATTAGATAAGGAGCTCATGTTTAACTGAACGCATGGCTGCACAATATTGCTGTTAACTTTGTCTGACTCAAAAGCTGATATGCAAATACTAGTATTCTCTTTCCTTCGTGTTTTTTCACAAAAGTTTCATTTATCTGAGTGGATTTTTTTGGGAGCAGCACTATGATATTTAAGATCCATTTAGTTTAATGGTGCCATTTAAATGGAGTATTTCGCATAATTGTTAAAGGGAAGACCACTTGCTAGTGCATTGCATCATATTTGATTCATAGGCAGGAATTTTAATTGGGTGTTTCTGCTAAATCAAGCTGGGAACCGGCTTGAACTGCAGGAAAAGCAGGGCTAACAGGAGTAAAAGCTTTAATTTTCTCACACAGTGAAGCCTAATGTTTGCTTGAGACAGTGATAAATGAAGCCTTACATCATTGTTCCTGCTCAGCTTTAAGAGAGCAAGTTCATGCCAAAAACCTAGTCTCTTTTTTGACAATTATAAACATTTGTGTCAGCTTATTTTCTACTTTTACTGGCTTACTTGGTCTTGGTTTTGTTATAAGTTCAGAAGTTGTGTTTGTGCTGTTGGGGTCAGGTATTAGAGTTTGGGATTGGGGTAGGAAATTGGTGAGAGGTAGGGGCTGGGAGTCAGGCTTGGGGTTAGTGGCCAGTTCGTGTAAAGGCTTAACAAGCATGGTTGAACACCCTAAGCCCACTTATAACCACAAAATCAACCCTTCCTTGCTGACTCAGCTCTTTCACACCCTTTGTGCGAGCTTCACGTGCCAGCCTCCAGACTCTGCCTACTGAAGTGCTGAGGCATGAGGATCCCCAGGGATCCAGCTGAAGCATTCTGTCATCCTGGACCTCTGCCCATCTCCCACCTCCTGAGCACTGGCACCCGAGAGCTGGGGCCAGAAGAGGGGCTGAATGTGCAGGGTCAAGAAGGAGGAGCCTTCCTTAGGCTTTGGGAATCTGTGTAGGACTAGGGTTAGGGGGTTGAGGCTGCTTTTTGGGGAGAGGGATTCGCCTGTAGGGTTACAGAAGGGCTTTGGGTCAGGGTTTGGAGTTCCATTAAGAATTTTTTGGTAAGCAGTGGGGGTGTAGGTTGGAGGTGGGAGTCACAGTGAGGGCTATGATTAGGGTTAGGGACAGCAGATTGGGGCTGATCAGAACAAAGATGTGGGGTAGGGATAAGATAAAGGGTTTCAGGTTTGGTTTTTGGCCTTTGTGATAGAGCTTGGGGTTAGGGTTTAGTGAAGGGGGCTGGGGAAAAGTGTAGTGGTCAGGTTACATGGGCTTTGTGTTAGTGGCCAGAGTTGGGTAAGGGCTTAAACAGTGTGGTCTTGCACTTGCTGTACCCACTACATTGCCATCACTTTCATTGTCAAGACAAATCCAAAAAAAGTCCTAGAGTCAGCAGCATGCCCAGCAACAAAGCCCCTCCTGGGCTGTCAGGAATGTTAGCAGCAGGTCTGTGAAGGTGATCATGCCCCTCTACTCAGCACTGCTGTGGCCACACATGGAGCACCGAGTCCAATTCTGGGGCTCACCAATACAGAGAGACACAGACATACTGGAGAAATTCAGTAAAGGGCCCTAAGAATAATTATGGGCCTGGAGCATCTCTCAGGGAGCAGGGACTGTTCAGCCTAGAGAAGAGGAGGCTCGGTGAGATCTTAAACATTGTTTAAATGCCTGATGGGTTAGTGTAAAGAGGACAGAGCCAGAGTCAAATTGAAATACAGGAAATTCCATCTGAGTATAAGAGAACACTGAGCTGAACCTACATTGAACAGAGGAGTTAAACTACATTATCTCTAGAGAATCCTGGCAACCTCAACTGTTCTATGATTTGTAAGGAAATTATTTGCATAAATTTGTATTTAATTTTTGCTAGAAGTATCAAGGTCCACAATCAAGCATAACTGTGCTAGGGGCCTCATTCATTCATGGTTGCATTTCAGTTTTACACACTTAGCCCTTTGGGGAATACAAGTGGAAATGGGCTAATCTTTCTGACATAGGGAGCTTAGTCATTTAATTAATCAGTGAGTGATCCTTCTATTTTATGACTGTTCTTGCATTTTATTCAAGGTGCAGGCTGTAACCTTTCCTTCTGAGAAGTTCTCTGCAACCATAAGAAAGATAAAAATGCTCCTAGTCCAAATTTACAGATTTTGTAGCATAAGCTCTGTGTACCAAAAGAATGTGTCATGGTGGTGTTCAGAGTTCACCTGCTGTTTGGTGGATCTAATGTGCAGTAAGAGAAAAATAAATTGTCTCATTACTTACTCAGGAGAAAAGTTACAGGATCTCTTCGATTGTGTGCTACTCAGGGTGCTCTTAAAGTGATGTTTTATACATTATTTGGATTTTGTAACTCAAGATTATTTTAGCAAATCATCAGTGCTAATTTTAATTAGAGGAAAATGCTTCTATTAGCATGAGAATATGCAAAGTCATGTATTTGTGTATAAAGTTTTTCAAGGTGACACTGACAACAAAGGTTGCTGTCACAAAGGGAACATGACATTCTGCAGATCTATAGTTTTCAGGGGAGCAGTCTATCAACAAATATTTTACTTTTGGTAATATTGTCCTCTGAATCTCCTGTGATTAGGAAGTCAGAATTGTATCTGACCTGTTACCTGTTTTGTTTAGCTAACGAGCATTTATTTTTCAGCCTTGTTTTTCTGTTGTTATGTCAAATCTTTTCCAGCACTCCAAGCCTCATCTCCCATCCCTTCCCTGCAATGCAGAGTGTAGTTTATATTCTGCCATGTCTCAGGGAAGCAGCAAGGCTGCTGAGTACATGTAAAATTTTTACTCTGACTCCTCCCTAGTCTTTCATAGCTCTTTGATCATTTAAAATAAGGCTCTGGAGCCTGGAAGACAGCTGCTCTCTGCCAGATTTGTCTTTTCCTTAAATCTGGAGGAGGAAGAAGACTTTAGCAATATTTGTTCAATTATCCCCTTTTTTGGAAGTAACTGGGGTCAGCCAATGTTGCAGAAGTCAGTGAACTTGAAGGATCTAAGAGGTTATGGGCTTTGCTTTAAGCAGGTCTCCTCTGTCCAGCCTATCTCCAAGAAGGAGATTAGCCCAGCATAACAAATTTAACATACAGACTCTCTGACTCTTGCCATGTGCATCCCATGGAGGTAAGAAAAGCAAACTGAGTAGGTGCACAGTCCTGAGAATCCTCCTGCCATGTGTTACTGAGTTGTAGGTGAGCAGCTGTCACTCAGGTTAAAAGAGCAACAGTTTAATGACTCTGAGCAACCTCAGATGAATGTCTGCAGGCAAGGTTTCTTTGAGGGCCACTAGAGAGAAGACTTGATCAGCTACTAGCCTGAAGGTGACACCTGGAGCTGTTACTTTGAAAGGATCAGCAGTAGCACAACCCAAAACCAAGTCACATTATGAACTGTTTGACTCCCACCTCCTGAGGAAGCACAAACAGAACTGTGCTCCAGTAGATCTGTACTCTGATGGATCAACTGGGACTAGGATTCATTTGACACAATTTCTTTAAACACAACTGGTAATGAACTATATGCCTTAGATGAGCTGGGAAACTTTTTTATGAGAAATGTAAGAACTAGTAGTGTTGTAGTCAAAACAATAATATACTACTCATTTGTTAAGAAGATTACTGGATACTTTTTTGCCCTTCCTATGGGAACACAGAACCAACTTTCACTCTTTATCATCCTTGCTCACATACTTACTGTTTTCAGGTCTTCTATTGTAGTAGCTTTAGGTGATTTAAAATATAGAACTACAATAGAATTTGCTCTTTTCCAGTGTCTGTGTTGCTAAGAAGACAAAACATTGTAGAGACCAGGAATTTAACTGAGTCAGAACATTAGTAATATTTGCAAAATTAATTGACCTCTAAAAAATACCTGTAAAACCAACTACATGTCCACTTTCTGCATGACTAATGTGAGAAGCCCTGTTTCTAATGAATGTACTTATAGCTTCATTACCACAGCAGAGCTTTGGATGGTCTGGTTTAGTTATACTGATACATTAGTAGTTCAACAGATGAACACTGTTTCCATGAGATATTTGCTAACAATTGCAAATTGCAGGAAAAAAAAATCAAATACTGTGTTATATTTCTACTCATTCATGGATTGTCTTTAAAGTTTTTAAAAATAATTTTTATACACCCATCACTTTTTCTGATGCTGTTCTTTTACTTGTTCTTCTTTTCTCTGTCCCAGCCACTGAAGTCTGTAAAGTTAGAGTATGATTTCACTGAACCTTAGAAACTAACCAATATGTTTTAACTGAAATACAAATATTTTTCTATGGTGCACAATAAAGTACTGTGAAATGCTGATACATACTCTCATTATTGTTATGACATCATGCACAGATTAATTATCCTAACTATTCCATGTAGAGTTTTCCTGGTGATGACTTAAGAAATATTTGAACTCTGAAGTAATTACAGAATAGATGAACATTGCAGTATGACTTGAAGTGGTTTTAATGTCTGTTTTGATGTCTGTTGGAAGAGTTGTTTTAGAAAGACACTACCAATATTTACCAATATTTTTATTTATCGAGTTAATACATTTACATCTGTTTTTTATTTAACCTTTAGTAACAGAGTTGATTATGAGTATCCCTTTTATTTTTCTTAATATTAAATTAAAAAATCTTCATGTTTTCATCATGGAGTTGTATATAAAAGCATGCAAAAACAATCAGTCTTTCAGGCCACACCATGGGGACAAATTTATTCTTGAGTTTCAGGCAATATTATAGCACAAGTAAAGAAGCAGAAAAGAGTAGCAAATAAAATGCAATTCCTTCATGGACACTTAAAATAGGATAATGTCTAGTTGCAATTTCCTCTGACTACCCCTGTCAGAATCTTGTTTTGTATTGGACACAAAAGAAAAACCAAAGTGGAAAAGAAAATCTACTTTTTTATGCATCCAATTTTATACCTTTTAACATTGGTAGACAAGCTCATTAATTTCAATGGGTGTTGGATAGATCTGGAATCCTAAACTTACTTTTCCAAAAATAGACTACATTTTTATTTCTTCACTATGCCCTAATTTGAAGTCCCTTGAATCAGACTATTAACAAAATATTATCCTATCTCACAAAATAATGAAGATAAAACTAAAATTCCTCTCAACACTCACATAACGCTTTTCCTCTTCAAAGCATTTTAGCATCACTGATTAATCATAGCATTAATTAAATGACTATTTTTTTTTTAATTCAGCCTTCCAAAAGCTCTGTTCTCTGCAGGGAGCAGGGGAGAGCATAGCAAGGGACTAAAACCAGCTCCAGTAATCAGAAAACTTAGCCTGCAGCAATTAAACTGAGGAATCACTTCCCTCACAGAATCTTTTATACCTTGGGCTAGTGGAAAGATGAAAGGAAAGATGACAGTGCAGTCTAAACAAGAAATAAATCTGTTGGCTGTAAAGGATCTGTTTAATTGGATATATTTGCACTATCTGAATGAATAGGTAGGCTAACAACTCCTTTCCATGTGTTTTCAAGTCTGTATACCTGGCAGGAAATGCGATCAAAAATTAATTAGAAAATAAATTATTTGAGTTATTGCATACATGGACTGTATCCATTCTGGATATAAAACCCAAACATGCAAGAATAAATTCCTTGGATCCAACAGCAATTAATCCTTTGGTTGTCATATTTGTTCTCAGACAGCCCTCCAGAGCTAAGATTGCAAGGGAGACAGCCAAAGCCACACCCAAATCCTTTTTTCTGGCCAAGAGAGCAGAAACAGCAGAAGAGTTGGAATACTTCTGTTTGTTTGCCTTAGAAAATGCTGCTTTCTTCACTGCTAACAGTGACAAATAGAATCTTATTAGAGGAGATTTTTCTCCTTCTGTGGACCCAGCAGTTGTTTGGCATACCAGGTCAGCAGATAATTAGGCAGGTCAAACTGAGTTTGAACTGACTCATTTTTATAGTCCCAGCATGGGTGAGACAGTCAACAAATTAACACTTGCACCTCCTCCCAGATTCATCTTCATAAACCAGGTTGCAAGTCAGAGAGCACACCCCTGAGTGGGGCTGCCTGTATTTGATGGTTGCTTCACTTCTCCAGCATGAGAGAGGGAGGATTGCTTGACTGATACATGGATGAACATTAAGAACAGAAGCCATGCACTGTGCTGGGTGAGAGGTGTTGTTACAAACAGAAAATCCATTTGGCCATGATACACATAAATCCATTTCAGTATTAGTCTTCTGACTGTTTTGCTGCAAACATATACGCCCCTGAAGAACATCTGGTTTCTCCAGAAATCCACATGGCAGGCAGCATGCATCCCATGAAAATTTCCAAAAGGACAGCAGCAAAGAAGGAAGAGGCATTAATGTTCGGCAGGGTCTCAATGCAGTGCTCTACCTTTGGCATTACCTCTGACAGACCCAGCTGAAGAGCTTCTGCATGTGAAGTGCAGATGTGGATCTAGCCTTTAAAGCACGTGTTAGAACATGAATTAGCAGGTTATGGTCAGCCAAAGAGCCCTGGAAATTCTTCAGTCTCTAGTTTTTGCAATAGAACTGCTGGTATAAAGTCTGAATATCTGTAGTCTCACTGTGTGAGAGAAAAGCAGAATACGAAGGAGTTCCATTGAGAGAGAAGTAAAATCAGTATTAGAAGTAACAGCAGATTAAATAGCTGCCTGTGGAATTGAGATACACGGGAGAGGCAGCGAGTAAAACAAGAGCAATAGCTTTTAAACACACTGGTATTTTTGAGTAAAATTTATGCTTACAAACTAGCTAAAATGTCCTTTAGTTCAGAACATTAAAAAGCTTGAATCTGTGGTGGGTAGGGGTGGGACTGGGAATGCAGAGGTGTGACAAAAGCAGGATCTAGCTGACCATCAAAGTGTAGATATTTAAACTAAAATGAGGAGAGATTGGAAAAGCTTGGCAAACAAGGGAGATGCAGAGATTTACAAGACGTGGCAAAGGACAATGAAAACTTCACAGTTAAAACCCAAAGATTTGAGGGGATGCAGCTCAAGGAAAAAAAAGTATTCTTCATGTAGTAGAGGGGAGAGGGGGTAGCCCTGAGAAGATGAGTTGAACACAAGAAAAGTAATCAGCTGGAGGGAGGCAGGAAACATATGAAATGGAAAAGTTGTGTTTCTGGAAACAGAGAGGCTGAAGGAGGAGGGTAACTGGGTTAAAATGCTGTTACAGGAAAGAAAATCTATGAAGGGATCTGAGAAAGCATATTGCTGAAAAGCAGTGATTGTATTGCACCCAGTTGTGATTTCCCATGGCATGTTCAGGTTCAAAATACCAAAATGCTTCTCTTTTGTCTTTGTCCAATGCTAATAGTTTCTATACATGCTGCTCTTTCATCCTTGTTATGGATGTGCCCTTTGTCATTCCTTGTTCTCCTCGTACCTTTCTTTTGCAAAATATAGAACCAACATCTTTAATCTTTTTCAAAAGATAAAAGCTTCTATATTGGTTACCCTTTTAGATATTTGATTCTTTTACAAGCAAATCTCAACTGACATTGCCACACAGTTTCTGGTGTTCTACGTGCTTTCATCATTCTGTGGTAGTTTGAGGGTTTCTTCCCTAAAACTGTAAAAGATGGCTATTCCTGCTCCCTGTAGGGCTTTATATGCTACACTGCTGATGGCTGAATTTCTTCTTGATAAAACAGGCTTTTAAAAAAGAAAACCAGTGACTGACACATCACATATAATGCATCAGGGAAGATACTGTTCCTCTTTGTTGTAGTCCATACCAAATACAAATCTTATGTCTTGAAATCCTGCTGCCTGTCATCAGAGATGGTGAAAAACTGAAAGTGTGTATCATTTATCTGAAGTGAAGAGGGAATCTGAGACCTCCACCTGATTCTTTGTTCCATTTCAGCAGCCATGAGCAAAGTGCACCTGGATTCTTGGGGGCACAGGAGGGCATGTGTGTGTAATGGTTTGTATTATTTCTTTATTCTCAAAAAATAATTTATCTCTACAGAGTCTTACAATTTAAATTTAAAAAAACCTGCAAGGAAATGATGTCTGGTATTATTCTCTAGCTCAAAGTACCCATTATCTCAACTTCATTGGCAAGTTATGCTTAATGTGAAGCAGCTAAAACAGAGCCGATGAGGTTTCAGCTGCTTACTAAAGCCATTTTAAATTAACCCATCACTCTTTCCTTTATGAATTATTGAGCTGAGGTGATAGTTACCATTATGTGGTACGATACATACTTATTTTGGAGTGCCAGAGATTACAAATGTTTGTGCATGTCACTAACATAAGAAGTAAAAGGACCTGAGTTCCTAACCAAAATTTTTGGCCAAACATTGAGAATGATATCTAGGTGCCTAGAGATAAGCATTAAACTTTAAGGACCAGAGAGTATCCAATTTTGTTCACATCTGCTTTTCCAGAAACCTGTATATTTTCCATAGGTCTGCTAACTGTGCAGGTATCTCAGGTGTCCAGGGGAATTTGAAACCACATTGCCCCATCTGTTTGGACACATAATTTCCCCCCTATTTACCTGAAAATGGTTTAATAATTTTTTTTTGCACTTGCCATTCCAAAGTGATCCAGAATCGTCTGTTCTCTAAGACTTGGGTGTTAGAGTGGTGGGGCTCATGCTATTTGGGGCGTGCTTTTCAGTCCTACTGCTCCACGGTTTTTCCACTTTCTTCTTCCAGTAACAATTGATGCCCAGTGATCTTAGAAATAAGAAACAGACGTGTTGTGATGAGCAGCATCACAGACCATGAGCCAGGCCAGGGGTGTTTGACAGTAGGCACTACCTTTGAGTATCATAAACCTGCTCTGTCCATAGCTGAAGTCATGTCAAATGATGGGCCCCAGAGGGAGGGAAGAGAGCATTGCTGTATGTAAACGGTGGGACTTGCAGTCCTTCCCATACACTGTACCCTGCAGTCAGCACTGCTGCAGGCTGTATCTTACAGAGCCGGGTGGAGAGCAGAGTCACTGGCTCGGTGGTTGCAGTGGAAAGCCTGTCTGGAGGCAGTCATGTCATTTAGTGGTGAGACAGAGAGCATTAAACTTTGTGGTGCTGATGACCCTTATTTCAGGTTGTGCTGCTCTGTCTTCTTTATAAAGCTTCTTTTAAAGGGATCCTCTTTTATAACCAACATTGCCTCATAAGGAGGATTTTTTTCATATTCTTCACTCACCTTTCCTGCTGCTTCCCAAAGTCTGAGGAGTAATCATTTATTCAGTGGGTCAAGTGTCTCTCAACCTCAGCAGCCTTTTTTTGCTTTCAAAGATATAGGTTTATGTCTCCTTCCATCTGCTGCCTTTACTCCTGGCCCAGCAGTTCTAGCATTAACCTGTTTCACATATTTGGGCTCGCTCCTACTCTGTCCCACAAAAAAACACCTGTTTTTCTCTTAAGACCCAGTATGACATTTCTTATCTCTCTGCCTATTTTGCCTTTAAAATTCAGGGTAGTTTTCCCCCTTGAGTCTTTCAATGGTGAAAGAAAATCTTATTATGCAAACTAACACACTTTTTCCTTCTGAAATGACATGAGGTTGACTGCTGCTCTAATGCATACGCTATAACTTGTATTGTCCAAGTCCAGAGGCTCCTACATATTGCAATAAGCATAATCATTCTTTTTATGAGCTCTTTCACCCCCCCTCTTGCACCTCAGTATATACTAGAAAATTTCCAGTGTTCAGAGTAGTCACAGGGCTCCTCTGGAACAGCAACAGCTGGACCTTGAAGGCAGCTCCAGGTGCTACCCAAGTGCCAGTAGTGGTGATATATTGCAGCTTAGAACAGTGGTATCTGACAGTGGAAGCATGGTGCAGGAATGAACCATCAAGTATAGTAGCTGTGTTTCAGACACTGCTTGTCTTGTGATTAATACACTCTTAATTTTTTAGACTACCAGTTGAATAATACACTGACTTACAACCAAAATCTATTCCATAAGAATTAAGTAGATAGTTTTGGCACATTTATTAAGTAATGATTGAAAGTAATAATAAAAGCTCTCCCAATCATATTCTTTCCATAAGTCTGTGAAATACTGAAGTTGAATAGTATTAAAAACACAGGGGTGGTGAAAGTGTCCATACACGTCTAAGTGGAGAGCACATGTTAGCACAAAGAGAAGAAAATTCACAAATATTCTGACATACAGGCACCAGTAGTTCTAGAATATGATATCTGTGCCTTTACAACAAAGTATGGTGGCATTTTTATATTATAAAATTTAATTTTATAATTAAATTTTTATATTAACTAGCTACATTATGTGAATTAATGGATATCTTTGGAGGGGGAGATAGTGAACAATTACTTTTATAGAAAAATATCTATCTCAAGGACAGGGGTCTTAGTTTGAATTAAGACCTCTTTGGGTCTTCTTGTTTCTTTAATAAGTCAGTTTTCCTAATCTTGTACTTTCTTGTACTAGGAACCATGCCACAATTATTTAATAAATTTGCCAGTGTGTCAAAGGCGTTGTTCAGAGATGAGTGAAAATGGAAGTTGCTTCAATGATGTTACAACAGCAGCAAACTTGTCTCAAGGCAATAGTAGGGAAATATTTCCAGAAGTAGAATCTTATCTGTGATGATTTTTCTCTGGTTTAATCTACCAGAAGAATAGTTTGTTCTGCTGTTTGGCTTTGAAGGCAGAATCTCTCTTAGAACAGGTATTTTATCCTCTGACGTGAAAAGTTTCCTGAATTAAGTAATGGAGGCTGGTATTAAGGTGCTGAGACTTTTATCATGCAAAAGACATTAAATCTTCATTGTTGAAATAATAAGCAGATACTATCATCTCACAGTCAAAGACTTAGTGCATGGTGTTAGATGAATCACCTTCTTAATATGAAAATTATGGAAGTCTTATCTTAGAAAAATAACTTTTAGATGTATAGTATTAGAAAAACGCTTTTCCAAGCACCCACAAGATAACCTCTTTCCTGTTACGTCTATTTTATGTCTTTCTTCCTTTCTTTAAGAGTGAAATTGAACAAATAAATGCATTTTCTTTTTTTCTTGTCAAGCTGTTGGCTATGTTTAATCATATTATGTAAATCCTCTTTAAAAGCTTCAAATCAGTTTTGGGTCTTACAATGTGTAATGTTGTTCAAATACAAAAAATAAAAATAAAAAAATCAATTTGTTTGTAGATTAAAGTAGTTCTGCATGAACCCTAATGAAAATTAGCAAGGCTATTTATTTTTAATATAATCCTCACACATACCCGCCTCTCTTCCCAGCACCCTCATCAGTTCTCACTTCTTCCATTCAGGGAGGCTTCTTGTGTTGCCAACTGAATTGCCCAGCTCTTCTGCTAGTGGTGCTAGAGAATATTAGTGCTAGATAACATTTTGCTGATGTTCCAGCACTGGTTTCCATTACACATTTCAGTCTGCTTTCTGAAGAGGCTCTTAACATGGAAAAACATAATTCTAAGTGCAGATGCTGTGCAAAATGTAACATACACCAGTGCAGAAGTCAAGGATCACAGTTGTTTTGGGCTGATGCAACAGTACCTGTGGTAGGACTTCACATTCACACCACTGTAGAGCAAGGTTTCTTCTATAGCTCATGCTAGAAAATATGACTCTTCTTCATGTCTGAGCAAAGCAGTAGAAATATAACTGAGATAAGTTAACCAATAGCTGATGGGGTTTTTTTCTGTCTATGTACTGCAGTGGTTTATTAACTATTTGTTTAGTTTTAGAAAAACTTCTTGCAGTATAAAGAATAGTCCTTGATTTTCAACTTCCATGGCTTAATTCATTATAAAGCAAATTTCCTGCATTTTCAATATATTTTCATATAATTGACACAGTGTTTTAAGTCCTCAAACGACAGAAAATGTGCTAACAGTTACACTTACTAATAAGGTTTTAAGGCCCACATAAACAATGGCTTGGATCAACTCTGTAGCCCAGCCACCCCCTTCTTCTTCCAGCTGGTGTGCCACCTGTGTTTGGCGAACCTCTGGAAAGACATTTTGGTGTCCCTGACTGCGATGCCTGTCGGATTGTGGCCAGTGGCTTTACCTGCATGGGTGAGCAGCTTCATTGGAAGGAGCAGCTCTGTCTTTTGCTGCCTCTTGGGGACAGGGCAAGGAGAGGGACGACTGTGTCCCCAGCAGGCAGCTCCTGGCAGGGGGCCCTGGCATTGACATTGCAGGTTCTGGTAGGGGGGTCTCCAGACTGGACACCAGCTTGCACAGCTGCCACAGGTGGAATACAGTGACTGGATTTTACATCTATGAAATGTGAGTCTTCTGGCGCTTGCTATCCAAGGGCTACATTTGATGCAATTCTCAGAGGAGATAAAAGGGAAAGGCAATTAAAAAACCCTACCAAACCCACTCAGAATATATTTTACTGAGAATTTATTGAGAATTGAATGGTAATATTGGGCTGGAATTACTACAACTGCTCAGAATAAGGAATGCTGTACTATCCCACTCTTACACATATATCTATATGATATATAGATATATATATATATAGATAGGTATATCTGTATCTATAAAAAGCCTGTTTTATTGTTTTGAAGTATCTAATACTGAACTTGATCTTCTCATGCCTAACTGAAGGGTGTGCAGACCAGAAATGCTAGAAGCTGCTGAGCACTGGCATGTCCAGAATGCTTATACTCTGCTTGATTGTGTCTGTTTTAGTTTTCCCACTGAGCTTTCCCTGATAGCTCCAAAACCTTTATTTATTGTAAGCAGTATCTTGTGTGTCTAGGCATGTGTGTACTGGTGTGAAACTACTGCCTGGAATGCTAAACCAGTTCCAGGAAAGAAATCTGCTTGGGGCAGCCATCCAGATTTCCTTACACCCAGTGCTCTGGGATGCAGTCTTTGGTTGCTAATGAAATGATCATCATGAACTGATTGCACCAGAGGACTGAGGTGCTGAGATGCTCTGTTGCAATTTAAGTGAGGTCCAAAAAAAAAAGGAATGTTGGTCTATTCTGGATGTGTACACAGGAGTAAAGCACAACGTCTCACTGATCTGATTTATGTACTTGTACTTACTCCCGACTGCTGGTAGAGACTGCTCTAGAAGAGTAAAAGCTACACCAAATCATAGCTTATTTTTTGAAAAAAACAGCTTAATTTGATATGTCTTGCAAATTGAAGTAATCACTGTAAGTGATATACAGCTATCAATGTGTTCAGGTAGCACAGAACAGACAGATGCAGGTGAAAATAGCATTTCAGAGTTTTCTGCAACAAACAGTGTTTTATAAATGTGTAGGGGAAAAGATTTTCAGTTTGCTCAAACCAATCATTTCTGAAAGAGGTGCTAACAACTGTTCTATGTCTGATATTAATATTGCTTAAAATTGTAACAGTGCAAGTAAATTAAATATTAAGTTTAAAGAAAAAAAGTTTGAGGACAGGATTTGTATTTGTATTGCAACGCACTGGTAAGATTCAAATCCGATTGTACACATTTTGTAGGCAGTCTAATAATTTTTATAATCAGGAATGTTTTACATAATATAGAGTGAGTATTTTCTAACACCTCACATTACCACAAAATCTATTTGATAATCTTTAACAGTTCAGCACAGAGATTAAGTTTTTATCTGTATTACGAATATTCTGTTCAAATTACACCGCAGTTCTACCACAGCAGGCAAAATGATGAGAAATAAAAATGGTTCAATGTCTAATAGTTAAAAGATGTGATTTTTCTCTTGCCTATTCTTTCAAATATGGATACAAACAACTGAATTTATGAATTCAGAAATAATATTTTTAATAAGTACACATAAACACTAATTGATCACATTTTTAAGTTATCCACAAAATCTGATTAAATTACCATATTATATATAATAATCATACTTGATCATTCACAGAATGTGATGTAGATTAGATTACTAATTATGTTTATATTTCCCCGTCTTCCTGTCCTTTTCATCCTGCATGATACACTCATGGTGATTGCTGTATGCAAATTCCTAGCACAGCTGCACTGAAGGTGATTTAGAGTTTGTTTCACTGACCTCAGTAATAATTTCCTCAGGCCTTCGCCTTCTCTGATCTTCTCTTCATCACATTGAAGGATTGAGCAGCCATTCACCATAACAGCAATCCTCTAGAACTCCTGTGAGGCTTCTAGTCTAACTGCTGATGCTAATCCTGCCATATATGCGTGTATATCTATATACCTATATCATATATATGTTCTCAGAAGCTGCTTTTTTACTATTTTCACAAACAAACATGACTTTTAGAGGCAATATTGAAAAAGAAATTTGTTTATTTAAGCACGAAAAAGAATTATAATAATCTTAGAATCATTTAGGTTGAAAAAAATCATCAAGCCCAAACATAATTGACAGCATTTCTTTTTCTTTAAATGTTTGATGTGGCCATTTTAAAAATTCCTTTCATTTTAGGAGATTTTAAGTTCTGGAGGTTAGTGTTTTATTCAGTAAATCCTAGCAAAATGCAAGACTGGAGTAGATGTCAGAAAGGCTCCTTTTCTGGTCAGTACCATGCATACAACTAAGGATGTGTGACAAAGATGGTATCCTCTGGAGCAGTGGAGTCTAAGAAACACTAACACAGTTAAATTGCTGCATGTAGAATAGAATTAACCTTGTACATGAAGAAGTCTTCAGAGAAGACCTTTTCACAAACATCATTGGGTTTGCATTCACTGTTGTGGCTTTAACAATTTATGGTAACAAGCTGTGAGTTGTTTGGTGGGAGCTGAGGACTTGCCAAGTTCCATGAATTGTGGTATTCAGGTTATCTTTGTGCATATACTTGGCCTTTACCATCATAGTTCCATTCTCTTACGGGTGTGATGTAGCCATATGGGAAGGCTCTGACTGATGGAGTATGGAAGTATTAACAGAGCCCATAATGTGTGAAATGCTTGAACGTGTAATCATATAAATATGACTTGCTCCAAAATAATATCAGTGTCCAGTGAGATTACATGCAATGATGCAAATGGTGCTATTAGTCGTGCGTGTTTTCCCTGTACTTCTCCGTCACCCTTTATTGCTGTATCTTCTGAATTCTCCCTTCATTTTCTTTCAACAAAGGCAAGTATGCCATGAGGGATCTGGTCCACCGACTGCCAGGCGCTAACAACAGCAACAGCTCAGCGAGCAAGGCCATGTCTGATGACACCGTTACTGCCATTTGCTGCACTCTGCACGAAGTCATCACTAAAAACATGGAGAATGCCAAGGCCTTACGAGACGCAGGCGGCATTGAGAAACTGGTTGGCATATCTAAGAGTAAAGGAGACAAGTATGTTTTGCAAATCACCTTGCACCTTTTTAACCTCTCCAGTACTTACTATTAGTCCTGAATGTGTCTGCCTTCTCTGTGCAATCACGATTTGAATCCTTTAGTTACATCACAAATCCCATGCCCAATGTGAGGGGTGACAAGAAACAGACAATGCCAATACCAAAATTCTCCCTCTGCTTTGGTTTATTTTTGATGTGCCATCAGCAGTGCAAGGAGTGCACTCCATATGCATTTTAAGGAGAGTAATTATCTACAGTAACTCCTACCTCTAAGCAGTTGCAGAAGACCCTGATAAGCATTAGGAATCAGAGTAGTTGGATTGCACCCTGCACAAGGTGTGACATGCAGGTGGAGGGGTCCTTTGAAAGTTCTGGTACTGCTCCTCTTGATCTAGGAGTGAAGAATGTAAAGTCACTGTCCCTCTTCACAGCACCCTTTTCCCTGCCACAAGCTTGGTAGTAGATCCGTGGATTTTGACTGGTTGCTTCTGAGAGAGCCATTAGGCTGCTTGGTGGGGCAAAAAAATATCTTGCACACAACTGTGACATTTTCAGAACAGCTATAGTTTCATCTTGTCTGTTTGGCTATGTACACACTCTTCATGAGGAGTCACTCTTTATCCTTCTTTTGCCTAAAACAGATAGCCTGGTTCTCATATTTGTCAACCTGATGAAGTATAGTGCAATGGGACTATGGCAGTTTGAAAACAAAAAGCCTTCACTGTAGTGTACAAAACCCATCAGTTCACCTACTCGGAGCTGTCATCACACAGCCTACTGCAGCATCAGAGCTCTTAAAGAGCCCCACAAAGCCAGGCCACAACCTGAAGGAAAGATTTATGCACCCTACATTTGGTATGAGAACTTATGCTCGCCTATGTGATCAGAGCATTGCCAATATAATTTAATCACATTTCTTTTCCTCTATTGTCACCCTTTTCCTTTCATACCAAATTCATTATTGAAACATTCTTGCATTCAAATTGTAAGGGGTAAAAAGTATTGTGACCAAGTATGTGATTCCAGTTGTGGGAGTTCCCCATCCTCTGCCAATTTATTTATATTTGCATTTTCTTATTGTTAAATCTACCTAAATTTCTAATTTATATATTCTGGATCAAATGTACTGACATTGCAAGCAGGTTCATATCCATTTCTCTTAAGATGAATGTGCATTTCTTCAGAATAATGCATTTATCTACCTGTTCATTATCTGGTAAAGAATACAAAAACCTGTTGAGTCTGGAATTTTTGAGTATCTTGAGCAGTTTTAGGAGGATCCAAGGGCATATTTCCCTGTTTGAATATCCTTCATAACTGTGAAAGATATCTATTTCTAATTAATGTAGAGCAGAGTAATTCCAAAATGCCCTTGCAAGTCATGATACATATCCCTTCTCTCAAGTGCTTTGACTTGCAGTCTGTGTTATTATTTTTACAGGTTACACAGTTCTAGAGCAAGAAAACCTGTCAACACACAGTGCTGCAAATGCCCATCTTAAGTAAAAGTTCCATTTTTCTGCTTTCAGAAATGTCAGTACTGTGTGCTATTGATTTGCTTTGGTTTGGTTTCTTACAGGTTCAAACAATGAATTGTTTGAAAACCAAAATTGCTGGTTGGTTATTGGACTGATAGAAAATTCTGACATGCTCACTTTAATACAGTAAATCACTTCTGTATGAAATAATTTTGTCCAGTATGAAGCAATTGCTTCTGAATGTGCAGGATACTGAACTGGCCATGCATCCTGGTATGTCAGTGCCAGTAGTGTGGGACGGGCCCTGATAGCCTTTGGAATATGCTCAGGGCTTGAATGGTCTCCCTGTATGACTGCATGAGAGAACTGGTGTTCATAAGGTTGTTTATATTGGCCAAGCTTCACATAGCTCCTGCCTCTCCCCAGTACTCATGGAGTGGTGAGCACAGTTATTTTCTTGGTTACTCCATGCTTACCAGCACTAGCCAGCACAGCTGGAAGTATAATACAAACAATTATGCTTGAAAGGGCTTAATAAAATCCTGTTTACTCACCAATTACCCACCTACTGCTGTACTCTGGGTGAGAAATGAAATAGAAATGGAAAAAAAGCACCAAATAAATTACTAGGGAAATCTTGTATTAATGAATCAGTTGTGTCATAACAAGGCTTTGCCAGCTTGCATGTCAGTGTACCAGTGATCCTTGTCAGAAGTCACAGAATGAACCAAAGCCTGGCCCCTGCCTAAAGCAGTAACTTATGCTTGCTGCTGGTTTTCTGGTTTCTCTTTGATGTTTCAAACCATATACCTCTTCTGAGTAAAACATAAATCACCTCAATGACTGCCCTGAACTCTATCAATCCTCACACTGGACTTTGGCCTTTGCAAGGTTTTCTAGTGTTCTACTGCTTTATATGTATTTTTGATCCTTCACAGTGTATGCTTCCTTAATGGCCTGGGTTGTCTTCCTGGTCCTTTTCTATTTGACCCTTCCTCACTGAGATGAATACTCCCTGATTTTTTAATTTTTCTTTTTATATTGCTTTTATTTTATTAGATTTTTTTAAATTACCTATTCCAGCAAGAATATATGACACTAGCTGATTGTAACAATAGTTGAAATCTTCTTTCAAAAATTCTCTGAAGACAAAGACCATGTGAAGTTACGTGGTTTTCAACATGACATTGTATTGCTGTCTTTAAAGGATAGTGGTATGAGCAAAATCCTAGTCCACATTTGGATTCCTAATGAAATTTATAATAACTATTTGTAATCAGTTGTATTTCTGCATCTTGGCTCTGCATTTCAAAACCAGTGCTCATCACCCATCTAGAGTTTCTTTTGGCCACTGCTGAGAGGAGCTTAATGAGTTCTGCACACTGTCCTGAGCTGGAGTTCAGCAGCTTGCAGAGAAAGAAATTCTGCTCTGACTCCTTGTCCTTTATGCCAAAAGTTGTAGCATATCTTAGATATACATAATGCCAGCTGGGTCCTCAACAGTTTTGCCAATTGCTCCTGTTCCTCTTACTCTGCTCTCAGCAGAAATCCCTGTGTGTACTGAGGTGCACAAGTTTTGCCCCTCACTGATTGATTAGTAGTATAGAAATAAGATATATTGCCTTTGCTTAAAAACACATTGGTCTCCAAGATGCCAAGCAAAGATCTTATGGTATATTTGAAACATGCTTTATTTGTGGGCTTAAATCCATAGTGATGCATTTGAAAATTGGAATGAATGGTGTCCTTTACTGAACAGTCTCTTTCTCACTCCTTTTTTCTCTTTCTCCCTTTTTAATGTATGTGTATAACAGGCATTCGCCTAAAGTGGTGAAAGCAGCATCTCAGGTCCTCAATAGTATGTGGCAGTACAGAGACCTGAGAAGTCTCTACAAGAAGGTAAGGCTTGGGTTTTTTCTCGATTTATCATCTTTCCTACTGTTATCCAAATTTGGGGGCTGAGAGACTTTAGACCAAAATATTCGTTTATCTGACTGGAAATTCACTTGGAGTTTAAAGTTTCAGATACTTGGAGTTCTTATGTTTTCCATAATTTCTACTTTTAACATAAAAATGCTCTTTGAAAATATGTGTGGTGGTGAAAAGGGAATGTGAATTTGATTTTGAAATAAATTCATACAAAAGATGCTGGATCTGACAGCCCTGGAGAGTGAAATCCTCTGTTTGTAGAATACACTTACATAAGCTCTCCTACTGGAACAGTCCTTCTTACACCTCCTCACCTTTTTCTGAGGAGATTACCAGATTTCCAGCCCTTCAGCTCCCAAATTTCCTCATGAGATTGTAAACAAGAGTATCTGAAGGAGTGGTGCTTAGGGACCAGCTACGTATGGAGCTGGGCTGAAACCTGTGAGCTTTGTTTGTAATCAGCCAGCAGCCAGTGGCATCATACACTTGGTATTCAGACAGTCTGTTGAGTCCAGAGTACCATGCCATTCCCACAGGCCTGCTAACCTCTTCAAAATGAATTGCAGTAGAGTAATATAACACTGTGAAACAGCATTCTATATAGCTTTTTAAACATAAGTGTCTACTTAGTAAATTAATTTACAGTAATTCTTGCTGGATATTTCCAAACTGAATTAAATTCCATGTGAGTGTCAGCCTGCAGATTTAGTTCTTCAGTGTCTTCTTGCTTGGAATGTCACATCTTATCTAAGTGATATCTGTATTTGGAATCATCAGAGAGAGCTAAAACTTCATGTGGCGTCTTCAGTTCAGGCCCTAGTTAAAGCTGAGACATAAGGATGGTGAAGTAGGGAAGATTCATGGTGGTGTGGTCTGTGTTGCATGTATTCTGCACAAGAAAATAGCTTAGTTACATGAAATGTATACACCAAATCTCAAGCTGGCAGAAGCTGACCTTCTGGTGAAATGCTGTTCTTTTGCATGCCTCAGCACTGCTTGTGTCAACTCTGAGAAAGTGAGGAAGATGATTATTGAGTCTCTCCCATTGTTCACTTCCAGTATTTTCAGTCATCCCTGGCAGCCCTAGGGATACCATATGTGAAGACGTTCCAAGTAACAAGCTGGTCCTCAACTGTCCCATTAAGAGGTGGGAACAAACACGAGCTAGAGTAGGCTTTTCTTGATCCAAGGCAGTAACACACTGGAAGTGTGTGTAGCCTGACTTCTGTGTGTGTGGGTGGCTGAGCTGTTCTGCACCATAATCTCTTAGAGGTTCTTACAATATCTGGCTCATGTCCAGCCTTCTGTCTGTATATATACGCTGTGATGGAAAAGCAGTTTCTGGGTTGCTCCATGCACAAGGCAATAATGTTTGTGCTGTGTGGCTGCTGAGTTTACTGCTACCTAAGGGACACTGCTGGCTGCTGGTGTGAATGATGGTGATGGACCTACATACTAAGCATGCTCAGGTGCTAAGTACCTTGCGTGCTTCCAAGAGTATTTTCCATGGCCACAAATATACATACTTGTGATATGGAAAACAGGACAGGCTAGCTTTAGAGGGAGCTTCCAGGACACTCATAGCAGACAGATCGTCTATATTACCAGGAAGAGAATTGTATTAATGTTTATATTACTTAATTCCTACACAAAATCTTAAAATGAAGATCAGCCTCTGCTACATATTAGTATACTAATTACATGCCATTATTTATGCTGTTAAGCCTTGTATAAATATGGTTTCTTTTAATCAAAGTGTTCAGATAGTTAATTTTAAATATTTGTTTTGCTGAAATACATACGATAATCTTGATAAAATTATAATATTTAATATACTTGCCTGTAATAGGCTGACTCTTACGCTGGCTGAGTTTAACCACTGTTTGGGAGTCAATGGCAATGGTTTTATGATAGGAAAATTAGAGAAGTTTGCATTATACTAATAGTCAGCTAATTATGTATATAAAGATACTGGATCAATGCAATCTTTGTTTTGTCCCATTAAAATATATATGTACCAATAAAATTGAGTGAACATACAGTGTAATACAATCAGCACTACGCACTATCTTGCACCTGCATAGCCTTTTTTTTGAAGTGCAGGTAAATCCCATTGCATAACCATCAGCAATTTGCTCCCATGTACCAAAGTATCTATACAAATGTTTTCAAAGAATTGGCCAACAGAGACACAATTTTGTATTGTAATACAAGGAAATTGCAAGCGTCCCATTATAGTTAAGTGAAAGCAGCAGCACTTATCTTCTGTTTGAGAAACAATGTAACCAAATGGCTTCAATTGTGGTATATTTTAGAGCTACACATTCACAATAAAGTAAGAATTTGTAAAAAGAATAGAAGTATTATTTTTTGTATTCATGGGCAAAGAAGGCAATATATGTTTACTGCTGATACAGTAGCAGTCAGTATATTTAGTCCAAGTATGACTGGATCAGCAAAAACACTAAAACCTCTTCCATTTTTCTAATTTTGCTCAACATTGCAAGGAGCATCCTACAGCCAGCAGAAGATGAACTGCACTGACAGAAATCCAGAGCTGGGGATTGCTGTGGATGCTCTTTAAATCCACAATATCTTATGCAGTGTGTTTGCAGAGCCGTGCCACGACCTGTACCCTCCACTGGCAGGTGCTATCCAGTGTCCGGGGATTTCCAGGTCATAGCTGTGTTGTGGCTTTAGTGGGACACACAGACTCGTTAGGCTGGGCTGGCATAGAAAAGGTATAGCAAGTAAACAGCATTCAAACCTGTAAGTGAGGTGATAGTGTTAGATTGTCCTCTCTAGGCTTGTGCTTGGACAGAAAAAAAATCAATTTTACTCCCTGGTGTGGTTCACTACCCTAACAGAGTCCAACAAGGAAGAGTTGTAAAATGCATCAATATTTCTGGTCCTAAAACTGAAGGAAAAAAAGAAGACCTGACAGACAAAGAGGAAGAAATGAATTTAGTTTTGAAATTAAGGGGTTTCCAGCCACCCCAAAAGTTGCAGGTCCTTCATCATGCAAAATCTCATAGGAAATACTGCTTAATTTACAAACAATGGCTGGTACAGAAGCCTAGTCTGAAAAAGTCCACCAAGAGGAAAGCAATGTTCAGGTTCAATCACATTTAGACAGTGATTAGATTATTTAGTGTGATTAATTTCTAGAAAGGAGGTGATCCCATTTTTCCTCAGTAGAGGAAATATGGTTTCCCAAAGACAGTATTGTCATTTTCAAACTTCTTTGTTTTCTACAAGCAAGACATATATTCATAAATGATCATTTATCTGTCTCTGTTTTCGTGAGTCTGTTCCAAATTACTTAAAATCTGATTTTCAAACATCCTTGATGGTCCCATGGCCCAAAGCCCCATGTGTTGGTCAGTGGTTCCTTTGGAAAAAAACAAGGTGCTATCCCACAGTTTGTTTATATGCTTCAAACTCCTGGTACACTCCTTCTCTTCAAGTGTCTTGGCAACCTGTATTTTAGAGTTAGCAGAAGTAAGTGCTGCTTACAGCACCCAGAAAGAGAGATCCTGCTCCATTTATGCTTAGCCTCTTAAGCAAGGTGCAAGGAGCTACTACGTGACTTCTTTAAAGTCACATATTTTTGACTCAGTATCACTGTCCCTGACTCCAGTCTCCAGGGTATTCACTGGTTGAAGATTTGGGGACATCTGAGAAAGTATAGGTGTGACTCTAAGACAGCAAATTTCCATTAGATGGTAAACTCTTCTCTATGTCAATATTCAAGAAAATAACCAACTACTCTTAAATGCAGATAGCTTGTTAAATTACATGAGGAAATTTGAGCAAAAGGGTTGTGCTACGTGAGCTTAACATGAAAGAAAATTTATTAGCTAAAAACAATCTTCAATTAGCATTAAATGAGTGTAGTATTAAAGAGCTGGAGGAACTGTCAGGAAGAATATGTTTTCTATTAATTGGTTTGCTTTGCCTAACAGCTTAGCCTCCAACAAAATATGTTTACTTTCTATCATTATGTTTACACTTACTCTGTCTTCTAGTGTATAAGTAGAGGTCATGATGAATTTGTAGAAAATATTTCTCTTTCCCATTTATTGTGGTAGGTTTCTGTTCTGCACGGAATATTAGAAATGTTTGTCCCATTTGCCTGCCATCTGAATAAAAACACCACCCAATGCTGGAAACCAGGGAGGCTGTTGGGGGTAGTTGTCCTTCAGCATGTGTTGTGCCATTTACAGCAGGGATACTTTTGTGATAGGCATTTAATGGAGTCACTCTGAAGATGGCCCCGTCTGTCATTGGTTGGAAAAAAACCATAGAATTGCCTGAAGTCTTCAAACAGTTAGGGAAGTGTGGATATAGTAAAAGTATTGCTTTTCATGTGACTTTCAGAATAATAAAAATATTACTTTATGAGAAAGTCCTTTATGACTAAATGTTCCATGAAAATTGACAGCATTAAACTTCAAAACCCTAGTCTCAAGGAGTTTTAGAATCTAAAGTCTTTTCTTAAATAAAATATACCTACTCACCTTTTAAAAATGTTAATTACAACGTCCTATCATGTAGACTTGGGACACATCATTTGGATTTTGTTCTGGCAAGGTTATTATTATCAGTCAGACATCCCCCAAAAGGAAGCTGGTTTAGGTTAAATTTATCTAGTGAAAAGGTCTGTGCAGAACTTAAACCCTACATTAAAGATCTAAATTCTAAATCCAGAGCTTAATAATTCCTCAAAAATAGTGGCTTGACTTGAAGGAACTATTCATGTGTTCAGATTGTTCATGAGCATATGTACTTTGCAGTGCTGATCTTTCAGCATGGCTTAATTTATTTCTGTACAATTGGCAAAAGCTTTTCCAGATTAATATGTCACCCTCTCAGAAAAAGGATGAATTAAGTTAAGATAAACCCCCTTCTGTAATATGAAGCTGAAGTGTCATTATAGACAAGGCATTGTCTAGAGCCCATTTTTATATTAACTATGAAAATGCAAGTTCCTTATTAATAAATGATTGACTGATTGATTGATTTATGGCAGTGGGCGTCCCCAAGCTTCAGTGTGACTGATGACAGAGGATTTTCACCAACCCACGACTCTGGGTCATGGCACGCTCAGCACACTCTCTCCCAGAGCCAAGAAACCAGAATCTATTCCCCAACCCAGGTATTCTGGCTGTCAGCTGACCAGTCTTGAATTGTTGTGTTTCATGCATACTGAGATTTGTACCCAAAGCAGTTCTCCAGGAGACCTTTGAATCAAAAGTAACAAAGCCTAACTGAAGAATATGCTTTTAAGTTGCACAGTTTAATTCCCTGTACCCTGCAGGTTCTAGATGGAAAGTGTCAAAATTCACTTAGGAGAGTATGTGCAAGGAGGGTTTGCAGAGTTCTGCTTGCTCTTAGGACGGCATGTACCAGTGAGAGGGACAAGTGCATTACCTGCAGTTCCCTGACAATCCTTAGCATTTCTCTGATCTTTTTCCTGACTGTCTGAACCTTTCAAAGAGAAAGGAGGCTGCTGATAAGCACTGTGTTGCAACAGCAGATTAAATTTATCAAGCACATTGCTTGTTTTCTGGCACAATGGCATCTCTGAAGAAAAAAAGCAATAGCTGGACATTTCAATAAGGGATCCCAGGTAAACTGGCACATCTATAGAAAAATCAGTGTGTCCAAGAGTCAAATTCTTAAAATGCTAATTTTCAAAATCTCTGTTAAGAGTGATAATGTATGTTTCCTTCAGACAGAATTATAGTTGATGAGATTTAGCAGGACTGCCATTCTTTTTCTTTTTTGGTTAGGGGCAGTCTTAAATTTCAGGTACTAAAATTCCATTTCCTTAACCAATTGTATTATTTTTTTTCCCTTTTAATATATTTTTTTCAAAATAAATTAGTACTTTGTGGCATTATGTCAAAACCAAAATATCTTCTATGTATGCACAACATCCTAGTAAGTCCATGGAGGGGCTGTGTTTATGTCTGTGTATTATGCATGTTATATATGTATATATATTACTATACATATACAGACATATATGCATGGTCATACATATATGTCTGTATATTATCTCTGATAAAATATTTCGAGGAAATTGGAATTTACGTTTTTTTCATGGCTCCACTGAACATAGTAGCTATGCTATTTCTTTCTTTTTTTTTTTTTGTTTTTTTGCACTAAGTTTGCCTGGAAAAGCGAAGACATCAGAGAAGATCTCATTTAAATACTCCAGACATAAATATCTTTCAAGGTTAGGGTAAATCCTTTTCATCTTTAGCTAGCAGGGATATAGTTAAAACATCCAGCATTTCATCCTCTGATATATTACATTACTTTCTTTTCTTAATTCAGAACTATGAAAAGTCCTAATTTAACTTTAAATACAGGAAATATGGACGTTTTCTGCTGAAGTAAAACACTCTCAAGCCTTTTTAAAGCATCTTCTGAGTAATTTTAGTAGAGATTCTATAACCAATATAGCAAAAAAGTTATAGTTTTCAAATGTATACTTTCTTTTTTTCTTTCTTAAGGAACATGTGATGTGCCTTTAGTTGAGCATTTTGAATGTGGCTTGCTTATCAATTGGCAATCTTGTGAAATACTGAATCATTAAATTGTCATTGGATTCAGTACTAGAGAAAAGCTGGCATTACTGATTTGTGTGTGTGCATTCTTAATTCTGCATTTTATGCTGAATATTACATTCCAGTGTTCATCTAAGATAGGTTTGCCCATCCCAATGCATGCACAAATATGAAGAATTTCATCATTAAAGCAAAGGCATATTTTGTATTCTGCAGGAAATAATAGGTAGTTGCTGCAGAGCAAAGAATAATATGGTAATCTTTTCACATTATTTCTTAGAGACACAAAAACCTCTTCAGTAAGCAATGGTTTGATGATCTTGAACTTCATTTTTACATTGATGCTACTTTTTCAACATAATTTGCACTAGGCAGCAGCACCATATATGTAAACTCACCATTTAACTTACTTCCTCTTTTGATTGCACAAACCTTCCCAGGGATTGTTTTTTTTTACGAATCATTCAAACCTTTGGCAGGAAAATTTTAACATTTCTGGCTTTTTGATTGCCAATTGCCTACTTGAATAACACCCTGTTTGTCTGTACAATAGGAATTTACATATCATGAGAAAAGTCATGAATCCTAAAGGGGAAATTGTGCAAATAAATTGAACTGACATATAGAGGCAAACTCTGGCTTATGCAGAAGTAGTCAGGAGTATTCACACAGGGAAAAAGTGATTTTAAAACCATTCATGAATTTTTAAAAACAGAGAAAAATCTCATCATTTGGCAAAACATATATTGTTTTCACCTAGCTGTGCTACCATTTGAAATCTTTTGGCTACTTTTTTAGGAAGAACAATTTTAAAAGAGACCAAAATATTACAAAGTGCCAAGTCAAACTGAATGTTGTTTTGATTTCATTTTAATGCCCATAATTATAATTTTACTTGTGGTGTCAAGTGAATATGTTCTGATTTCCTCAGCTTTTTCATAATCTCAAATATTTTTTGTAGTTCCTTCTAACTTTCAATTTATTAGCAATCTCAAACAGTACTAGAAAGATAGAAAGTAATTACTATTATAAAAATATATTTTGCATGGCCTAAAGAGTGTAGAAAATATTTTGCAATCTGAAATATTCATGTTCTTTCATATATCACAATGACAACACATGGAGGAATATAAAATCATGTGTTTCGGCATCAGTTGTTAGAAGATGTTCTCAAATGTTTTATCCTTCTGGACTCCATAATTTACTGTATATTAATAATCATCATTACTATATATTAATAATAATAACCATCATGTTTCAGTATTTACATGTTTCTCTTTGAAACATTTTCCATGTCTATGATGATATTGAAAATATTAATAGTACTCTAAGATAGTCTGGGCTGAATTGAAAGTTCAATACCAATAATAATTTTTCATGAAAACAGACCTGCTCTTACTTGTACTATTTCAATAATGAGTGAGATTTTTTTAAAAATCAGGTATGATAACTGAGAAAAACTAGTGGATTTTTTCCTTTCTTTGCAAATATTTGTGTTGGGCACCTTATCACCTCTATGTACATGCATGTACCTATATACATAAACAGGCTGTGTGGATGTAAAACACAACACAGAGTAGACTTAGAAGACCCTGCCTTTAAGTATGATGCCCACAATACCCATAGGTTGCATATTATATAAAGTTTCTTCACCCAGAGGGTGCTTGGGCACTGGAACAGGCTCCCCAGGGAATAGTCACAGCACCAATCTGACAGAGTTCAAGAAGGGTTTGGACAGTGCTCTCAGGGACATGGTGTGACTCCTGGGATGGTCCTGTGCAGGGCCAGGAGTTAGACTTGATGATTCTGATTGGTCCCTTCTCACTCAGGAGATTCTGTGATTCTGTAATTCTGTAATTCTGTGTCCAAACAAAGAGATCTTGGGAATGTGTAAAGAAAGAAACCTTAGTGGTTTTAGTTGTGAGCTTAGAAAGTATCTACAGCTACAGTTTACTGTTTCTTTTCCCCTGAGGGCATTAAGGGCATGATAGTGATTCCCTTGACCATTGAGCATTGTAGCAAGCAATAATTCAACAACCAAATTTAGCAGTAATTCTTCCAGATAATCACTAAGGAGTGCATGGAAGCTGGCACCATTTTCATCCAAAATCTAACAGACTCAAAATGAGAAAAGAATCAAAGTTTATCCAAAAAATTCTCTAGGATGAGCCATATATATGTGATGCTAAAGCATCCTCAGCTTTGATGCTGGGTCTCGTGGTAAGCTCTAGCTGATTCATATGGAGATGATGAGGTATTGTTCACTTAAAAACTCAAGTCCACTCCAAGGTTGCTAAGTACAGATTTAGAAGAGGGAAATTTAATCTCATACTTGTGTAAAGTCTGTCCCCAAAGTACTCCACCCTTTGAACTTCTCTGAAGAAAAGAAAATTTAAAATGCAGTCCAGGAGTCAGTATCTTCAACTTAAAGCCTTGTTTCTGAAGGGAATTGTATAACTGAAGTTTCTGAAATATCCTTAGGGTAGAGCTATGAGGAGGCATCCAGAATCCAGGTTATGCATAGGTCACATCTACAGATGTTTTTTCAAAAGTATGGTACTTCAGAATAAAATTGGATTTTAATATTTGAATAGAAAATAGAGACCTAAGAAAATTAACTACATATCTTTTGGTACTGGCAACATTTTTAGTCCATTTAAATAATGTATTAAATATTTTAAAACTGATATGAACATTAGTTAATGGCAAACAACATTTAGCTGGATTCATATGTACAATACTGAAAAAAAATCCAGAAGTCTTTCTAAAGACTTTCAAAGGTGTTTTAAAGATACATGCAAAGAGAAACTATTTTTAATTTATATAAATATTTTTCTCCAAAGTAAACTCAAGGAATATGATTTCTGCCATTCTGAACAAAATGTTGTATTTAATTAACTTGTATGCTTAATATTTGCATATCTAGGTTCAGGCACAGATCAAAGTAGATGTGCAGTAAAGAGTATGGGTGAGAAACTCAGTTCCTCTCAGCAGACTTGAACAGAATTGTTGGACGGTGTTGAATGGCCGCTTTTAGTTTTGCAAATGAATCAGATCAGTAGAACTTTTACTTGCAGTAATAGCACACTCATGGAGCACAGAAGGGAGGGAAATCTTTTAATTCCTGTGTCAATCACAGCATATTTCTGTCTCAGGGGTAGATAGTCGAGCTGAGATAGTCGATGCATAACAGTGGGTGTAACTTTTGCTGATGCTGAGCTGTGTTGCCATCCTTGCACTATCATCATCCTCGTTCTTCTGGGTTCTGTAAGGACATTAAAAGTATTTGTTCAATATGACCAGTACATGTTAATTCAATCAAAGGCCAATAAAATATTAAGCTGCTGCATCAATATAATACTTTCAGTACTTTGATGTTTTACATGATCTAATAATGGATGGGGAAAAAATACTAGGAAGTCCTTCTTATTTCTTCCTTCTTCTCTTCCTAAAACTGCTAACAGAATTAAAAAATGCCCTAAATATGTCTGCCATTTCAGACTTTAAAAAAGAAAGAAACCTTTTATTTTGAAAGGAGTCTCTTTTGTAGTATGTGTGCTTTGTTCTGAGTGTTTTACTTCCTTTACTTGCTGATACAGTTTGTCTTGATGAAAGCGCTGTAGCTACTTCTTCCTGCAAAAAGTAGAAATGAGAACTTTCGCTGGAAGTTTCTTAATTGGTTTGATTACTTTTAAATGTACAGTGCTTTTAGAGAAAGTTGAGGATCCTCTAAATTGAGAGTGGAAGTCTTTGGTCCAATGGCATGTTTCTCTTTGAGTTAACAATACTTCGTTAATCAGAAACTGTTAAAGGTGTATCAGTAAAAAAAAATGTGCATTTCTCATTATTAATGTCCATGTGTCCTGGTGAACTACATGTTCAAAGCAGAATATGCTTAAACTCACACAGCTTAGCAGTAATCATTTGGATATCTACTCTGATTTAAGTGTATTATGCACAAACTTTTGGCCTAAAACCAAGGGCCGCTAGTTTTCTGAAGGGACACTGATTCCTATTATGTCAGCTCCACATTTGAATAAAATGATCCTCTGTTTTCTGCTGCACTGCTGCTCTTTGGGAAGCACAAACTTCTAATGGCTCTTATCACAGTCAGTATCATCAGTCAAACTGTTCTTTGCCATAAGGGAGAATTGTGCAAATTTTACTCTGATAACAATATCATTCATGTTTTACACCCACAGGTATAATAGAAGAGTTGTATCTGGTTGGTTTTATGGTTTAATGCGTGAAAAGTAAGAGTAAGAGGTGTTGATTGGTTTCTAGCCTTTGGAAGGACAGTAGATTTAAGAAACTGACCCTGAACATAAAGTAGTACTTGTCTCTCTCCTGAAATTTTGTGGCCAACAGCCAGAGTTTGCGTTTTTAGATCATATGCACATTAAGATGGGTGGAATTGCATTACTGGAATGAAAATTACAATACAAATCAAAAATCATTGTACACATTTTCTTGCAAGCAAGGTTTTTTTGTACATACAGGATAAAAGCAAGAATAGTTCTTTTGTGATTCTAACAATTTAAATTATATACCTTATGCAGGAGAAAATAAAAGAACAGAAATTCTAGCTGAAGGGCCAAGTATTGCCTTCATTTCCTCAAAGATATATTAAAACAATTTTATTTCTTTATAAGAGGCAAAGTGATACTTTGAGAAATGAATTTATTTCATTTTATTGCAGTGTTTTCAAAGTTTTCATTTTTGGCTGCATATAACCTTAGCAAAATGAATAATGAACTCTGCCATATCTGAAGTCTTGTCCTTCATGCTTTGCCTCACATACTATTCTCCTTTCTTGCAGCTATTTTATTCATCAGATTAGGTCTTGTCATCTTTGCAATTCACACAACAGGAAATCAATAATTAATTATGGATAGGTAAAGCAATGCCTCACTGATTGCCTAAAACATCCAAGACTTGCACTTTATAAAACCACTGGGGATAGTTTCCTTGCTGTTTCTCACTTGAATAGATTTGGCAAGTCATTAGCGCTATCGCTCCTTCATCGTGTGTCTCTTCAGAGCTAAAATCAAGGGATGAGGTGTAAAATTAAATGTACAAGATTTGTGATTAGAAGATGATAACAGTGCAGATCAAAAAGTGCATTTGAAAAAAGAGACAAGTCACTAAGGCCATCTGTGGTATTTTGAAAGAAAAAAATGGATGATGCTCTCAGAAGAACGTAGCACCCCTTGCACTGCAATGGAAGAGAAAAACAGGGAGAGAAAATATTGTAGATTATTTTGAGGTGGAATGCTGACAGTAGGAGAATAATGGCGTTGCTTTCAGAGAAGCTGAGATGGAGGTTGGGAGTTATGTGTCTCATTTCAAAAAAAATTAGTTTAACCACCGATTCTGAAAATGTCACTTCAAAGAGCCTACAGAAAACTTAATAATCCTCAGCCAGTGCCAGACAGTTTTGCTGCAGTTAATGACTGTCTGACTAGGAGCCCTTCTTTAAGCCTCATGCTGCCCCAAATACGTATTTCAATATGTATTTGTCTTTCAGCTTCTTAAGCAATTGAACTTCTGCTGTGTCTAG
Organism: Sturnus vulgaris; assembly: GCF_052056855.1. Lineage (NCBI taxonomy): Eukaryota > Metazoa > Chordata > Aves > Passeriformes > Sturnidae > Sturnus > Sturnus vulgaris. The sequence continues at coordinate 85,164,987 of NC_142243.1, forward strand.
GATGTGAAACGGTCACTTATAAGTAAAAGCCATTTGTACATTGAAATTCAGAGTAAGAAGATGAGAAGTGCTGAGGTCGAGCCCACTGCACCAGAGAGGAGACAGAAGCACTGTGTGTGTCACACAGCTGCACCAGCTGTGGAGCAACGTGGCAGCCCCAGCATGTGGCACTGGGACAGGGGACTGAGGGTCCCTGTGAGAGGTGGCTGCCCCAGTGGAGCTCTGCCACCTGCCCTGCCCTGCCTGGCCCTGCCCTGCCTGGCCCTGCTGCTGCTGCTGCTCTTTGCCTTGGCTCAAGTGAGCCACTGCTTCCATGGGGCTCTCAGCAGTCTCCATCCTCTCCCCTCAGTGAGGTCTGTGCAGGGAGGGAGGGAGTGGCCTTCCTCAGAGGCTCACACAGGAGTGGTACTCCCAGCATGACCTTTAACCAGCAAACAACTGCCTTCATCCTCATAATGAAAAAGCATTGGAAACAACTTGTGCTTTCCTTTAGCCACTGTGGCTAACTTCTCATCCTGTCACCAACCCCTGCACTTTTATCCAAATCAATGTAATATTTTTAAAGCCCCAAACTTGATTTTGGCTTCCATAAGTTGTGGAAATGAGGCTATAAGCACAAAAACTAAAATCTTCAAATGTCACTTTGGGTCTGTTGATTTTGGGTGCTTGGTTCATAACTCTTTGTGAGAGGAGGGGAAACAGGACACTTGGGGTCAGCAACCCTTTTGAAGCCATTGAAACTACTCTAGAATGAAGGATTTAAACCAAACAGATATGTAAGCTGAGAGAACACCAGGATCTTCCAGGCTCAATCCCTACTCTTCTCTTGAACAACATATCTTGATTTACCTCTTTGGAAGTAAAAGATAAAATCCTAGGAATAAAAATGTTAATACTCATTAGAATTATAGAGTAAGTGGTGGCAGTAAAATAATATTTATTCATAATACATCATAAAGCAGATCTATGCCCAGGAATTCTTTTCTGGTTTTGAATTTTTCTGGAAACAACACAAGAAAATCCAGAAAGAACTATTCTTTCAGGAGTCATTTACTGTTAATAGGATTTGGCAGTGTAAATCCAATTTGAATTTGTAAATTCAAAGAAAAAATTTAAAAACACCTTTGGGATTAAGTTTATCTAAAACTAGTAGGTTTTTTTTTCAGGAGTGTTTCTAAAATTTTTGAAGCTGTAAGAATTTAGTTGAAATCTCTGTTCCAAAGTAAGTACTCTTCAAGTACAAAGGCAGGGGCTATTTTAGAGAACAGTTGTCTGGCCATCTCTTCCTCAGCAGCTCAGGGTGACATTTCCTTGTAATCTCCTCCAGTGGTGCACAGGTCTTGGTGGGGACAAGTTAGCTTCCTCCCTTGCTGCCATGGGGCTGGCTTGGTATCTTTGTTGAGAAGCACTGGGAAATGTATTTATTCTTTATCTTTTATTACAACAAAATAATATGATCCCTGACTGAAACCCTAATAATAAGCAAGGGTAGTTGTTGGTGATTGTAAAAAACGCATTATTTTGGAAATCCCATGTGAGAGCTCCTTGAGATATTGATGTGCATCACCCCACCCTTGTGACCATTCCAGATTTCTCACCACAGTCAAGTCACACACGTAATTTTCATATAGCAATGTATGTAGATTATTTGATTGAGTTCTAATTTCTGCTGTGTCCTATTAGGGTTGTGACAGCAAATTCCCACTGAAGAATTGCCCAGACCTGTGTAAGTCTGATGAGCCTTGACTTAGTTCACATCAGATTTATCTTTTGCTGTAGACGGCGTCACACTGGTGCACACACCAGTCGGGATGTTTCATTTAACCTGACAATGGTGCTTTAGCTTGTGAAGGAAGCAACACCAGCAACTCAGAGCAGTGTCTGGCTGAGTTTCAAAGCGAGTAGGTCCCAGGTTACATACTTACAGGCACTTTGCCTTGTTGCTGTGTCACCTACTTCTAACACCACAGTGGGTCTAGTTACTGATCCCTGCAAGAGGCTGTCTATCAAAACTTCACATTTCTACAGCTTATAAACATTATGGGAATAGTTATTACTGCAATTAATATCCTGGAACCAGTAAAAAGTTGGCTTATGGATAAGGAAGTAGGATGACAAAGCAAGTCTGGTCCTGTGTGCTTCAAGATGGCTGTGAAATGTCTGTTAAATCAGGTTACAAAAGGATCAGACTTGAAGCAAGAATCACCATGCTGGAGAGGCTTAAATTTCAGGAAGGCAGGACACAGTTATCTGTAGTTCTCCAGGCTTTAGCTGTTTTTTTTATTGGATTTGTTGCATCATTTTAATTTTTTCTCTCTAGCAGGAATTTTCTGTTTAGAGGAAGTTGCTCTCCTCTGTTCCTGACAGTGTTTAAATACCTGTGCCCAGGAGTCAGAGCAGACTGTGCTCTTCAACATTGAAAGATACTGAGCCATCAGACAGCCATCATATATCATACAGTTTTTCTACAACACTCAGTGCTTTTCAAGTCAGCGTTTTATAGCAGCTCATCAACATAATCAGTCAGAGGATAGGGCTTGTTTTCACTTTTGCTGCATGGCTGTTAGCACATGGACTGTTGTGGGGTTTCTTTCTGAGCGGATCCCATGAGGCATCCAGGTTAGGCACCATACCCTTCCTGACTCCTGGACGTCCCTTGGCCACTTCAGTCCTCTATTGTCTGTGAATTCTTCAGGCAGGAACTCTGGTTTGGGTCAACATGTTGTCAGTTCCCATCAGGGCTTAATTTAATTCAGTCCTCACAGTGTTGCTGTACTACACGAGAGAAAATGGTGTGTCTGACATCATCCACTTCCACAAACTAACTTCTCAAATCAAAGACTCCACTACCAGTGACTTCTGAAAATTTGAAATTCTTGCAAACCCAGTAGAAATCTGCTTTCCATTTTGCTCTTACATTTTAAACACAAAGAGAATATCAAGAAAAGAAAGAAAAAAACAAATTATATTTTCATGAGACATATGCAATAGATGTTTGGCACAATAAGTTTAGTCACTCTGACAAAATAATTATTTTCACATGGGCCTGATGAAAATTATTTCTTTTCAAAATGACTGAAAGTTGAGCAGAGAAAGAGCCTGTTCACCCCTTAGGCCCAGTAAAAAGTGATCAGAGAGACTACAATATCACTTTCATTTTCTGTAGCGATCATCCAACTTCCATCTTAATTTTAACCCTCAGCTTCTCGAAGAGGATGTTGTCAGAAACATGTCACTGCCAATCAAGCTTTAACATTTGGACTTTATGAAGTATAATTGATATAATAGTATAAAGGATACATTCAGTACAGTAAAAATACAGACAAATGCCTAGTAGAAGATGCGTTGGAAGGATTTATCATAGTATTTCTGAACTCTAGTTGTTCTCTGTCCTGTAGTGTGCAGTTGCCACCTATTAATTAATTACTGCCATTTAACAAACGCATCCATTCTGTAACAGAATTGCATTAAATTGCTTTCCAATTTGTCAAATCTTTTTGTCTTACTCTCCATCTGCTAGATCACATTTGTGTCTAGTAAATTGGTTTCTTAAATTCAGTCTTACATATTTAGGTCTTGAGTTAGCTTTCTTCTCTGCAGGACGCTGCTGTATACTGTACCTTTAAGTACCCAAATCAATTTAATTAAATTTCATTACAGGCAGTAGACCTGAAACAAACTAATGAAATCAGCCATCATGTCAGGTGGTATTTATCTAGCCATTAAATTGAAAATACCCCCTTTAGGCTCTTAAAAATTAGTTTCAATATTTAATACTAATAGCTTTTGGAATTGTTGATGGGGATAGTTTTAATAAATTTGTTACAAACTGTTTACCTATATAAGGAAAGAAGCTTGTTCCTTGCAGCAGAGGGAAGCTAAAGATAAATTACAGTATTAGGGTTTTGAAATACTGTGAGGTCTAGGAGCTGCCCACAGTCTGTTGAAAAACACCATGAAAGTCATCATACAGTGATAGGGGTATGCCTTGTTTAGTCAACAGCTATGCCAAGTCAGTACAAAACTTGTCTTAGAGTTTGTTGTTTGTCTCACTTGTCTTATTGAGCTGATTTGGCTTGCCAGCTTGAGAGTTTGTAGCAGAATGTATTTGAAGACCTCATTGTAAGCACTACTGTCACCAGAGAGTAAAATGAAAATTTGCAGGGAAGAGAAGGGGGAAAACATCCGCTGCAGGAAAGACTGCTAGTGCCAGCATCCTAAACAGCTCTCCTTGCTGCTCAGGCACCTTGCCGTGCTGTGTCTGAGGCAGCAACGTTGACAAAGTACCCATTGATATCCTGCACAGCAAAACTGGTGCCATGTGCCATTCCTGCAGAGTGGGATGGTGCAGGTGTCAGGGATTTTTTTTATCCACTTCCCTTCAGAACCAGGCTGCAGGTATTAATGTATACAATGCTGATGGAATGGGCATAGGAAGAAAGACTTAGGGGAAGACTTGTCACTTTTTTCTGAATATGCCAGGGTTTTACTTGAGGGAGGCAGGAGTGCAAAAGGAAAGCATGCTTGGCCATGAATGTATCCACATCCACAAAACTGGAAGCATTTCTACCTTGCTCTATGTAAGTATGGTTGATGGCTCTTCTCTTGCAGGAAGAGAGTAATAAATAGTGCATCCCTTTTCCTTTTATCAGATCTAAAGTCTGTCCTCTTCATAGTTCCCCTTCTTCAGTGTATTTAAAAGAAAAGTTACTATTAACAGAAATAAATCCTCTTGTAGAAAACTACAACAGAATGAGATATAGTCACCTTTCTTGTAAGAACTTCTGATTCCAGAGAAGGAGAAAGAAGGAAACCAGTTTTCTTCATCAGGATAAAGGCATGGGCTTCTCATGTTTGCTCATTCAGTTTTATAATAGGGAAATCAATGCACAAGTTATTGTTAACCAGAGAGAAAAAATTAAGGCTATATGTGTCATTTGTCGTCTTGATACTTGGATAAGATTATTGGACTTAAGCTATTCATTATAACTCTAACTACAAACTATTATGCTTTCTTTAAAATACATGTATTTTATAAATATGTACATATCATATATAGTAATTTCCAATTTGATTTAAGAAGTTAAGGCTTCACAGATTTTTTTTTTTCCATTATCATTAACCCTCCCTCTTGCTTGGAGGATGTGGTTTGTGAAGAAAGTTCATTTTGGAGACCAGATATAGATTGGAAAGGTTATATATAGAAAATTTTGGTTTAAGGAAGTGGTATCAAAGATAAGTATTTACTTTTTCAAGTTACCCTTACTATTTTTTATTAGTTAACTAGATTTTTCTCTTGTATTTTCTTATATGACTGTGATTAAATATAAGGTGCAGTTCAGTGAAGTGTCCTAAACATGAGTAATAGAGGACAAAGAGTCACTATTGACTCCAGGGAAAGTCCTGACCGTACTGTAAAAGCCATAGCCTAGATTTCACTCTTCGTGATTTTTGTCTTTGGAATTGCAGCTTAGAAACACCCATTTGTACAAGCACATTGCATGAGTAGTACAGACATTCAGCACCTGTAGTTAGGTGTCACCTCTGTCTCTCCTAGTTTGTTTATGGAATTTCCCTCTGCAAGAAGTATGAGTATTTCTTTCCTCCTGCTGTGTCACAGTCTTGCTGAGTTCTCTTTTCTAAGAGTCTCGTGGAAGGGGGATTTTCCAGGCATCTTCTCTTCTGAGAGCCAGGTGCCCATGGGTGTCAGACAGATACCTTGAGCAAAGGCAGAGCGTGGGAAGGGGTGGGATTCATTGCTGGATATATGGAGTAGCTGAGTTAGGGGGTGGGAATATTCTTTACTACCCCAGTTGTGAATTATTCTTCTGTAAGCAAGAGGAAAATGCCAGCTGGTTTTTGGTAATGTTTTATTGTGTTTATTTTTATTCAGCATTTCATTACAAAACTTTTGTTTAGCAGCATGCCTGGTGCTTGACTCGATTTCCACTGAGCCCAGCTCAAAGTGGGCATTTTTAAAACTGTGTGAGACTGGGAAATCTCAGTGTTACTGATTTAGATGTAACATTAAGCACTGATAAAGACAGTTGCAATCTATCAATACTGAAGGCATTTGAAATACTGTCATTTAATAAGAATACTATCAGAAGTCAGTTTATGCTGTCATGATAGTTTCAGAGTATATGTAATAGTTTCTAAAAATGCGAAGTACATTATTTTGGATTATTCTTTACATTATGGTGCAGGAATAAAACATGAATTATTTAAACTTTTTTATTTTTGAACTAGCTGTTTCTAGTATTTGTATTACTTTGCTGCATTTTTTTTAATGCATCATCCATTAACATAGTTTTGAATAGAAGGAACAGAATTTCATTCTGTATGCCTTGAAGAAAACTGGGACAAGGAAAATGCATTGATTCTTTTTCTCTCGTGTGTGAGCAAAAGGGCAGTTAGTAACTAAGTTAAACAGATGTGCAGTCTGGTAATCATGGAACTTCCCAACCTACATATTCCAAAAACTCCCTATAAAATAGAAAATATTCCAGTCCAGAATACTATTTACACTGTGAAAATAGAGGTGTGGAAGAAAAAGGCAGAACTATTAAACAAATAGCCTAAAGCAGTGTTAATAGTTTGAGTGTTTCTGAGAGGTGCTATTTTATAGAAATTTCTACATTTATTTTTAATCTTGCTGTGTCAGTGCAGTCAGCACATCCTGCCCCATGAACTATATTTACCACCCAGCGGCAGGAAGAAGACAGCAGCCTGCTGGTGTATCCACAGTGGAAACACCAGACAAAAATATTCTGCTTAAAGCGGGGAGCTGTGCGGCGTTTCCGCTGACGGTTGTCACGATTCTTGGTGTTGCAGGATGGATGGTCACAGTATCACTTTGTAGCCTCATCTTCAACAATAGAGCGGGATCGGCAGAGGCCGTACTCGTCGTCCCGCACGCCCTCCATCTCTCCCGTGCGCATGTCTCCGAACAACCGCTCAGGTAAGGCAGAGGTCACCCATCCGTCTCCGCCCTCACACATGGGTTTCTTGTTAGCTCTGGTGGAAGGGCGCCAAGTGTATTCTTTATTGTCGCCAAATCACCTGTTCAAAACAGGATTTTAATTGTTTTCATTAGCACCTGGTAAAGTTTTACAGAAGAAAGATTATACCGTAACATTTTGTCATAAATTCTCCCAAAGTGTTTTCTTGATGGGGATTACCTGACTAGGTCTCAGGGCAATGGTATCTGTTGGTAGCACCAGGAAATTCTGTTGCTCACTTTGCTAGTTATGAAAGCCACTATGTGGTTTATGACCATTTTGCACACTTAGCAGATGTTTAAAGACCCACATTCCTTTTTTGTCAGCTTTTATTCTGGGTATGTGTGTATACATATGCATATGTAAGTTTCACAGATTTGTCTACACCTCTTTCTGTAACATGGTAACATATTTACACCAGCTATTATCAATTCTATATGATCTTCACAATGAACTAATATAAGTATCTCAAGTAATGCTATAGTGCAAATTATTTTTTCTATCTAGAAATCAAGTAATCTTCCCCTCACTTCATTCGAAAGTAGAACATACCTCCATTAGACAAAGCTGTTCCCAGTGAAAAATTTTCAAGACAAAGAGAGTGCACTGTCAGTCTTTCAGTGGCCTTTCTGCTGCTTGTTCAATCAAATGCTGTCATTCCATAGGTACACCAAGAGTTTAGGATTAAAATGGCCAAATGTATGATTACTACTATGCCATGGTTTGTTTTTTAAGAAAATTGTACTGCTAATTATCTAGAATTCTTATTATCTAATTATCTAATTATCTTAGTCCTGTAGAACAGCAGCTGAGGAGATGTGAAAATGCAGCCAGAAGTACAGTGAGAGCTGCTATTCTGTTTTTAAAATCTGCCATTACACAAGACCATAAAGGGCTCTTGTTCCTTTTTTTTCTTCTCTAAAATCTCATCTTGACTGTAAGTGCAAGGTACTTGAAATGTCTGGCCCTGAGATCTTAGTTCTGTCTCTTGCCAGAATTATCTTCTCACTTCTGTTACTCTAAATTTTGGATGAAATTTTACCTCTGTCACAGTTATCATATGACTGGAAAAGCACAAATAATAGTGGCTGCTTCTGAAGGAAGAAGAGCCCATGTCATACACACCAGTCAGCTAAATGTCAGTCAAGAAAATTGCTGGAACAAATAATCAGAACTTGAGCAGCTCAAAGGTAGTAAGAGCATAAGATATTATTTAACTCTAGAAGTATCTATTTCTACATAATAATGTAAGTTTCTGTGCCTCGTAGTATCCATATCAAATGTAAGCATTGATTCTATTCCAAATCGGTAAGTAAAACATCCTATGATCAGTAAGACTCTTTCATGCACCATTTTTATGGACAAGCCTAAGGCAAGCTAGCCAACAGTTCAGGAAACATCCTGTGTGGTAAATAAAAAACTTACTGATAACCATTCACAAGGAAAGGGTATTTTTTATTGCCAAAATAACAGAATGCTGTGCTTGGAGCCTAGCTTGGGTTCAGTACTCTTCAGTGGTTTTAGTAATGACCCAGATAATATGCAAAAGTTACCTATTACCTTTGTGGATGACATAAACCTGGTGAAACACATATTCTTTGAAGGGCATTATTGAAATTCAAAGTGATCCTGAGAAATTGGAGGTAATGTTCAAAGGGAAAAAAATAACCAATCCTTTAAAAATAAATTATAAGGAGAATGTCTGACTAGATGAAAATTCTTTAGAAATTGTCTGGGGATTTTTGTCAGTTGCACATATGAATTGGAAGGTGGAAAAATCAGGATATGAGAATATACTGAATGGACTGTAATTATTTAACTCAAGTATAAGAGGCATGAGATGGAGACAGTGGGAAGAGGTGCACACCAAGTCTTCAAGCATATAACAGCCAGCCATGAAGAGGAATGGTGTGAACTTTTTCTGCTTTCATAGCAGACAAATGGAAATAATGAGCAGCAATGAGTCAGGCTAGACATCAGGGAACTTTCCCTAGTGGGGAAAGAAAGCACTGGAACAGACTGCTTGGAGCAGTTATGTGATCTCTGTCATTAGAGATCTTTAGTTTCAGATTAAAATCTGTCAAGAATTATGTTGGTATACTGGATCCTACCTTGGGGTAAAGAGTTGAAGTAAATGAACACACACCATCACATCCATCCCTAGGACTGGCTCAAACTACGGTAGAGAGCTCTGTATTCTTTTCTGTATCTTGTAAGAATTAGAGCAGAAAAACATTATATCAATTTTCAGTCTAACATCAACCAAAGTTTTCATCTTTGCTTCCAGTAAAAACTCTGAAAGAAGGTGCTTCTGCATTTTAATGCTTCCCAGAAAGTACTTTTCCTCTCATGGGAAGAGAGAGGGAATTCCCACAGGGAACAGAGAGAGATGATTTTATCTGTATCAGTCAATTTTGCTCAAAACACCAGAGTGTTTATAACCATTATCAGAGTATGTGAAACAAAATATTTCTCTCTGCAAGCAGCTTTTTCAGGGTTTGTGTTCTGGCCTGCTCCCCCTTAGACTCAAGCTGCCATTAGCTGATTTAGTACTTTAACGTCATGTTCCTTTATATCTGCCAGATTATCAGCTTTAGATTTACATCACTATTGACAAACAGTTTAAAAGCAATCCCCAGTTCTAATGGCTTCATAAGACAGAACATCTGTCCCGCATTTGCTCTGTAAATTCAGAGGCCAGGGCCAGCAAAACCAATTGAAGCACAATTCAACATCACTTGTGCTTCCCTACTCCATAGTTGAGTGCAAGTACTTCATTGTTGCTTAACTAAAAAATGTAACATAGTTCAGAGATCCTGGAAAATATGCCTCAAGGTCAAGCTTCACAAAGTGTTTGTATTACATTTTTATTTTTTTTATTATTTTCCTTGTTTTTGAACAAAGGCATTGTTACTGTTTTTGGGCTTCTTTTTACATATGAAATACCTGGGTGGAGGCAGGGGATTGTGTGGGGGTAAGCACCAGCACTTTAGTAATTTTTGTACCACCGTGCCCTTACAAGGCTCTGAGGGGCTCTGCCACTAACCCTGTGCTCCTTTTTCTCCCTCCACAACAGGGAAAATGCACTTTATCTACCAACACCTAACTATATTTTAGTCAGTTTACTGACTTAGCCATTATTTTTTTCCTTTGCTTTTCTCCTTTTCCTCCTTGCAAGCTCTAAGGCTTCATAATCAGTACCAGTGATCACCTCCACATTCTCCAGTGTGTGACTTGAGTATAAAACCCAGTTCTCTTTTTTGTTACCTGTACTTTCCTCCTTTTAGCTGCATCATGAGTATAGGTGATGAAGGACTTGGTTTTAATAAAAATAGCTTAAAATAACAGTTACTTTAGTGGCAGTTATTCACACATGTAGATATTTAAGGACAGAAAAATTATTTGAGTTACCTTTAATTGTTAGGCATTCTTTGATATAAGTTTTCTAGGGGGTAAAGTATCTTTTCTTCCCTTTTCCATTCGAATAATTTAATTGGTTTGTTTATTTTCAAGAGAAAAGGGAAGAAAACAATTTTATAAGGGTTTTTCCACACAGTTGAAAGTTAACAGTCTTTCAATGGATATAATGTAACCATTCTGAGGAAAAAATGGAAGTGCCCGTACCTGAAAGTTTTGGCAAGTTAAAGGAAATGAAAAGCAAAAGGAGGAAAAAAAATTCTTGTACTTTTTTTTTTTTAATAGCAGTCATCTTAGATGCTGGATGTAAGTGAAAAGAAGTTTAACATTCAAAAATAAAGCTGTGTTTGCAGTTGATTGTCCAATGACTACATTTTGACCTTGAAATAACAGCATCTCTTTCTCCATAATGTGGTAGTGTTTCTTAAATCAACTTCATGTAGAAAACTAACAGATACAAACTTTATGAAATGCCTACTCAAGAGTTAAACCCTACATTCAGTCACATATGATTTAAAAAAAAATCCATTTTTATTATCTAGCAAGTGCCCCAGCCTCACCTCGGGAAATGATCAGCCTAAAAGAAAGAAAAACAGACTATGAATCAACTGGAACTAACGCCACTTACCATGGAAATAAGGGAGAACACACTTCAAGGAAAGACACCATGACAGGTGAGATTTTGCTTGCATAGCATATATAAAAATCAGCTGGGATAGAACACTGATTGTATGAGATTGGCTGGGCTTGCTGCACTGTGGAAGAGTCAACCCGTTTTGGTTAATTCTCAACTTTTAGCCACCTTGAGAAATACAACTGAAGATACATTTGAATGAATACAATACTATGTGAAAATGATTTGTGAACATTGTGGTTTTCCACAGAAGACAGGCTCTGAATCCAATTTTCCATGTCTTTCTCAATTTCACATTTGTTTTCATTTCAGAAGGAGGTTGGTTGATCACTTTGAATTAACTGGTATATTTGAGAATGTGCAGTGATTCCTAAGATCTGTCTTTTGCAGGGAATGCTCTCCAGGATCAGTTAACTTATTTTGTATGTATTCATAGGAAATACGTGGCTCTTCGTAAAATTTATCCATGTTACTTTCTCAGCTGGACTGATTTAAATGCAGAAATTTTCTCTGTATGTTGTAGCATCTGTTGCAGGTTTCTTTGAAGACCACTCTTCTCAGTGAGCTGATTAATCTCTTAGCATTTCAGTAATTAGGAAATTTTGAGTGCTTTTCCCAGTGCTGTACCCCTTCATGAATTCTCTTGCAAAATACATGTTGGTCTCCATCACCGTTGTACAGGCTTATATAACCATTACTGAACTTTTTGTCATGTTTATATAGTGCCAAGCATCACGGTCTCCTCCAAATGCTGCCTCAGGGCAGGCAAAAAATCTCAGTGGGAAGTCTGTCTGCCTGCTGCCTTCTCCCATGCCCTCTGTAGAGTTCTTGCTCAAGGCAGAATGGGTTGTTCACCAGGAACTTGGTGACTCAGCATCAATCCATAAGATCCATCTTTCAAGACTGTATTCAAGACATGAAGATACTCACACTGTATCTATTATGTTATGTGATTATGTAATCAAAACCTAAAGACCAGCCTTGGAAATTGTGTGAAAATGCAATATGGAATGTTAATAAGCCTGAAGGTGAAAATCTGAAGAGAAGAATGACAGTCAAGAGCATTTGGAAACCACAAAAATTAGGAGTGTCCTGAACGACTTCTGTGGGGTACTACAGGAGAGTGCAGAAGATTCAGGCAAGGTACTGCATTTTATGTGTCTGTAATGTTTTGAGTGTTTATAGTCACTGCACAAAATGGTTTTCTATAAAAATTCATTGGCCCTTACTTGGCTGATTGTGAAGGAGAGGACTGAAGTTTTTTCAGCCATTTGTCAAGGACCCATAAAGGGTGAATCTCAGGAATAAGAGTATCGGGCTGAAAAGGAAAAGGCAGAAACAGTAGTATTTTGTTCTAGCTATACCTGTAAATTCAGACTAGCAAATTATATCAGAAAGTTCACAAAATACATGCTGAAAATTTGTGTTTCCTTGCAGATAGTTTTGTCTCTCTCCACACATTAAAAAATGGGATTTTCTTTTTCCTCACCTCTTTTCATGTTTTTTTACTGTGGCATTTTTCTTCTCGCATTCCTAATTCCCTTATTTCCTTTCTCTTGCAATATCATTTTCAGATTGTGAGACTTGTACTGCCTCAGCAACCTTTACTTTGCTTTAATTTTTGCGTTGTGTTTTCCTCTAACATTTTCTTCAATTTCGTCTATTTCTGTTGATAATTTGGGTGAACTTTTAGTAAGGAAACTTGAAGCTCTTAGCAGCGTGCTCAGCTATCAACTGTCTTTCTGGCTCCTGAGCTCAGTGAGGGGAAAAAATCAAAACTAGTCCAAATCAAAAAGTGTAATATTTCACAATCTTACATGACCAATGTACAAATAAATATGGAATTAACAAGTAGCTTTCTCTCTTTCAGATCACCAAATCTCTGCACGTTTGGTCTAAGTTCAAATTAAGCACCATTATAAGAACAAAAGAAAATGACAGAAGGAGTTTTGCTCTTCAACATTCAACATGGAATTTGTGTAACATAATTGTAGCTCATTAAATAATAAATATTTGATTTAAAACCCATATCAAATCAGTATTTGTCATTTTGTGAGACATTTGGACTTTACTTGAGTGGCCTAATACAAGTTCACGTAGCAAGTTTCTTGCGATGCCTGTGTTTCATTTTGTGTCAGTCAGACAGTGCACTGCAGCCGCAACATCCACGAGGATGGGACTTAGATGAATGTTTTCTCAGCTTCCACCTGGCGTACAAATATTTTGATCTGCTCTTCTGCTTTTGTGCCAAGCTGATGCATTACACAAAGCTTTCTTTGACTTACGGATTTTACAGAGTGTAGAGCCACAGCTGTAGTCCCAATTTATCCATGACTGTCTCCATGCTCTTCTTCAAAGCTTTTCTCAGTTTATAGTTGAAAAATTTTATGACCTTTGGGCTGGGACTGAAATGAAGGCTTTTTGATGGATTTTCAAAATAGGAATGTTGGCTTCCTGCCATCCTGAGGATTTGTCACGAAACCTCTGGGGAAAATGGAGAATCTATGAAGTAAACAGTTTGTTTGACGATGATGACTTACATTGATTTCACGAGGATAGCTAAAAAAATAGAGGCACAGTATCAAAGTTCTCGTTGCCCTCTTCACAGCTTTATGATGCCTTTTATATATACTGTCCATTTTCTCCTCTCTGTAGAAAGTAATAACCAATAATAAAATTTTGTCACCTAAAGTATATTTTGAAGACAAAAACTATTGTATGCAGTTTAGGAAAACGGGAACGATAAGTTCATGTGATAATATTATTTATGCCATGGTGTTTTTCTTCAGAACAGGGAAGATAAGGCTCCTGTATACTATCATGGGACTCCTTCTTTGAGCTTTCGTTTACCTTTTTAGTTCCCTCACTGAACTAATATGTACATCATAGTCTACACACTATGTTTTCTCTTCCAGCAGAAGAAAAAAACTTCTGATTAATTTTTCGTTTGGTTATAAAGAATCAATCATGAATACTTTTGTTATCTAAACTTATTGGCAAGTCCACATGTATTCAGAACACTAAAAAAAACCACCATCAGATGTTACAGGTGCTCAGGCTTATTATTATTACTTTCAGAAACTATAATGCACTGTAATCTTTTTTCACGCCCTTACCTCATTTTTCACTATGCAAGAAGGTGGCAGTGGTAGTGACAAGTAGTGATTTCTGTTACCTAAGATTTGTGAGGTACATTAGAATTTTCCTTTACTCTCTTGAACTAATTATTTTTAAATGGTCTGAAAGCCGAATGTTAAACCATTAATCAAGTGACTGGGATATATGGGGATAAATTTGGTCAATGACATCTTTGTCACGTAAACCACTGAGTAACACAATTTTCAATTTTTGTCATCTTTAAAGAAAATTGCTATGGGGAATTATGTGACTTTTTTTTAAGCAGTATCACCTAGAAGACTGAATGGAAGAGAGAAAGAAAGGTTTTTCTATAACGTCCTTTATGCAGTTGAACTAAAAAGTACTGCAAGTTGATCATAGTATTCATTTTAGAATGCTCACAGTTTTGCCTACCAGAAATGCTTCTTTGGTATTATCACATACTGATGTTTAGAGACTGCATAAAATATGCATATAAACACACACTGATCATCCCTCTGTTAATATAATTTTCAGCTAGTTCTCAGATCCCTGTGAAGAAATGTGGCTGCAGAAATATCTTTGTCTCTTACTCCTTTCACTCCTTTCCCTTCTCTTGCCATTTTTATTTTTATTTTTAAAATATATTTCATTGACTTCTCTTTCTATTCATTTTGCAATTTTATTATGATGGTAAATATACAGTATTATCAGGAAAAAGTAGATATTAACCAGACAATATCAGGCCATTCATTAGCTCATTCTCTCCATTCTTTTATATTTGGGCTCTGCTTTTGGACAGCAAGAGTGAACTGCTCACTGAAGCATGGTAGAGTGGAAATAGAGTTCCCAGGGATTCCACCTGGATGTTCAGAAGCAGGTACTGGAGCAGGGCTGCATTCATGGCTAGCAGCTACATTGCTTGACTTACATTTCCTCCAGAATCAGAATTACCTCAACCTCCAAGTGAGCCTAAGCCAAGATTTCTTGTTCTTGAACTCCTGGCATTTCTTTTCAAACATATTATGTCTCATTGGTTATTGCTTTAAGAAAAGATTACTAAGAATTTGAGGTTGTTTTATTTTTTTAATTTTAAACTTCTGAATTTGTATTTCCATTACTTCAGTGAAATCATCAACACAGAGTTTGCAACTGTTTTCGTAAGCTGAAACTATCTATTTTCCATTGTGGAATATGTGATCCAAAAGACCATAAAACTTCAATCTGGTATGTGACATTTGTGAGCACATCAGTGCAAATGTTGCAGTAGTGCACTGGACAGCTACACACCAACTCTGAACTATTTCTAGGTTTGTAGTAGTTATGGCTAATAGCAGCACATATGTACCACATGTCTTTTTATATAACAGTATGGAAAGGTCATGACCTCCCTCTTACTGTCTGATTGCTGAAGAAACAACATAGAAATGTGTCCAGTTTGCTGTTTTTCATCAGATTCTTCATAATACTCTCAGATGTTGCACTTTGTACCAGTCTTTTACTCTTGACATCAAACAACCATGAACTGCATTGACCTGTCTGAACTCAGTATGTTCAGTCATGTCTGACTAGAAACTCCCATGCATGAAACTTCAAATCCACTTATCTTGGCACATATTCATTTTAAAAAGTGGTTATAAGAAGTTCTTCCTCCATCTGTGACAGACCAATGCATTGAATGTCACTTTAATGTTATTTCAATAACTAGGACTTCACAAAATGGTTATCTGAAACACTTGAGTATCTTTAGATTTTGAGAAGAAGGATTTGTATGACAAAGCAACTTCTGGCGTTTTGTGGGACAAGCAAGAAAATCAGAATAACAGCATTAAAAAGATGATATCAAGGAAAGATCTGGCAGCTGTACTACTGAAAGTCATGTTGTTATGAGATGCACCATAAAGAGCAATGTTGATGCGAATTTCTCTAATACTAAAGACTCGTCAGGAGGGGTATTTTCAAACACTACAGCAGAGGCTGCAGCTGGAAAATAAAGAAACCCACTAAAATAGCAGTCAAGTCTCAAAAAACCCTTAAGTGACAAAATGTAACCTGAACAGCAAGAACCTCTGCAGATCAACTCTTTGGCTTTAACACTGACAACCAAAGAAAACTACTCACTTGCTACTTTCCATCATTTCACCTGTTTCTTTCTGTTACAGCCTATTGGCATACAGGTAGAATTAAAAGTAGCTACCACTGGAGGAGCCCAGCCAGCATCTGTCACTAGAGTTCATATTCTTGCCACCTTAAATAAAAGAGTCATGCTGCACTTGGAGACCTCCAGGGCTCTTCTCCATTGCCTGCACAGGACTCTGCACTTTCTTAGTTGCTGCATCCAGCTCTTCAAGGAGCAAGAGGGATTTCACCCCTATCAGTTAGTGGCTATAAAGTGAAAAGTCTCTTTTTACAGCTGTTAGAGCTCATCAAGCCACCACATAAGCCCTGTCTTTATCCTGTTTTCACAAACATGCAGATCTTTAAGAAAAACCATCTGAAATCTGTAAAGCAGCAACATGGAGCAGTGCATCAAACTGACAAAAATTATAGCCTCAGCGTGGAACCCATGGCAGATGTGAAGAATGTGAAGATCAGAATTTATGTATTCCAGTCAGGTTTGGCTGAAGGCCATGCCATTTCTTTCTCCAGAAAAGATGCAGTGGTGGGAGGAAAGGTAGAGGAATTTTTATGTGCAGACGTTCATGCTTGCACATTGCCAAAGGACAAAAGAGTGCTTACATCCTCAGTAACATGGTTCTTCCTAGTGGTGAGGCTAGCATGGATCCCATATCCACGTTTCAGCTCCAATGATCAATGCTTGCTGTCACAAGATTTGAGCTGTGAAAGTATTGAAAGCCACTCTTGGTGCCTCCAGGTTTTATACCATTGCACAGAGACCTGAAAGAAGTTGCAAGCCACATGTTCCAGTTCCACCGATGACTATGATTCACAACTACTCAATTTTTACTTTCAGGCCTCTTCTTTTATAGTAAGAGTCCTCATAACAGCATTCAATCATTGGTTAGAATGTCTGGAAAGTTAATAATGCATGAAAAAAGTGTGCAGCAGTCACACAAAATGCGACCTTCATGGTCTTCCAAATATGAGAAATAACCACAGTTATTCAAGTCCTACTGGCAAACTAAGCTTCAGCTACAATGCCAAATCAGAGGGATCAGTGGAGTCAGCTTTGCAAGGAAAATCCTTTGCTTTTCATTTGGGGTTTTTTGGGACAGGGTCAGAAATAAATTTTTGCAAGACTGTATTTTATCCTCCTTCTCTTTAGAAACAATTCCAGTTTCAAACTCATATCTCAGTTTTGTCAGTGCCTTTGAGTAGTAGAACGTCTGATAAGAAAGTAACAGCAGTGATGGCATGGATGGATTTGAGACTATCTTGGCCAGACCTCTTCAGTATAACTACACAATATTTTTTTATTAACTTGTTTGTCAATTATATTTAATCACTTTATGCTTGAATAATTTCATGGTAATGCAAAATGACTGTAGGATTAATAATCCATATTGTCTAACTGAAGTGAAAGAGCTGAAATGTTTCTTAATCTCAATATTTACAAATGCTGTTTGTTGCATGTTTTACATAAGCCCATCTATAACCTGAAATTTATTATTGAATGCTAGCTTTATATGAAATTATTTTGTTGATGCATATAAGAAGTTCACAAGACTGTTATGAACATGACAAGGAGCCTGTTGCCATTAATAAATGAATACCAAAGAGATGTATGTATACCAAGCAAAGATGATGACTGTTCAGTGGGAGGAAAAGGCTGCAGATGCTTTTAAAGACTTTGGTGTGTGGGAAACAGGCTTTATATGATGTATTTAATGAAAATTCACTTGGGGGCCAAAGAGGCATGTTTGGTAAACCTGCTTTTTTCTTCCTTTTCTCTCTGTGCAGCTCAGAACACTGGAATCTCAACTTTGTACAGGAATTCGTATGGTGCACCTGCTGAAGATATCAAACATAACCAGGTAAGTACAGAGACTAAAATGTTACTATTCCAAATGGCAAAAGACTGGTGCAACATTGTATGTGAAAATGGAAGAAAAATACCAGAATTTTTTAAATATCACAAATAAAAAGATTGCTTCATGTAGAATTTTACTCCTATATCCAAATTAAACACCTGTGTTTGAACATGGGAAATGAAATGAGGTCCTGAAGGTGAGCTACACCTTGATAGCAGTTCTAGAAATAGAAACTAGAGGAGTTACGCTCCTTTGTGCAGCTGTAATATTGAGCCCAAACTTGTAAGACCACTTGTGGGACTGCTAAAAGTAGTGAACTTAGGCAGCCTTTTTCAATCCCCGCATAGAGTCCAATACAGATATTTGTTTTGAACAAATATCATGGAGTTTGGGCCATAGCAGTGCGACTGTTCCTGCCACCTTGAGGGCCCATTACTAACATGTGCAGAGCAGCAGGATCCACAGAGTGTTCTCACATTGGTGTCTGAGCATCAGTATTCCCAGTGATAACCATGTGAGGAATGGCAGGCTGCATTATTTTGCAGTCACAAAGTCTGCCCAAACTTACAGAATAGACATGAAACAGAAGATGGTCTTCTAGCATAGCCAGCATGTGTTTATACATTTCAGATTTCAGTAAAGTCCCAACTATAAAATCAGAGATTGACTAGGGATGTCTGAAAAAAATGGATGGCAACCTTAGGTTAGAGGACCGTCTGAGATTTTTTTCAAGCCAACTACCTGGAATGTACCAACAACACACCACTGTCAATATGAAGTGTTGAGGTGGTGTTAAGAAGATACTTCTGCTTAACAGTAGCAGAAGAACCCATTTCAGGGCACTTTTCTCATGTCAGTGCCCTGAAGACTATAGATGGTTTCTAAGGATATGGTGTCTGTCACCTCTTCCCCTAAATCTCACTTCAGTCAAAGGCAGCTGCAAAATGTTTAGCATCTTTGGAGTGTAAATTGATTATATTCAAATTCTTCAAGGTTGAGTTTTGATCAATATTTGCATTATACAGCTGCAAGTTACACACAGATTGTAGTAACAAAGGTGAAGTATAAGCTATGCTGCATTAACTACTTTTACCATAAACCAGCATCTTTTGCAGCAGTACTATTAAATAATACATTTTATCATAATAATGCTATTAAATAAATGTAAAGAAATAAAATGACAAGGCAGAGCTGTGGAATTAATTCACTATTAAAGCAGTGCTTTGAGCAGAAGTGAAGGTAATGCACAATTTTGTATTTTTAGCACAAGAAACGTTAATGAGATTTACTCCCTCCATCCTATGGCCTACAATAAGTTGTCTCTAACGAGCTATGGGTATTGCTGTCTCTCAGGTTTCAACACAGCCAGTTCCACAGGAGCCCAGCAGAAAAGATTATGAACCATATCAGTCATTTCAGAATTCAACAAGAAACTATGACGAGTCCTTCTTTGAGGACCAAGTGCATCATCGTCCACCTGCAAGCGAATACAACATGCACCTGGGACTAAAGTCAACTGGCAACTACGTCGACTTCTACTCAGCTGCTCGTCCCTATAGTGAACTTAACTATGAAACAAGCCACTATCCAGCCTCTCCCGACTCCTGGGTTTGAGACTTGGGCAGATACAAAAGCTCCAGGAACTGTGCATGTGCATGCATACCACGAGACATTTTTTTTCCTGCAAATTTAGTTTGTTAAAGCCTGTTCCATAGGAAGGCACAGATAACCAGTATGGAAAAAATTAAGAGATTTTTTTAGAAGGCTAAATGATACGAAAGCTAAACCTGGGAGTAATTAGAGAGAAATATATATATACATATATATATTTTACAGTGTGGGGCAACTTTACTGTTGGCCTGTAGAGTCTAAAGTTCAGTGCTGTATATTGAACGTGGCTGAAGGAAGGAGGAAGAACATGACAGTGGATCTGGGTCAAGAGTTAAGCACAAGTTACTGAGCAGCGAACATACTTTATGGGGAACAGCTTCTCACACTTTGTTTAATATCCTCATTCATTGTGAATCTAGGCTTCAAGTTGCATTTGGGGTTTCCTCTGTACAGCAAGATGTTTCTTGCCTTTTGTTAATGCATTGTTGTAAAGTATTTGATGTACATTACAGATAAAAAGAAAAAGGTGCATTGTGTATATTACACCAATGCCACAGTGTTTCTTCATCTATGGTTCTAAATATTGCTTCAATTTCAAATTTTGAAAGATGTATGAATTTCCAGTTTTTTGTTTTCTTTACCCCGGTGCGTTTTAACAAAAAAAAATCAAAAAAAAAAAATCAAAAAAACAAAAAGGAATATTTAGCAGTATTGTTTGTTCTGATATGTGAATTTGTTTGTGGCAACTCAAAAAAAAAAAAAAGGCATTCAGCAGTTTCTGACAATTAACATTCATCATTCCACACTCCTTGTCAACAAAGTGCTTTTTCACTGCCTAAAATTTTAGATGTAGATATTTGAAATAGATTTTTTTCATTTATACCAGTTTTCTTTATGATGATACAGTGTTAAAAGAAAATAAATTACAATTGATCTGTCATCCATATTTGCTAAGAATGTCTATTTCCAAGAACCTACCATACAAATACACATTCTTGCTCGTGTGTGTCCATGTATGCATAGTATTCCGTGTGCGTGTGTTTGAGTGTGTGTGTTTGTGTGGCGTAAGACTTCTTCTCATCCAATGTTCTCCTTGTTAAGCTTCAATTTTTGTTTGATTTTCAGTTCTTTTAAACAGTGGAAACTCCAGTATGTGCTTTCTCTTACTCACTTCCGTAACCATCGATAGCAATTCAACATTGCTAGGCCACTTGCTCACAAAAGAAGGGGTAGCTGATTTTTTATCACAACTCCATCACCCTTAGGTGCCACTTCCTTTAAATGAGCATCTCTTGATCTCCTGTTGAGGAAATTTCATTACACTCCAGCCACCAACCAGTAAGTGCTCAAGGAAGGCAGAGTTTGATCTTGCCATCTCCCTGAGGGAATGAAAAACTAAGACCCATCAGACTTTAACCTGGACTCTCCAAACTCTTTAGACTACAGAAGGGTCCAATTCTTGAACCATTAGGACAATCATTTATTTCAACCCATACCAAAAATAAAACCCAACACCCAGAACACATTCCTCAAATATGAAAATAAAGACCATTTCTGTGCATTTAAAGTGAAATTCTAAAAAATGTAAGGGACAGATAATTTTCTTTTTTTAATTTTAGAAGAAAAGAACAGCTACATAGGCTAGGAGGCCAGAAGAGCTGGTATATTCATCTTAGCTCTTGTAATGCTGGAAGGAAAAAAAAGAAGCATTTCTTCATTTCTGTGATTCAGGCAACAAACAGTTCAGCATACACTTTTCAGAGCATAAGACCCACCACTAGTGGAGTAGTTGTAAATTGCTTAAATTGCCAATAAGGAATTTGTTTTAGGTTGCAAACATTTCTGTGGTTAGTCACTGTAATAGTTTTAACATCACCTGGCACACTTCTGCTGTGTGCAGGGGGAGAAGTCTCTCACAGGTCATCACCTGCTCTATAGGACGCAGCCCAAGTAGTTCATGCAGGCAGGTATTGTGATGTAGAATTGGTTTATTGGTAATCTAGGACTATAGTTTAATCTTTTTGGCAGCTTTTCCCAGTGTACGATATGTAACCTTTGCTCTTTGTAGTAAACATGGGGAAAAAAATAGCATGCAAAAAACTTTTTAAAACATTTCAGAAAGGGTGGGTGGGAGGGGCACAGTGGGCCAGATGTATAGTGAGGTAGATAAAAATACTATTCATAGTTTTGGACACAGGTTGTTTATATTTTATTTATTACATTGATTTTAATAAGTGACATTTGCAGTGCTCTTTTGAACAAAGCACATTTTCAGTATAAAAACTTTTTTTTAATATAGAATGTCACTCGCAGCTGGAAGTTCTTCTTGACTGCCTGACAAACAGCAGGCTGGTGCAGCTCTCCAGGCACAGGTTTGCCAACAGGCCGAGGAGATGCATCGTTCTGTTCAAAGTTCTTAGGACAGGAGATTGTTGTAAGTTGGATATATTTCCATTCTTCAAACTACTGAAATGCCCACATTGCCCTCTTTCAGCTCCTCTTAGGAATTACTTGGAGTCAAATGTTGACCATTGCTCAAGTGAGAGATTCTGGATTGATGACGTGGCATAAAATACCTTTTTGTCTATACTTTGTGTTGGTTTGTTTCCATTTTTCTGTAGTGGCAAGTGCTCCGACTGATAACGTTCACTCTTGCTGTACTGGGTTTTGAGAAGGTGTTGAATTACCTGGCTTCTTTCCCAGGCTTGGAAATACAACACTGCTGCCATACTGAGCAAGATATATATGATGCATTCTTTTTAATACTGAGGAAAGTATCATTACCTATTGCTGTTCCCTTCATTCTTGTACTAGATCACACACAGAAATAGAGAAGAAACAAAACTGTTCAAAAAAAATGTATAAAATGCAATTGATGTACTGTAAAATGTCGGATTTTTTTTTTAACAAGCTTCGTATTAGAATCTTGTTCAGCTGTGTAGAGCTATATAAATCTCACTGTTTTATTAAATGCTGTTTATGGTCTGGAAGGAATGGTTAACCTATCTCAAGATTTAACAAATTTGCACTAACATGAGCAATATTGATTTGAAAAAAATAATATGAATTCAATATTTAAAAGATAAACTATGATTTTAAAGGTATATTAACACTGAAAGTACATTTTGACAAATAACATATTTAAGCCCAAAATATAAATGGTTATGTCAGATAACACAAAAGAACTATAACAATATAGATTGAGAAAAAAAAAGTGTTTCACTGTACATGTTGCTGACATGTACAAAGACAAACTCATATTGACGTATTTTCTATTAATAAATCCTACTGTATTGTGGAGAATTGCTGGTCATAGTGCAGTATGTTTAAACTCAGAAGTTGACTCCATAGAAGCTGCCCAGCTTCACACAGCAAACCGATCCTTGTGATTTAGTTATTTTAAATATTAATCGGATGTCTAGCTTTCAGCTCTCAAGTCAGTCACTGCCCCCTCCCTCTCCACAGGGTTGATGAGCACAGCCCGCTCTACATCAACCAGCCAAGGGGAAAGATATTTTTGAGAGCACCCAGTTCGCCCCTAATTATGTCTGCAAAGGCTCAGCTGCCACCACTAGTAGAGAGAGTCTATCTACACCCCTAGAAAAAAATCTGAGAACCTCAAGGCTGGCTGGATAGGAACATGCTGTAAAATATATGATCTTGGCCACGGGTTACATTGACCACAGCCAAGAAACAAAGAGCAAAACATTAATTTATTTGTGCATTGCTGGAAGACCCAGCGTACAGTGCATGTAAAGGCTCAGGAATAATTGTTTCTCGGGTTCCATGAGTTTGCAGAAGCGTCTCGCCAGGAGACTTGCAACTCAAATCAGAAATGCTGACTTTTTTTATACCTTGGCACAGCACAGGCTGTGCACACCAGTGCATGGTAAGGGAGCCTTTCTCATCTCCTCTGTCACTGTTACTCATCCTCTCCTTCCAGCAGGCAGAAAGATCCCTGAGTTTAGAGTTATTACTTGTATCATGAGTGGGAGAGATGGAGATGGTATTCCAAACCAGGGGGAGGAAACAGAAGGGCCTAAAAATACACTCAGAGTTTGTGCGTGAAGACAGATCCGCACCCATAATTACTAAAAGGAATTGACCCAGTAAGAGATTTTATGCAGCAAGATCTTCAAATATTACCATCAGGTTAATGTAATGAACATTTAATAGTAGCAGTGTGATGCTGCTACTATTTGTGTGCTTTGATGCACACAAAGCTTTATGCTAGAAAAGTGGGAGGGAGCAGCAGAGAGAAGTCACAGGTCACCACTGGGCACTTCCAGCTTCAGCTAGCAGATGTTGGGCATGTGGGCAGAGACTGCTTACTGCTGTGAATGAGAAGGGAGAGGGATGACTCTTGAGAAAAAACTTTAGGCCCAAGCCTTTCAGACTCGGTCAAAACAACATCAGCTAAAACAGAGGCCAAGTTTTGCAAACCTCCCCCTTGCCCCACCATCCTCAATGGCAAAGCGAGGTTCCCCCTAGCAGACATGTGGCCATGGTGCACATGGGGGGCAATCCTATCAAGGGCCCAGCTTGTAAAGGCCCTTTTCTCTCAGCTGGACAATACCTGGTACATCTGTACACATCTGTACATACCTGTACATCTCACACATCTGTGTGTCTGACAGCTGCCAGGGTCAGGGCTGAGCTTGTCAAGCAGCTGCAGCCACTTGCAATTTGAAGTCCAGCATTTTCCCTGGAGGACAGATGGGCACTAACATCTGCCAAAGAACTGTGCAGTCCTGGCTCTTTCCCAGGGAGTAGATGGTTTCTAAATAGTGGCCTAAAGCCAGTTTCAGACATTTAGGCTGAAAGAGTGAGATTTGCATTTTATCCCTAGGCAAGGGGGCTGAAGCCTGTGGTTGATACCTGTAAGGAGAGGGGCACCCCCAATTCCAGGTTGTTCTAAAACATAAGTGAGAAGAGCTGCTCTGGCTGTTGCACACCTTTTAACAAGCTGTGTTAGGAGCACCTGCTTCTAACTCATGCTCCACTCTTCTGAGGGCCAAACCAAACAGCTCCACATAACACAAACGTTTCTACTTCTTCCTTCCCAGTGCTCCCCCTGGGTTTTGCACTGTCTCAGCTGGGACACATCACTCAAAACAGCAGCACACCACAAGTCCAGCAAGGCACATGCATGGGTACTGGTGCTCGTCAGGTGCAGTGCGCTAGCATGACATCATGTCAATTCATTATTCCTAATTCTCAATCAAACTTGCTTTAGTGTTTCAATACAATTTTAAAAGCAGTTTCCTTCCTCTGTGAGCATTGGTATTGCTTTGCCAGAAGAAAGAGCATGCTAAACCCTGGCAACCTGTAAATATTTAGCTTACATCCAATTTCAAAGTCCATGGAAGTCCCTGGAAAGATTTCCATTAGCTTCACCAGGCTCAAGTGACAACAGGTGAAGAATTGGTACAACCTTCTCAAAGGATGTGCACATCAAGGTCGCTCTTGCCAGCATATCAAAGGCTGCAACCTTCTAATAGCTAACAGGAGGAAAAAGTTATTTGCTAGTACCTGTCTGTCAAAATTTACTCTAGATCCCTTGCCTCTCTGCACTTTTACTTTCACTGCTTTCAGACAGTGACATAGATAAAAAGTACTCACAGTGACTGATAGTTGCAGTTAATATCAGTAGGTAGTTTCAGACGCTGAAATACCTTTCTTTTCCAAGCAGGTAAAATCTGAAACTTGCCACTAAACCTAGGAAAACAAAATAGGAGTGGTTTGCTGATTCATAATTTTTCACAAATTCAATTAAAATAGTAAATCTGGCTATGGGGGCTTATTTTTACATAATTTATTTATTTTATATTGATGTTACATAAGCAGAAAATGTTGATAACTAAACATCAAGACAGTAACTTGTTTAATAACATCAAGTCTGAAGAGAAAAGTTGTGGCATAGAATTCAGGCTACTGTGTGCAGGCACAATCAATTATTACCTCTGTCATCAAGGGAGAAAAAGAGGGAAAAAAAGCCTCTACCACCATTTGAAGCCTCACATCTTCTATAGCAAATATAAATCCATTTTGAAAAAAACTTCTACTCAGAAAAACACCACCAAAAACAAGCAAACAAACATCACCCCAAAACCTCTCAACCTCTTCTTTAAGCTACCCTGGATTTGACTTTTTTATTGGGGTGGCAGGAAGGGAGGAGAATTTGCACTACATGCAATATTTAACAATATGTTGTGTTGCTTTTTGTTTCTACCTAAGGTCTGTGGATGTGGGCAAGAGCACCACCCACTGTAGTGCTGTAGCAGCATTAAGCAAATCAAAATATGCCAAATAGCAGCTGCATTGCCAAATGTGACAGCCACCACTTCCAATACCCTGGCTACCACTGCAGGCTTGTCATCATGGGAAAGAAAAAAAAAGATTGTCAGCCTCCTGTTAGACAGACGCACCAGCACCCAGTCAAGAGTGAAAAGAGTGAGCTTTTCAGTGCCAAAGCTGCTTGGAAAAGGCAGGCTAGGCTGCCTGTGGGCTGCCCTCTGCCAGGGTGAGTGGGACACGCAGTGGCAGTGTGTGGGGCAGCCCACAGCCTGCACCACGGGCAGGAGGATGTGCGGGTCAAGGGCAGGCACAGTGGGCAAAATTGAGCAGAAGCATCTCAGACCCCAGCAGGGCACAAGTGCTGGGGCCGAGGAGCTGGTGCTGGGCAGGGAGTGCTGAGGGAGCTGCAGCTTCAAGAGACTCAGAGCTGGCTGGGCACTACTGCCTTACTCTGCTCCTGCAGCTCTGCCAAGAACCTTCCTGTCCAGATTTTTGCTTTACTTTCAGTTAGAATGGTTTAAGAGGCGACCTGTTCAGTTGTTTGTGGCTTTTTTTGGTCCTTTGTGTAGCAATGCAACACTTCATGGAATCATGGAGTGGTTGAAGGAACCTTAAAGATCATTCAGTCCAAATTGCCTCGTGGGCAGGGACACCTTCCACTAGACCAGGTCTCTCAGAGCCCCATCCAGCCTGGCCTTAAACATTGCCAGGGATGGGACAACTTCTCTGAGCAACCTGTTCCAGTGTCTCACCGCTCTCACAGTGAAGAATTTCTTCCTAACATCTAAATCTCCTGTCTTTTAGTTTAATACCACTCCACTTGTCCCATCACTCTCTGCCTTTAGTTAGAATGGTTTAAGAGCTTACCTTTTGGGTTTGTTTTGTTCTCTTCAGTTCTTTGTGATAATGCAGCAGTTGTTACAGTCTGCTCTGATTACCAAAACCCGGGTGCAGAGCCAGTGCTTGCATGTCAGCAGCTGAGTCTGTTTATCTGTAACGTAGTGGGAAAAAAAATAAAAATCTCAGTTACTAGATTATAAGTTCTGAACAAAATAAAGGGGTGTTTAAATATGCATGGTTTGCTGGTGCATTAAAGCATGGGCACAGCTCCCAGCCCTGAGCCAGGCGCCGGCCGGGCACAGCAGGAAGATGTTTGGGCTGGCGTTCCCCAGTGGGGACACCCTGACCACGGGTCACTCCTCTGCCCCCACCGAGGAGAAAGCTCTCTGCCAGCATATGGACATCTGCAGTGGCTTCTAAGTCATCAAGACAGGAATGTAAAGCCGGAAACCTGAGACCAGGAGATTTGACACTACAGTTGTTTACATAGTAAAGTGCGAGCTATCCTTCCCACAGCTAAGGTCTGTAGTTTGGGGGGCTTAGGCTTTTTTTTGTTGTTTGTTTGGGCTTTTGCTTTTATTAATACGGTTTAGGGAAATAACATTTTTGATACAACCATCTGTGGAATACGTTTTGAATAAACAAGAAGAAAAGTGATGTTAATAAATATAATTGAAAAATACACAGCTGGAGACAAGTTGGTTTGGTTTCTTAACACTTGATGTATATGTATAGTTTAAGATAATGATTTGGTTTACCAACACTGTGATGTAAATGCAAATTATGTACTCTAATAGACTGTGAAATTCCAGGTCTATCAGCTGTGTATACATAGCTAATTAATGACTGTTCAAATCAGCAAAATTAAGGTTAAAGAAGTGTTAAAAGACAGGAAGATTGTGGAGCTGCTTCATATAGTGACAGATGATGGTTGTCAGTCATCTTGTCTCTGACATGCCACATTTTAAGTATGTTTGTCTGCTGTATTAACTTTGATTTTAAAAATAAAACTAGTTTTATAAACCAGAACAATTTCAGTCACAACTAAGCCTGACCTGCTGGACTGAGGGATGTAAAAAGTAGAAAATGAACTATGTAGTCTTTTATTGTGTTTCCAATACCATGTCCAGAGATCATGAATTATCCCAGAAAAACTAGGAGTCTTTTACTTGAAGGGATTTACTCTGTGCCTTGCTGATGGCACTTATTGCCTCTCACAAGACCATCTGTCAAGGCACTGTTGGAACCCCACTGAAAGGCCAGCAATATTTTCCTGAATTCTCAGCAAAGCAGTAGGTGCTTGGGAAGCAAATCAGCAGCTTTGCATCTTGTCACAACTGAAATCCTGATCCTTGCTCCAAGACCTTTGCCCACCCCACACAGGGCTAGAAGAGCAGAAAGGGGATGTGACTGCCCCAGCCTATTTGAAATAAATCACTATATGGGACTAGGAGCATCTAAAACTGTCTAATGGACCCATAGCTTTCTTTGTTTGTTTTGTTTTGGGGTTTTTGTTTTGGTTTTTTTTGTTTGTTTGTTTGTTTTGGTGTGCATACTCCAATAGCAAAGGGAGAAATTCAGCTTGTTGCAGGCAGAAAAGTTTTCAGCCTCATTTTCTTCCCCTCAGCACCTCTCGGGATGCTGAAGCCAGTGTTTTACTAGCAACTCCCACAAATGTACCCACTGCTCCCCTTACTGCCACTCACTTCCTTGCAGCCTCACCAAGATCCTGTACCTGGTTCAATAAGCAAAATGTGAAATAGTGCCACTGGGAAGTGAAGTGAACTGAGACTCAACAAAGTCAAAGCAGGTTGATGTAATGGAGGAGACTTGCAAAGATCCTAAGATGGTTTAAAGTGTCCCCTGAAGAAAGAGGTCCCCTTGTCACAGAAGGGGTGAAAGGCAACATGCTGCAGAAGAGGCAGGGGTGCACTGGGTCCACCAGGTCCTTGCAGGCTACCTGCTCAGCTGGACACACTCTTTTTGTGCTTGTTGGACATGCATTTCGTGCCTTTGCTCAGGATAGGAGGCACCAGCCACTCTTCCCTCCCCAGAGGAGATGGGACTGCCAAGGGTCTTGCAGCAGCCTGTCCTCTGGCACAGTTTGAGTGGCCACAACAGGACAGCAACAGAGCTTGTCCCGTGCATGGGTGGCACTGCAGAGGTGCAAGAGCTAAGGAAGAGCCATGGGGAACCAAGACTCCTCTGAACTCAGACAATGGGACAGAGACACACCAAGGTCTGCAAACAAAAATTATATTAATGGCAATCATGCAATTATGCAGTTACAGTAAATTCTAATCTTTATAACAATAACAGAATGTTTTAAGCCTCAGACCTTGTCTGGATTTGTCTGGGTTTTAACCCATTTTAGCAGTATATGGAAAAATTGTCCTAGAAACTTTTGTAGCAGCAGCTCTGCTATCCATCTTTCTTTGGCTGTCTCAGTATTTATATGTCTTAGCTGAGGTTTTGCTTAGCCTTGCACAATTGTGTGGCTTCAGCAGTCTGCATGAGCAAAAATACTCATTCAAATACTGGAGGGATAAAATATTACCAATTAAACAGTTGCAGATTAAGGCATGAACAGCATGTGAAGAGTGAGGAAAGGAGGACAGGAGCTGCATCCAAGGCCAAACTAATGTACTTACAGAGCCAAAAGCACAAACCAAGCAACCTGTAACAGGAACTGGGTGTTAACTAGTTAGCAGCAGATATGTAAAGAAAATCCTGCTTCTTCCTCTCAGAGTAGGAGTACCAGAAGAGGATGCTCTGGGAAGAAGGAGCTCGGGTCTGGCATTTCTCAGGCCTGGAAAGCTTAGGCAAGGAAAGTGAGCTTAGGTCTGAATGTGTGTCTGTTCTTCACATGTGTGAGATCATGTTAAAACTACATCAAAAATCAGGAAGTGCTGCCAAAGTTGTTGGTGTGCAGCACCAAGCATCCGACGCCTGTAAATCAGTGTAGCATCAATGTCTGTCCCAGCATGAAAACCAGAAGGGGAGTTAATTTTTCCTATCACACTTATGACTGTGAATTTAGAGGTGAGGACCTCAAAAATTATTTCAATAAGGTACTGCTTCAGTCAGTTCTCAGCTGTCAAAGTCACAGAACTTCTCAATTCTGGCTTTGTTTCATTTTGCTGGAAAAGAAAAATTCCTTTGGGCAAGTAAAAAAATCAAAAGCTTTCAGGAGAGGAAAATGCCACATGGCATTCCTTCCTGCTGGAATATGATGGGAAAGGACTCAGTAGTATGTGGAACAAGTCTGTTGAAGCCTGTTGAAGACTAATTACAGAAGAGAGAATCTCCACAAGACAATGAAAATATTGTACTTGAGCAGGTGGAAATTTTGCTGTATCCAACCTTTTGTCTTGAGCTATGTTTTCTAAAAGCAGAATGGAATATCCTTTTCCTGTGGCCTGATGATGCTGATCCTGATTAGGACAGACTCTTTAAAATATAGACAGAATTCAGTGTAGGTAGAAGCAATCAAGTACTGTTGTTCTCATCTGTGTTCTTTATGCTGTTATCATTGTCCCCTGAAAGGATGATGGATGTTCTTTTTATGTGCTTGATAATTGATTTGCATTATTATTGAATTTCCTTAGTGTTGATGGAGCTAAGTAGAACAATATGGATTATATTGATTTTTCTGGAAACAGACTATTTATCTGCAATTTCTATTAATTCACTGAAGATGTTAATGCCTTACAGTGATAATCAAATAATGCATAACTGGCTTTCTATTGCTTTCAGGAGGCATCAAGAATGAAGTGTGATCAATTCATAAAGTTCAATAGGCATTGGAGTTTTCTCCTTTGTAAAACGCTCTGAAGGGTCTTCATAAAAGCATAAATGAGATCTTTACACTGGATTTACATCAGAGAGGGCCTAGAGCTTTTTGTCATGGGTCAAGTTTAGTTCCAGAATTCACTTACTCATCCAATCAAAGTCAATAAACATTTTATGTTGCAGGGAGCATCTCTTGTTTTGTACTCCACAAATGTGACGTCGGCTGGAGGAAAGAGAAGTTCTGAATAAGGACAAACACACAATTTAACTGAGCTTTCCATCTAGATATGTGCTTTCTGAAAAACACATGCAGAGGCACTTGTTGAAGAGGGTTTCATAAATTTCAGTAATTCGGTATTACTTTTCAGTCCTGAAGGGAAACTGCACTCATTAGACAAATTTTCCTTGCCTGGGTTTGCATAGCAAACTATGCAGAATCTGTATGGCCATATTGCATGTCAGGCTTCAAATCTTACAGCTCGCAATCTTTTCATAGTGATGTAACCAAAGTAAATTGTATTTGCCTAATCTAACACCTGTTAGCATAAGAAGACTTCTTTTGCCACGATATTTTCCAGATGGATTCCTGAAGTGTGTGTATGAGGGCAGGCTGGTTTGCAACGTTGACTAGAGCTTGAATGTCCATTATGTCCAATACAATAAGAAATATAAGACTGCAGCATTTGTCAGAATAACAGTTCAGTTTCTATGTATCATTCCTCCACTAATTAGCTCCCATTTTTTGTTTATATCTTACACAAGAATAATTTCCTTTTCATGAGAAAACAATTTTCCCTTTATCTGTAATAAAGGGTTAAGTAGCTTTTTCATCACTCTTAGGAACATAACTGCAACCTTGAGTCTTCCATGAAAGCCTTTCTTTCTTTCAAGGGCATGCTGACTACATTCATCTAATTTTGCTGCTCTGATTTGCATATTAAAGAATTGTTTCTTCTTGCAGAAAAACAGTGTGAGCAAAATCCATGGCTTTTGATGCCAACTGTAAGCTAGATTAATGTTAGAGAAAATAATTACAGAATCCAA
The DNA here is from genome assembly GCF_052056855.1 of Sturnus vulgaris. Taxonomy (NCBI): domain Eukaryota; kingdom Metazoa; phylum Chordata; class Aves; order Passeriformes; family Sturnidae; genus Sturnus; species Sturnus vulgaris. Next base: position 85,196,711 of record NC_142243.1, read on the forward strand.
AATAATATATAATGTACTAGAGAACTAACAAGGCAGTAGCTAGTCACAGGGTTAACAGCTTGAAGAGAGAGCTCTGCTTCAAAGGCTTTTATCTGCCAACAGATGTCTGTAAAAGAAAATCATCATGAGAATACCACACTGTATCTGTAGAACAGGGCTGGGAGGGCATGGATTACCTACACACAAAACCACATTCCAAAACCAACAAGAATCCCAAAGCCAATACTTGTTGGCAGTTTGCAGAACAAATTGAGAATTTGGTAAATGCTGTGGACTTTAATTTGAAAAGTCTAGCTTTTACACCCAGCTTGCAGCCTTCTTTTGCCATAAAAGTGCTAAAGTAGGCAATATGATGTTTTTCTTATGAAGAATTTAACGTGCAGCCTGACTGATGGCTGTAATTAGATCAATGTCATCATAAGCTTTGGCACCAAAGGTTTTGGAAAAAGCTTTTTGATGGCTTCCAAAGGCTGGTGGGAGAGCCAGATACCAACATCCTACTGTCTGTCTAGACATATTCTTTGTATATGTCGAGACTGCATTTTTCCTGTGAGAAGAAGAGGAAACTGAATGTGTCTATAATACAGGTTATTTGCCTGTGTTCGAGATGCCAAATATATTTCCCCTGTGTTTTGTATTCCCTAAGGGTACAGCATTTTTGAATTATGACAGATTTTTAGAAAAGAGGCAAAAATCCTAACTGTTCTTCTGTTGAACAATTCTCCTTGGTTGAATTTAGCAACACTTACATGATTCTTTGCCATGCCTGTAGCCAACTATCTCCTAAAAATTTCATTGCTTCTAAATCCTGTCTGAATGTGAAGTCTATGGTCTCTCTCACAATTGTCACTTTGTCTGTTATTTTAGGACTGTCATACTAATACAGTCCTGAGGTGCATATATACAATCCAGAGGAAGTTCTGCCGTTTTGGGGGTTTTTTTAAATTGTCCTGCTTGTCTGCAGCAACCTGAACTAAAGTCTTTTATGTCTCCCTTTTTTCCCCTTTCACAGGGCAGCCAAGCATTCGATCATCTATATGGCATAATTTCCAGAACTTAAAGTACACTGATTTTCTACACAATCTTTAAAGAGTAGAGCTGATCTGAGCTGTACTTACACCACAGAGCTAAAGTGTAGTGAAAAAGTGATCAGAAAGAGGTATTAGAACTGCATCCTCTAAGGTCTTGTCCTTTGCTGTCATTTTTGGAGGATGCTTTTCACTTCCTGTCAAGGCTTCCGTCTTGCCTAACTCATGCCTAAGTAAGAAAGTTGCCATAGTTAACATTTAGCTGATATGGCATCACAGGGTTTTGCATCTCCTTATGTGATAGCATGTTCTGTAGTCTCATATTTTCTCTCTTTTGAGCACCTTTTCTGGTGAAGATGACACATATAAAGTTCTCCAAACCAGCTTGCTTATTCTCATTCTCGTACATGTACCTTTTCCATCTCTACAAGAACCATTTCAGGAGCTGTCTTTTTGCCTCTGCATTTTCAAGAAAATAAATACAGCAAGTTTTCCACTCTCTCCTGTCATGAAACTGTCTAACACATCTAAATTTCAGTCTCTCTACAGATGCTTCCAGTAATCTATGCCAAAGCTTCATATTCTGCAGCACCATTTCACTTGAATAATTTGTGCTGAGCTTAACACTTTTCCACATTTAAATAGATACTCTGCAAAGCTTTTACAGCATTGGTTTAGTACTTTCTCAGACTTAGGAAAGCAATCAAACATGTCTTCCCTAACAAGACACCTCAGCAAATGTATTGGCACTTCATCAAGGGTCTTTCCTCACTTTGATATTCCTACCTGTTTTTATGACTTGCTCCTTCAAAATACAACCTATCTCATCCCAGCTGGATCTATATTATTTAATTCCTCTCTTGCATTCTCTTCATGTGGTACTCTTGCAAAATAATCACTCCAAGCACTGCTAATTAATTCAGCATTCATTTCCAATATACCTTATTTACCTCTTACATAAGCAAGTGTGTTTGTATCCTTTATCATTTGCTCTCCTGCCTCCATGAGCTTGCAATTTTTTTTTCCTATGTCTTGAGTCCTCCCTCTCCCTGCAGAGGTATAAAATTCACTGATAACTCCACTTTTAGCTGACACCACTGCTTCAGCTTCCATTTTTGTTTGTCATATTTCACTAAATTAAATTGATTGTTCCAGTCTTTTCAACTCAACAGGCTCTTTTACTTGAGTTTTTCAAAACAATCTACTTTATTATCCAATTCAGTTCTGATATTCAGTACTGGGGGCTTTTGGAAGAAAAACTACCTATAGTTCCAGCTCTGCCCCATTTATGTTGATTGAATTTTACAGCTCACAGACGTCAGAGGTGCAAAATGGGGATTAGGTGTATGCAGCAGGATGCCTTCTTGCCCACCCAATGGGTTTGTCTCCGTGGTTTTTCTCAGGTTGTGATGGTGTTCTAAACAGCAATTCCTTTGCCCCAAATGTCTGTAAGAGGCAAAACACTATTACATGGATGAAGAATCAAGGTAGTGCAAAGCATACAGATAAACCTAACAAGCATTAAAAAACTTTATAAAATGCTCAGGCCTTTAAAGCTTCAGACATAATTTTCATGGACAAAAATTTTTTCAGAAGATCTCATTAGCAAACATGAGTTCCTTTTGAAAAGTTTCTCCCTGACCTTCTTCCATAAAATACATCTTCTACCAAACAGCTGATGGGCTGCACAGTATGCCAGCAAAAATGGGCACCATACCCTCACTCTTTATATTCTGTTTCTACAACCCAAAACCCTTCCACTGTGCAATCAACCCTTGTTTTGTAGGCTGCTGTGCATAAAATTCAACAATAAAGCAGAGAGAAAAAGAAGTTGGCTTTCTGAAGAAGAAAGAGTAATCATCTCTGCAATATCTCAGAGGTGCAATGGAAAATAATATCAGTGGGGCAGCGGAAAGCTGTGTGCAACAGCTACTTGCAGCCAAGAAGAGAGAAATGGGATAACCTCTAACCAGAACATCTAAAGCTCTGTCATGTCACTTGAATGTTAATTTAATTTTTTGACAAGGTTGCTTTAATTAGTTGGCAGATGATAGAAAGAAATCTGACAGGTAAGCATAACCTGACAGGTCCTGAATCCCTGCTGTCCCTCTGCCTTTTCATTTTGAGTTGAAATTTGGGCTAAGAATTGCATTGCCATGAGGCTAAATGTTGGCATGGAAGTTCCTACACCAGATGTTTGTTTCACATTTAGGATATTTTGGATGTATACTTAAAATATTTTAACAACAACAACAACAATAGAAATGGATAAGAGCTTACATTTTAAAGAACCTAAGCCAAGATTGACCTTTTCCAGTTTTAGTCAGCAAGAAAGGACTGTCCAAGTCTTCCTAATTTGAAAACACATATTATTCTCTACAAGAGAATGAGTGTGATAAAATAGAAAAATTAAACAGTTTTCAGAGTCAGAGTGGAAAAATAAAAGATGGATTCCTGTGGCGGGGGGGAAAGCTGTGTAAATCTGTTTCTATTTTTACTATGATCTAAACAATTTTACAATATTTAAGATCACAATTCACTGTACAATTAGGACAGCAGGCCTTCTCGTTTTAAGTCTTCTGGTGGTTAGAACTAGGCCTGAGAAACGGGAATCACAAGTACCACATCTGGGATTGCCACTTATCATTTGGGCTTGATGCTGCAGATATTTCTGCATGTGAGTACCACTGCCTTCATGAAGAGACCCAAGGTTCTACTTGACCATTTGTAGGTGTTAAGCTGCACAGGATTGTGCATTATTTCCAGGATCAGAGTCCTAACTTCACACTTGGGTTTTGAAGTACAAAATGTACCTGAAGGTGAACAGGGGCCTCAGTTTCCTCTGATGCTTTCAGGTAAATCAGTGGAATTTCTGCTTAAAACTATTTTATTTTCCCTTAAGTTGATCTGATTTTGTACACTCCCTGGAGCCATATTTAAGACCTGGAAAACTTTTGTATGACAATCCCATTTTGTAATGTTGTTCTGACAAATAGCAAGCATGAGCATGAGCATGAGACGAGATAACAATGAAAATCCAGCTTGGAATAATTCAGGGCACCGTGGCTCAGCTGAGCGTATATCAATGCAGTGAGGGATTCTTCTGTTGCTTCTATGTTACCTTAGTTGTAATATTGGACGTTGTTCCATAAAGCAGCTTGTAATTTCTCTGTTGAGACTTCCATAGCTTTCAGGCTCAGCAAGCAGGCCCTTCTCTGACATGTGATGTATATTATATTGACAACAGATAGCATCCTCTTGGCACAAGTACTACTTGTCTGAAATTTTTAACTTCTCACATATTTGACGACAGGATGGGATTTTATTTTATACTGAGCTCAAGAAAATATTTTGCTCCAAATTATTCACAGTTTGTGAGACTCATCTAAGTTAGGGTCAGTTGACATCCCTGTTTTCTGTGTATTATAGAAATTACTTTGCTCAGCTCTAGGTATGGATCTGCTGACTTTTCCACTAGAAGCTGCTGTCAGCCACCTGAATCAAAGCTGTAAGGAACTTGTGGGGCAGGAAACTGATTCTGCCCAGCCACCCAAAGATGGTTGTTTCCTGATAAGGTTTGGGTAAGTGTTGTGTAATTAGCACCACTCAGTAAATTCCATTAAAGGACCTCTGCCTCAGCAGAGAGGTTGTTGTGGTCTGGTCTCTGCTGCAGCTGGAGGGTTCATTGCCACCTTCACTCCTGACTGGGCAACAATCATTTCAGAGCTTCTTAAGAAATAATGATGTCTTAAATCTAATGTTTTTTGGTTATAAAACCCCCACAAACATCAGAAATACTGACTTTTCATTATTAGGGGATTACATTTCAAAAAAATTAGTCAGGTTCCTTGTAAAGTCAGTCCTAAACTTGACTATATAACCAACATACAAGCATATAGCTTTGTTTATTATTACTCAAAAAAAGTTTTGAAATATTTAAAAGATTTAGTTCTAGTTCTCTGAGAACAGTTTTTGGTCTCTTAAATTTTATTTCCATTTTATGTCATCATCTTAATGTCTATTTACAGCACCTGGCTTGGAATCTATAAATATTAACCTCACTTTCAAAGCAAAAGTTCTTTTCTAAAGGAAAAAAAAAATCAGAAACAAATCTAATCCCCAAACCCAACTCTGTTAACATTACAACAGAGTTGTAGGTTTTTTTGAAATAAGAAAAGCCAAGACATTAAAATCAAAAGTTAAAGCTGGCATGCAGAGGTAAAGTGAAAATAAAATTAACAGAATGTTGTAAGAGTGCTATTAAAGCATTGTGCATTGTCATTCATATATATTATGTATATTCATGGTTTATGTTTGTGTGTTGTGTGGGCATATTTGGTACCTGAGTGCTTATTTCAGCATCAATTATTTCAGCACAATTCTGATCCTGATAATGAACTAATCCAACTTGATCTTAAAGCACATTATCTACAGATTCATGATAACATCACAGATTGAAACCTGGACCATTAAGATTTCAAAGATCAATTCTAGAGCAAGAAAATAATGGACACAGCACTTAATATAACCTACAAACCCTCTGCTATGCCCCAGTCCTGCTGGTCCAGGTCACATTCCTGTTTCCCAGCAGGAAGATGCTTCAACATCCTGGTGTCCTTCCCAAATAAGAACCACATAAAGGCAGGGTAAATCCATCATCAGTTTGTGAGCAACCTCTGATGGGAGCAATAAGAAGAGGTGGGAGGCAGGGCACACCAGAAAATGCCTTTGACTGACAAAAGACACAGCCTCAGCTTCTCTTGCTCATTTATTCTCCATAACTTAAATTTCCTAGTTATTGCAAGGTATCATATGCAAAACAGGGCAATTATCATCTCTAGTTACTACCCTACACTCAAAACGGTTCAAACATTTCTTGACAGTAATTAAGTAAATGAAGTTCTGGAGGCTCTGATATAATTGTGAAAATACAGAGTTCTCAGATGTCTTTTGTAATTAAATATTTTTTCATCACTTTGCAAAAGTCTCACATCATTTGCACAGAAATAGATTTTAGTAACTGCTCTGAACACAAGCTCTGAAGAATTAACTACTGTGTAAAAGATAATAATTTATATTTTCAGAAAAAATCTACATGGCTTTTAACTGGAAGATCCATCTGAGCAGGCTGCCAGTTTGCTGTCTCTTTTGGTACAATCGTGGGACAACTGGGAGAAGTCACTCACTTCCTACCCTTAGTGAATTGTCTCAGGCTATTTCAGGTAGATGGGGTTTTTCCTTTTCTCTTTGATGACGGGAAGAGTCTGAGTATTGCTAATAGCTCCATGTATGAGCTCAAACACTGCTGACTAAATTAAGTTCAGGAGTGCAGTTGTATTTTTGCTTATCAGCTTGTACCTGTCATGAAATGGGTGGGAGGCCAGTGTTTCAGGCAAGTTTTTCCTCAGATTTTACAATCAATTCCTCCAGCACACATTTCCTACACATAAAACAATACATAAAATATTGTCCAAATGTTCAGTGGTTCTGTTGGAAAGCAAATGAAAGACTTGCCTCCAAGACATTTTTCTTTATTGGAAGGAGGAGCACCGATGGGATTTCTAGCAGAGCTAATTAACTAGAAGATTATTTTGCAAACACCATTCCAGTTGCACAGGTCAATATAATGCTTTTGAGATGCTGTCTCAAGGCCAAGTGTCCCAATGCAAAATATGAAATAGACATCACTTCACAGGTGGCTTTATAGTAGTGCCATACAGATATGACAGTGATGAACTGATAGTGGAATAACTGAGAAATCCCAGCCATTACAAGCTATTTTTCAAATCAACTACTAGGCTGCATGGGAATTGGTGAGTTCAAGTCTGAGGAAGGCATGATTTGAAGTCTGTGTACACATTGCTAAAAGGCAGGTGCAATTGCACCTCTCCATCACTGCCCTTAATAAATACCTAACTTAGTTTTATGAATTGAGTCTGTGAGCACATCGTTAACCAGCACAGGGTAAATTCATCATGGTGAGCAAGATAAACATAGAGAGATCCACCATGGGGAAGAGAATGTGACTAATGAGTGTGGAGGGTGGAGAAGAATTTAAAACTACGATGCAGCTACAGTACAGGGTGTTGGGCTGCCAGGAATGCAGTATTTCAAAAAGAAAATAAGTTAAGAGCAGACAGCTGTCAGAGCCCTGTGATTTTGGAGAAGGAGTCAGAGGTACTTCTTTGAGAAAGAACATGAAATGAAAAATAAAGAAGAGAAATTGTGTTGTCTGGGAAGATAATGCTAGTGGGGGAGGTTCAGACAGGAAAATACTCGTTTATTTTCAAAACAAGAAACTTCACATGGAAATATTAGCAGTGAAATCAGAGAAAAACTCTTAAGCAGAATGTATTAGCTGGTTAATTTGTGGGTTAATTTTGAAAATCTAGAATATGCATGCATATTTGCTTATGCATGCATGTGTACACAGATGCATGCATATATGAATGCACATTTTCATATGTATATGTGCATATTTAGGTATTTGTATATATACAGACACACATACTCCCTTCATTTCCACACACAGAGATGTCTGATTGCCATTTCCAGACCTGCTGCATACTTTGAATACCATTTGCCACCTGCTCTAAGAATAAAGTGGAATATTGTGCAGGAATTTAAGCAATGTGTTCCATTAATCCAAATAAAAGGCAAATCAAGATAAACAATTCGTAAAACAATGCTCACTGCCCCTTTTTTATCTTCAGAGTATGGCAATGAAAATGGACACAAGGCTTAGTGATTTTTCCTTTTACCAAACAGCTAACAAAGTGGGCAAAATACAAAAAATAACACAGTAACAGTAACGCAGTTGGTTTGCACCCAAAATGTTCTATTTTAGAAATATCTTATACAGGGCAATTATGAAAATAGAAACACACCATTCCAGTTGCATGATAAATTTCTCAATTTTCTAAACACTAAATATAATCCAAAGTGGAAAGGTTTTACTGTTCCTTTATTTTTATTCTCTTCCTAGGTTTTATTCTACTCAATCAATCAGAGAAACTGTAAACTGGAAAATAGCTCTGGAATGAATCACTGCAGAGAAGTTCACAATATGCTGCCTGAGAATTTTATCAAAGAAACTTCACGAGCCCTTTACAGCACCTATGTGTTGCTTTTACTATCTTTTTATCAACACGTTTTTCAGATTAAAAACATTTTTGAAAAGATTATCATAAGACTGAGCCTCTGCATGTCATTATCAATTTATAGTCAGAAGAAAAGTGCCATAATTACCTTATGATTTCTTTGTGGGGTTGGGAGACATAAAAAAAATGTTATGGCAGCAGAAAAAATATTCCACCCAAATACTGTTTTAGTTAGTTTTTCTCTTATTTTAAATATAAAATGAATTATGGAAGTATAGAAGGAGCTAGAAGTGAATGGAAAACTGAAAAGTTCTCATTACCATTTGAAAATCCTTTTTTTATTCTGTCAGGAAATTGGATAGTTAAAATAATCAGCATTAAACATAACCAACAAATAATCCTCATTATGCTATATTATCTTGAAATTCCTTTTGCTAACCTTGCCTTTAAGAGCCTTAGATGAAAACTTGCATGTTACATAAGCATAACACTTGACACAGTCATGCCTATAGGCACCACAAGATGGTTTACAAAATCTTAAATTATGTATATTGTAGGTTATTCACTCCATGAATAAACTATTAAATCAGTAGTTCAAACTTCAGCAGTTATGCAAATCTGTGACTGCAGTCTGTGCTGTAGCACTGCCGTGGCAAGCTGAGGATGACGGGTTCATGAAGTTTTATCAAAAGCCAAACATCAAATGCACTAACACAAATACTTTTGAGAGTGTCTGGATGAAAAACTTTCTCAGTGCTGCAATGCTCTTGGTAGACTTCAGACCAAAGATGTATTTAAAAATTACATGTATTCAATGAATTATTTGCTTATGTGATTGTTGCCAAATCAGTAGAGAGAAACATCATTGCAAACTTGAATGAATATTCATATGGCGCAAATAAACAATGAATACTCATCATGGCAAGCTGACAAAAATTATGCTAAAATTATGTTGAAATCGGTTTGGGAACAAATTCAAATTCATAGCCTGTTGGCAAATGCTTTGCTGGAAGAAAAAGAGCTACAATTGTCATAAAACCATTTGCATACTTCAAATGTTGCACTGAGTTATTTTATTTAGCCATAAGGACTCTGAGACTTTCAAGTCTGAAATAAATTCCTATGGGAAATAAACAGGTTTTAGAAGATGTGCTGATTAATTGCCTTTGGTTCCCAACATTAACCCTCTTAGCAAGACAGATGAACAAGCTGGCTCTACAGATTCTCTTATTTAAACACCATCACATATCCTTGGATAACATTACTGGGAAGTACAAGATATTAATTTTCAATTCCTGTTCCAATATGGAATCTAAGTTGAACTTTCATTTTCTTTCCACATCAGCTGATTGTTAAGGTGGAATTTGAGCAGGCAGTCATCCTTATCCTGGCCTGACTTTTTCCTACCTTTGGTTCAAAAGTCCCTTCATTCACTGGAGCCCATTAACACCTGCAATGCCTCTCAGCCAGACTCTAACTCACTCAGCACTTGTTGGCTTTTCCATCAGCTGGCTGCTTCTGCAAACATACCCACTTTTTCTTTGGTTTCATTGTGCCCCTTCCAGCACCAGTTTATTATCTACTCTATCAAACCATTTCACTTTAAACTGTCTAGGAACACAGCTGCATTGTCAGATGCCCAGTTTGCCTTGGAGGGATTTTTCTTCCTGAGATAGAACTTTTTGTAGGAGGGAGCTGAAGATGTAGTTAGTTTCTAGGGGGCTGTAAGTTTGTGCTTTTATTAATAGCACTGAATTTCTTCAGTTTTCAAATACACCACTTGCCTTACATTGCCTGGATCACTGCTGAATAAATTAGAGAAGGCAAATAATTTCGTGTGTGTGTTTTTAGACTAAAGGCAATTTTGTACCCACAGAAAGTGGCAACAAGATGCAAATACATGTGTTTGGCCACTGTTGGGGCCTGATAACTAATGACAGTGTGTGCTTTATTATGTAAGTTGAATGGTACTTACTTGTCACCATGTCTCTGGACATCCTACCCACAGTGTCACTGTGGCCCTTAAATAAGGGATTGTACTCTACACTTAACTAAGAGATAATTTTGGAGACAGATTTTCAAGTATCCACAGCCATCACATAGTCAAAATCTGTTTCTTTTATCAAGCCAATAATTTTGCAAATAAAAGCATGAGGCTGAAACACTGAACTCTATTATAATGACTTCATTTACAAGATTTCCATAAACTCAGCAAAGCTCCAGCTAATTATCACACCCTTACAATTGGGAGATGAAGGCTGCTTGGAGGAAGAGCTTTTTAGAAAGGCAGTATGGAATGAAGGCAGGAGATGAAAACCCAGTCACAAAACCAACATTTCAAGCCTAATTAAAGCAACAAAATTTTGCCTATAAAAAAATCAACCCCACTGTTGATACATTGAGAAGTAGCTGGGAGAATATTCCCAACTCAATTATGACAGCTGAAATCTTATACGTATTTGAAAAAACAGCAGGAATGTGATGGAATGCTCACTAATCCTGCCAAAACTTTACCCTTCTTTATCTTCTTGGCTCTGCCTTGCCTGGGATTGCAGCCCTATCTGTAGCTTTGCACTGTCTCCATTCACAAATGTGAGCAGTGGAGTATTGTAATGAACCTGGGCTTTTCTGAGTTTAAAAGCTGCTTGGGGAATTCACTGCAGGAAAAGGTCCAGGCAAATCCTCTTCACATTTGTACACCATCTGGAGTCCTGTCACATGCATTTTTGAGCATAAGGTGGTAAATGCTGAAGGGCCTTTGTCCCATTAGACTTCAATTTACATGCCCTTGCTCTGTAAGGGTCTCTGGGCAGCACTGCTTCCAAGAAACGTATCTGGAGGTCTCCAGCCTTTCTCTCAGGCGTGCTCACCCCCCTGTCTCTCCCCGACCTTGCACTCTCATTGAAGGATAACTAAGGAGTGCACTATCTCTGTTTCACAGCATTGCCCCCAGATCATGAACTGCCCCACAACTCAGTGACCTATTCCCACTGAGTCATGACAAGGCCTTCTCATTTTCTCTCTGAAACAAATCCAACAACAGCATTTAAGATTAAAGAATCTGTCACACTGTAATATTGAAGTATTTACATATTTGCATTACCTAGAGTCTGATGGCTAATCTGTGCAGTAGGCTGTGGTGAACTTCATGGTCTCTGCTTTGACATCACTACGTTTCCTAATTTCAAAACCACAGCTGTTGCTAAAATCCCGTCAGGCAAAACCAACCACCTTTACTGCCCCTCTTTCAGGAATTTGGAGGTGACATTGTTTGTGACATTGTGAAATGGAGTGAAATGGATTTGTCTGATGTGATTCTCTCACTTGTATGTGGGCTGACCCCTTGCAGTGCTTGTGCTACTCATATGCTCTGTTACTTTCCTTAGGTGATGACAGTAACTAGGATGCCAAGGTAAATTTCTTTTTTTGCTGTTTGGTATTGTTGCCAACATTGCAGAATATGTCCCTTAGCCCTTAAGCCAGTCGCAAATTATTTGTTTTCACCTCCTTTGGTATGCCCTGTAAACACAGACAATGCCAGTCCCATGTCAGTAAAACAGATAGCTAGTTAGCTGAAAACTAGTAAACCATCAGAATTAAAAACTGAAGGCATCCTCTGTGTCATTCATGTTGGCAGGTGCTGCTTTCAGTCTCCCAGGTGTCCTCCTGCCTTCTGGAGGGATTCAGTTTTCCTCAGATTTTAAGTGCTTATTCATGCTTTCCAAGTGGGCTTTTATTGTGGTGTTGCTTTGGGGTTTTTTCCCCCCTAGTTGCACACTAGGTTCAGTGATCACTGGCGAGATCTGACAGAGGTGAGCTGCCCAAAATGTTTCAGTTGTACCTGAGCATTACACAGAGGAGCCATCCACCATTGCCAGCCCAGGCATGTTTACCACTTGCTTCCCTGCTGATGGGACCACAATTATGATGGACACTTTTTTTTTCTGCTGCAAATACACCGAAGGATTTGCAGGAAAGTTTCCTGTCTGCCTTTTTTTCCAGCTAGCAGTATGACACTGATAAAGCCCCATTTATTTCCATTTAAAGAAGGTGCTACCACTCTTTTTCCTTACATTTGCAACTACAGTCCCCTTTCTGGTCAATGCAGACAGACTTTGTGCACAGAATTGAAGTTGCTGGTGTATTGAAAGGTAGAATAGCCTCTCCTCTTGACACCTGATGGAAAGAAGAGATTAATAAAACAGATCCATGGAGCATGCCTTGTATAAATATATCTGTGGGGATATTCTTCATATTCTTCCTCTATGCTCTGTTCTTTTCTAAAGCCAATTCATTCAAAAGTGATGAAGATTAGATCATTGAGGAACTGAAAGTTTAATTTAATTTCCCCCAGTAACTAGATAGGAATGAAAGTCAGTGTTTTATTAGTAATGCTGAAATTTGAATTTACTGCTGACCCTTACTGCTGTCAGTCAGGTCCTGAAGCATGGGTTGAACACAGACATCACAACACAAGGATGTTGTATATGCAGCTAATCCTGTAATCCAAGGCACCTGCATCTACAAAGGGCTGCAAGGACATCTGAACTGTCTTGTTGCATGATTTAAGGATGACCTGACACAAAAGCATGTCAGATTCCCAAGAATTTTGGATGCTGACTAGGGTAGGAGAGTAGATTTATAGCACAAAGTTCCATCAAAACATTTCTTATAGTTGTGACTTCATGTGGAAGTAATATGTTAGGTGAGTTTTCATTCACTCCCTTTTAATTTGGAGTTTCAGCACTAGAAATAGCTGTTGGCAATATTACTGTGCAGTAACTTTTAAAGCCCACATCAAGAACATCTCATAGTACAGTATCCATGTTAAATAAGAGGGACACAGAGAGGAGGAAAACCAGAACACCGAAACATGTCTAAATCTTCAAGGATTTTTAAAATTATAAACTCAAAGTTGGTAAAAGAAAAAAAGGAAAAAGAAAAAAGAAAAAAGGAAAAAAGAAAAAAGGAAAAAAAGGGAAGGGAAGGGGTAAAAAGTTGAAAAAATTAGTGTATTCATACAAAGCCATACACCCTAGGGTTTCATTCCTGTTTTGTAATTATAAAATATTTTCCAATCATTAGATTGAAGACTTCACTACTGGAGATTTTACTGGTCATTGTTCATTGTCTCTCAGTAGTGTGAAGCTCAGCTCTGGGTCCTCAAGCTGGTCTAATATAAAAGCAAAAGAAAAATAACTCCCTAGAGTGCCAGGCAATAATAAGAAAGAGCAATAACTGGCAGACATGACCAGTGGAGAGACAGACCTAAGAAAATGTTTACGTGCAGGAAATTCATTAATATATCTGCTTTCTTTTGTGAGCCAAAATCTATGTATTGAAGGAGCTGAAAACACCATCCTTTTCTGAGTTCTTAATTGCCACGGTTATAGAAGCAGAAGTAAAAGCACTTGCATTTATGGAAGTTACCTTCCACTGCCCCCCTTTAAAGTTTTTGCCCTTGTAGAAAGAAACAGAAATGCACAGTGAATTAATTCTCTTCTTCTACATGGTCAAGGGAAACACTCTGCCAGGAAACAAGCGAATCAACCCAAGTCACACTGTGATTAACAAATTATATACAGAATGAATCTCTTCCTGTCTTCAGGGATTAGCTGACAAGTACTCCTCTTGTTGTTACCCTAATTGGTGGATAGGCTCGTGTCTGAGCTGGATGACCTACTTAACTCTGTGTCACTCACAATTATTGCCACGAATTTGGAGTATTCAAGATGATTTCTATTTTTTGTTTACAAATATAATTTGTTGATTATGCAATAAATGAAGTGTTTCTTTGCCTACATTTTATAGACTGGTGGTAATGAGATCTCCTAATTACCTTTACTACATTATGTATTAAGAATATATAAAATGCTTGATGGGTGCAGATTAACAATCTCATAGAGGTGGCATATGATTGCCACTATCTACAGCCCACCCTCCTCATGCTCCTCCATCAATGAGAACTGTGTGAGAAATGCCAGTGTGTGTGCAGCCCTGCTTGTTCTCTTTGACATGTGTGTGTGGACCTGCAGACCCTGAATTTGACTACTGCCCTCCTCCACTGGACCTGCTGACCATGTCTGCCTCCACGATAGCCCACAGCAAAGACCACTGTGCTCATCACCCACAGCCCAGACAGGTGCTGTCATTTCTCCATTTTAATTCAGACTCCTACCAGTTTCCTTGAGCATACCCAGTGCCAGTACCTCATGGGATGCAGCCACCAGCCCAGTTATATATGTAGTTCATCTTCTGCCTTTGTGATTTGTAAATTTCAGTCTTTTACCCCATCCACCTCCTCCAATAATCACACGAGAACCACAGCCTTTTAGCCTTATGAAAAAAACCCCTACTTCCCTTTGATCACTGCAGTCCAGTACTTTTCCTGAAGATGCCTGGAGCCTCATTGACTTTTCTGGCTGCTGTTGCACAGCAGGTCAATGAGTTTGGAAGACAATCAACAATAGCTCCAAAACATCTTTCCTGGGTTGTAGCTGTCTGTCCTGAGTTGCAACAGTATTTTAGGTTCCCTTATCATATCTTTTCTTAATACTCTTTCCAGTAATAGCCATGACCATTTGCAACTCCTTTCACATAGGCAGCAGCTCCAACTCTCTGATGATCTGCTGCTTCTGTTTCAGTTATGTTCCTTTTTAAATAAAGAATAAAGTCTGATTGGGCTATCCAAGGCAAGGAAAGCAAGATGTGGCATTTCTGAAATACTTTCTATGTTGCATTGTGGCATTTCTGAAATATCTTTTCTATTGCATTCTTCCTTTTCCTTTGTATACATTAACTTCGCAATCTGAAATTTTATTTAATATTGAAACTATGTGTTGTTTGACATACAAAGTATAGCCTAAGCAGCTTCTTCATTTTATAGCTCAAAATTATTCCCATTTTTAAAGGAATTTCAGCATATCCAGAAACTATGGAGTATTGTCTTATTTAGGTGTCACCAAATGATTACTTTTTAGGGAGTTTGAAGTTCTTCACAAGTATTTCTAAAATATGGAACAACATGCTGTGCTCTTTTACTCATTCACATTCCTCTTCCAAGCCAATCAAGACCTCAAGCAGGTCTATCAAGGTGAGCTGCACACACGTCCATGTATTTCTATCTTGTTCTTTACCTGCAGAAGTGGTTTTGTAGATGGTAGAGCTTCTCACAAACACTATACCACTTATCACAGCATGTATCCCTGGAAATACTTATGCCTTACTTATGGAACAAGTACATGAAATTTGTGAGTAGGTTTTCATAAATATTGCCCCAAGAAGCTCCAGCCCGGCCCAGCTACAACATGTTTATCAAGACAGAGTGGGAATATGCAAAAGTGATTTTAAAAAAGGAAAGTGTGCCTAACAGCAACCTTTTATCTAAGAAAGTAAGAAACATTTTAAAGGGCTAGAGAACTACAGAGATTTTTGGAACATGGAATTAAAAAGGGCTTACAAAACCACACAGAATAATGTTAGGAGAATGAGAGAGAAAAGAATCTATCAGAGTCTTAGAAATCATGGTCTGTAGTGAACTTCAACTGCTGTTTTCCAAGGAAGGTTGAAACCAATAAAAAGCACTGATAAATGCTAACCTGAAAAGAAGGAAACCACATCAAAGGTGTTTGGGGTTTTGCTGGAGTTTTTTTGTTTGGTTGATTGATTGGTTGGTTGGTTTGGGGTGTTTTGGGTTTTTTTGTTCTGTCAAGCTTTGCAATTTCTTATCATGTATATATGGTGTATCACATATTTCTGTACTTGTTTATTAGCATAAATATAGTTCAGGACCCATATTTTTGAATTATATATTCAAAATGTAAACTTCATAAAAATTAAAAAATTATGCCAAGTCATTCTTTAGAGAGCAGTTTTGCAAGAGGTACTGAGCAAGAGACATTATCTTTCTGCTTCAGGAGCAAACCAATCACAGTGCTTTTCTCCAAACTGACTTCACTCATCTGCTGCTCTTTTGTTTGAAGGAGTGTCTGAGTGGAGGCAATACTGATAGCCTTCTTCTAAATAAATACCAATGGCCAAAATAAGAAAAGCCCTCTGAAATTAGTTGCCAGCTGGACTTTTCTTTGGATTTGGGACTCCTCTTTGATGAGCAGTTGGCTTTCATTCCCTAGCTTGCCTGTGGCGTCTTTAAACATCTCTTGCATTAAAGAAGCCACATCATGGAGCACACTGGGGATTGGCCTTAAGTCCCATAATTTCTTGAAGGATGGCCTGTCCTATTACAGGGACAAAGGTATTTTTACTGATATTTTACACTATTTTAGGAAGATTTGGTGTTTTTTTAATCAGTTTTCTGGGGAAGAACCAAAGAATGATGTGTATTTCTGTCAAGTATAGGCCTCTTAACCATGGACCAAATAGACACACAAATCAACGCCCTTGGCAGCTCTGTGAATGTTTGGTACCACATCTATCCACTTCCAAGGAAGCTGCTTGTCTAAACTTTCATTCAGTGCCTTGAAAAAGCAAGGCAAACGGCACTGCTGTGTCTCAGTGATCTTCTGCTCATTTATCACGTCTTCATTCTTAGAGACTAGACCAAAGCATGACATATGATGTTTGTTGAGATTGCAGCAGCTCCTGTATCATTAAATGCTTTTTAATAGTGTGTCTAGGGTAGCTCCTGGGCTGTGTGCCTTCCATCATCTCTCTGGCAACTGACTGGCTTCAAAGGAAGGGTTACAAACTGTAGGACCTCTGACTACCACTCTGCTTTTTCCCATCAGCTGGAGCAGCAGAATGACTCTGGTAGGTAGGCTCATTTGGATGCCACTGATGAGGAAGGCAGTTGTGGGCCTGGTGCAAATATCTCAGGAGGCAGAGCTCAGTCCCAGCTGTGATGGATGCCTCAGAGTACAAACTGTGTTCCTGTCTCCTGAGAACTTCTCTGCTGTAGATTTGGACATATGGAACAACAGATTGGTGGACAGGGAAACTGGTTAAGTCAGTCTGTAAATTTATTCACATTAAGTCAAATCAATCTTCCTGAATAATGATTAACATACTTACAGCTGAAAGGTCTGCTTTCAAGTGAAATGTCACTGTTTTGTGGTCTTTGGACAGATTGGTATATGAGAATGGTTTTGCAGGCTGCTAGTAACCTACTGTCATTACTGCTAAGAGTTTTGCCTAGATGATGTGTAGCATATTTTCTCTTTAAAGCACTTCTGTGGTTGTAGGCATACTTGCTAAAAGATGTCACCTTTCTTGAGAAAAACAAATGAAAAAAAAGTATAAAAAAGGCTTTCAGCAGTTCAAACAATACTTAGCCCCATAATGCTATGAAGAAACAAAGAACAAAGCCCAGAACAAGATCTGCTGATGCAGATTCCAGGACACCAAGATGTGACTAATACATGTCTCAAACATGTCCCCTCTTACCTGTTAATGTTGGAACTACGCCTACACTGTTCTTCAGAGGAAATTTTAGGACCATGTATCAAGCAGAGTAACCATCCAGGTCTAAATAGCATCAAATGTACATTTAAAGCAAGTGAGTAACATCAAACTCTTTCTAAATAAGAGTTTAATAAGTTTAATAAGAAAATACCTATCTTTGTCACTAATACAAAGCTGAAATGAACAGCAGAAGTCTTGATTAAAAAATAAATAAATAATAAATCCCTCAGGATTCCTTATATAAACTTTTTATTCCCCCATCTGGGATATTGTCTTCCATATCTACTTGTAGCATTATCACCTTGTTTGGAAATTGCAATTCAAAACTATAAAGATGTACCATTCCAGAGCTGCAATGACCAAGCAAATAACCTGGCTAATGAGAAAGGCAAATTAGGCGTGGTCTAAAAGGTGCTGCAATGAACTGTCTCATGTGCATCTGTGCCATGGAGCCATGACAAGTTATGTGCTGCTGTAAATTTAAAGATAATTCCTCTTATGGTAACAGAGTCATGTGCATTTGCAAAAGAGCACCTGTCTCTGCTTCCCAGTGCTGCTGGGAACTCGCTTTCACATGCAGCAGCAGCAGGCACAAAGCTGCACATATTTATACATTTATGACTCTTAATACCATGCTGGGCTGGTGCACACCAAACAATGCACAGACCTTTTCTAATTTGAGTGAGATACTGGGAGCTGGGTAAAAATAAGACATGTAAAGTCTAGATTAAAAGGAGTGAGAAAAAAAGGGAAGAAATTTTTTTTATGTATTTATGCATTTATGCAATTTGGTGCACGTTTGCTGTCATGCAAGATGGACAAGGATACACTGTTCGTACATACTACAGTAAACTAAATACAAATGGTCTGCTACGTATATAAAGCCAACCTATAATACTGATTTCCTTTCATCTCAAATCATGATTCCTGACTTTTTAAAGATCAAGGATCTGGGCTCTCACTGAAAAATTCAAAGCTGCCATTGAATATGGTACACTGGAAAACAGAATACCATGTAGGGTCACAGTTCCTTCCCAATATGACTGTGCATTCAAAGTTGTTATGAAACATATTTACAGATGCAGAGGAGCATAACTGAAAGATGTTTGAAAATAATAGAAGTCTTCAAAATAATGATCAGAGGAATTAGATATAATTATACCTGAAGAGCATCCAGAGATATGGAAACCTTGTTTATCTGTCTAGTTCAACTCATACATACGAAGCAGCCTACCCAGGTCCTGGATGGATCTCCTGAGAGGCACACAGCAAGAAGACTTCCCTTAGAACATGCAGCAACTACAGCATCTGAAGATTTGGTTCTCTGTATGCAGCCTCCAAGCTGCTGACAGAGACCTGCTTAAACTACACGGGACAGGAAAGAAGTGCCTGAAGCCAAGAATTTTCCACTGATCCACAAAGCAGAGAGAATGTGGATAGCATAATATCCAGCAGTAACTGGAATATCTTTTTTATTAATGATGGAAGCTGCTGTTGGAATAATGTATTTCAAAATCGAAACTGCCTGATTATATTATGAATAGGCCCCATGTGACCTACCATTTTGTTATCTATATGTATGCTTTTTTAAAATGAAAGAGTCAGTCTTGGAAAGATTATGCTGCACTTTGAGTAGTTTACCTTTCAGTAGAGATTACAGAAAATAATTTGTGGAGTCCACAGAGACTGTGTATTACACATTATTGTGCATAAGACAAAGAAATGGATATCATTTAAAACAACAAAGGAAAATGTAGAGAATTGATTGGGAAATAACAGGAGTTCATTTTCTTTTACCCTATCTATTCCAGATTGAAGAAGAGGGAAGAAGCAAAGAGATAATTTTGAGTTATTAAATAACTGAGTGATGTGTAAAATGAAAAAGAATAAAAACCCTTGTAAATCTAAACTTTTAGTATTACTTGTAAGCCTCTAGTGTGCTAACCTGTGTATTTGTGTGAAGAATAGAGAATAAGTTTAGATATTAACACCACTTCCTAGGAATAGTAGTGTATTGGTGTGGAAGGAAAACAGGACACACAAAATTATGGATAGATTCCCCTTCTCTGAGGGGGGACAATGCAGTGCATTATCTGTTTGGAGGGAACCTGTGCAAAGTTGTTCTTTCAGCTATCCTGACATCAGAGCTGCAGCACAGAATGGTAAGACCACAGTGGCCTTTCACAGCAAGCAGGTTTTCAGATAACTTCTCTGGAGGATTTGCAAGGATTCAGGTTCACATACCCAAGAGCCAGCTGGGAAGTATATTGTGAGTTTCTTCCTGTGTTTTTTTAACATAAGGGTCTTCTGCTGAGGGTCCTGGAGACAGCTTTGTGAAAAATAACTAGATACAACCTTAGGTTGCCCTACAGAATAGCTTGCCCTTTGTTCTCAGAAGTGACTGATCTCCTCAGCAGTGCACAAGCTGGGGGCATTTAAATCAGACAGTGGGACTCTGGGAAAAAAACTGCTTTTTGTGCCCTGACAGTCCCACTTTGTAAAAAAGACACTCCAGACAGCAGCACCTGTGCTAGGTTGAAACTCAGTAACTCCTCCCTTTTTTACAAAGTGGGACTGTCATAACACTTTGCAGTTGCCACAGGGCAAGGGTAAAAGCCAAATGAAGAGGTAGAGCACAGCAGCAATTACTGCTTCTACTGCTCACATTAACAACCAGAGCATGTAAATGGTCTTCCCTTGCCAGATATCAGGCGATAAATGAAATTTCAAGGGTCTGATGTGCAAAAATTCCAAGGTCGCTCAACCCGAGGAGGATAAATGATAATAAGCTTCACTATAAATAGCAACTTCAGTGACCTATTGTTGCAATTCTGGGTGAGTTACCAGTGATGCATTTTCAAGTATTTGCCATAAAGAATCATATGCATCATACTGAACTTCAGACTGTAGAGGTTGTAGCTCTTTTCCTTCTTTAAACAAAGGGATGACACACATCCCATCAAGCTGCAGCCACTATGAGGCATCTAGTTTAAGGTAGTTATTTAGGCTTCCCCTGCAACAAAGAGGGATTCATCTTGGTATCAAATGAATTGACTTCTGGAGGTGCCTATTTTCTTTCCAGTTAACTATGAAGGGAGCTTAAACAACTGTCCTTAAACCAAGGATCTGTATTTTAGAATGATAAAGTGTGAATTCCATTATTGTGTTTAGTGATATCCAGTGCCAGTGTAGTCACTAGGCATGACCTTATATCTTACCCTACCCTAGGGTTAATAAAATGAAGGGTGATCCTTGTACTAGATACAGACATCTGAAAAACAAATGTTGCTAAATTCACGTAGGGAGAAAAGGACAAATTATGGCAAACACCAGGCAAACACAAAATCATTCATGTGAGCATGGAAAGCACTAATGAGTGGTGCAGCCACATTAGTTGGTTCTCTTTTCCTCTATCAGCGAGGGCCAAGATGTTGTGCTTGTGTGGGGCATTGTTTGTAGTGTTAGATGCAAATGGAAGTGACCCAACAGGCAATCCTTGTTGTCCAGCAGTCTGCAAGACTTTAAAAATCGTCTTCAAAAGGAAGGTAAAAGCACAGTATAGTCTCCTGATTCTGGAAGCCGAGTGAGCTTTAAATATAAAACTTCAAAGGGAAGAAAAAGCAAGAAAAAACCACAACAACATGACATATGAAACCCTTATCTGCTGCCTCCAATTAATCTCAGGAATGCAAAGGACTGCCCCTTCTCTCGTGATAATATACACCAATGTAATTCCACTGTAGTCATCTTCAACTTTCTTCCAAAAACCTAAGGGAATGGTTTACACTGTCACAAGTTTGGGCCCTATTCTTCTATTTATTACAAATTTTCCATCTCTCAGTAATAATTATTTCAGTGTAAATATTTCTAACTTTTTACAGTACAGGCAAGAAGAAGCTAATAAATGTGATGATTAATTCTTTGTCAGTCATAAACCATTTAAGTAAGGCATATTGTCTGTTGGGTTTTCAATGATACTGAAGGAACATGAACCTGCATTGTTTAATATCAATTTACTGCTAAACAAAGCCTCTTCTGACTTCAGTGTGGCTCATGAATAGCAAATTAATCAAATTTGGAACTGTTTGTTTGGTCTTTAAAATGATTTAATCAGACATACCTCATTTAGAAAGTAATTTAATAAGAGAGGTAAAGTAACAGTTAACACTGCTTCAGTGTTGAAGCAGATTGCTTAGATGAACTGTCCTATGAATCCAATATGCACTATATAAAAATGCAGACCTATCATCCTGCTCTTTTTGGATCAATAACCTCAACAAGTTCCTAATAACATGTTTCATATAAAGCATTCAGACAGAAGTCTCTTATCATTCTGTTTTGTGGAAATAAATGTTTGCATTCAATATACAATTTTAATATACCATGTATCAAAAAATCAGTGTGGGTCAGATTAATAATAATTCACAAAAATCTGAATCATTGATTTCACAGGATCATTCCAGTGACTGATGCATCCCCAGACAATGCATTGTAGAAGGGGGGGAAATGCAACATGAAAATCATCCCCTGTGGAGAAATGACTAGTTATGAGTAATAACTTGTCAGCACTTACTCCATAAGGAAGTTTACTTCTGCTTACAGAGCAGGACAAAAATGCCTGACCACTCTGGTAAGGTTTGACAGGAAAAGAAAGGAGAGAGATGCTAAGAAGATCCAGGTTTCCCAACAAGTGTTGTCATCACCTTCTAAAATGTATGCTTTAAAAAGTGCGTTACAACTACTACAGCAAAGGTACAAATAATGAAGAAAAGCCATTGCCTGTATGTCTACATTGAAATTATTCATTGCTCCTAAGCAAAAACTTTCATGTTTCAGCAAGCACCAAGAAAGGACTCAGTTGGGACATAATATAGTCTCTTTTCTTCAGGTGATGATTTTTATTACATAATTTAGCATTGCATTTATCTAGCTTCAGCTGAGAGATGTCAACTCTTGTTGAGTATCCAAACAGGAGCTCTGTGATGAGTCAATCAGGCATGCAATGGAGACTTTATTAAAATGTGCAGTGGATGTCTTCTTGATATCAGATGATGTTAGCATGAGGAATCATCACCCTCTCAGCTCTCCCATATTCCCTACATGCACTCCTGTGCTAACCTCACTCTCCCTGTCCCCTCTTCACACATTCAGCATCATATCATGCTCCTCACCCTGTCAAGAAAAGCCCACAACTCTGCAAACTCTCTTCCACGAGTACCCTCGTACTCAAGGAAACAGAAACTATGATGCATATGCCTGCTAAAGATGTGCTTTTAGGTAGTGTTTTTAAAAATTCAGAAGGCTAGGAGGCACTGGCATTATGTACAAGACAGGATACTGGCTCTTGGCTCCACGTCTGTTTACGGAGACATAAAGAGGGCTGCAGCGGGGCAAGCCAAACATCTCTCTAATCTGGGCCCTCAGTTCAGCAGCAGGCAACAGCAAACATACATGGAACAGGCTATAAAGAAAGATAGCCTACAACAAGGACAATATCTTCTTAAAATTTTCTCATAGTTGTAACCCTGTGAAAAAGATTTTTGACACTAAGAAATAAAAGGATTCAAGTTTTAGCTGTGGCATCACATTGACTGGTGCCCAAGTGCCTGTGGCATCCCTGAATTTTCTTTGCTCTGGGAGTGCCCAGGACAGGATGTTGACACCCCTGTGTAGGCACTGTGCCACAGACAGCTTTTCCAAACTTCGTCTGGGAAACAGGGAGAAGGAGGTAGGCTGTGATAAAACTTAATATAAAAATGTCTCCAGAGATCCAAGCCTGAGAAGGAGATCCCTGGTCATCCTCACACTGCTCGCAGCAAATACATCAGGGCACCGATTACTTGTTGCAGTCCCACTACACCTTTTATGAGGGAGACTCAGCTCCTTGACCTTGGACCTGAGAGAGCCCTTGGAAGGTTCTTTAGAGCATCAGAGAAAAGAAGGCGATATTGTAAATTTTCTGGTAAACAATTTAAACTGTATTACTCATGAGGTTTCTCTACGTTAAATTTGGACTTAAAGTGCATGTTATTGGAAATGCACTAGTAATTTGGACTATTAGGCTGTTAAAACATTAGTAGAGCTGATGTTAAACTTTTCCTTTATACCAATAACAAGGCTTGGAGTGTAAATAGATTCTGAGTGTAAGCGCATTCAACTAAATTGCCATCCCTCTAGGGACTTCCTGAACCAGAACAGGTATCTCTGGAGCTAGTAGCTTGTTCCTACCATGACTTTTTCCAGTCACTTTTTAAACCAATGCAGATAATTTGTCTTGTGAGGTTGGACATACATTATATGTTATCTCACGGGAACTAGCACGCTGAACAAGGGCTTTGGGGCAATGTGTTTTGTAAAATGTATTTTGCTCTGCTTCATATTATAGACAAGCAGAAACTCCCATATTCTCATTAAGTTTTGCAGAAACTTCTCCATAATTATGAAGATGTGTGAGAATATATGACTGTGCATGTTATTATAGCATGCATACGAGCATCTTCCTGATGTCCAAAACTCTTTGTCTGTGCTGTTCTTCAGCTATGGGATGGTTTTGTAATGCACCTGCTACTGGTAGCTGAAGTGCTCTTACTTCAGTGCCTTGTAGGCAGCACTTCACCTCAACATGTAGAAGTGAAAAGGTCAGCTTTGAACACAATCTGAAATTCCTAAAGGAGGAAACAATATTAGAGATGTCTGGTCTTGATGTTCACCCTTGGCTGACAGGAAATACAGAACAGCACAAAAAAAATCTGTTAGCTCAGCTAAACCCAAGAAACAAACCCATTCAGGACTCACTGGGGACTCTGTCCTGTATTTGTACGCTGCAAGAGAGCTTTACACGCGCAGGTTTGTTTGCTCATGATATCATTTCTCCCTCCACTTATAGATGAGTCAGGCATGACTCTGCTGTTAGAAAATCCAAACATGAATTGTGACTTCAGTAATTTGCTACTGAGTTGTGCCTCTGCCCTCAGCAGTGTGTATATACTCTCAAAGGCAGTAAATTAAATAAAACTGCCACAAAAACTTGTTTGCAGTTCTTTATGAAAAAAATACTGGGAACTTTTCTGCCTGGGCAGCAAGCAGCAGGGGCAGAGACCGTTCATCAGAAGCATTATGAAAGTATCTATTCTCCCTGGGAGGCTGAAGAACATGATTTCCTGAAAATTCCACTCTGTTCATTAGTGGAAAAAACAAAACCAACACCACCTTTAACAATGATTGGAAGATATTTGTGTACTGGTAGTACTGACTTAGACCTTAGAGGAACATCATTTATCTAATAGCTCATCTTTCCCTATCCTCTGTAATGTTTGGTGCATCATGGCTTATGTCCCTTCCTCTGTTTTCCACTATATATGCTCCCTTTCTTCCATTCTTTCCCTGCCCTAGGCTGCCCATTCATTATGGCAATGATTCACTCTTACTATGGGTAGCAACAGACACAGTGCTGAAAGATGCTTTGGCACTGCTGGCTGTTATCATTATACAAAAAACTAACAGTTCTTAATTAATCTTGCTCAATATAACAATAATCATCAGAAGACAAATATTAACTATTCTGTTTCAGGAAGGCAGACATGTTTTTATATATGTCCTTATTTCAGGAAAACACCCTTATTTTGGACATCTTGTGTCTAAAGTAGAAGGTAAAATTGAAAAATGAACTGTTGGAACTGTTTCTTAACAGGAAAAAATATAATATAGTTCTTCTGGGAAATTAATATTGTGCTTATACCTCCTGTGGATAGGTGATCTAGAATGGCTCTACAGTTGCTAATACTACAAAAATTCTCGTTTGCACTAGAGGTTGGTAATCAATCAAAGCATCATGGTCATGTTGCCAGGAAGGGACCCCTAAAAGCTATTTATATCACAAGTATCAGCAATTCATTTTCAGGTCAGCTATAGCTTTGCTAGGCCAGTTCTTGAAAATCTTCAAGGTTTCCCATGTTCCCAGTAAGTGCTGCACTGACCTTTTAGTGGAAAAGCTTTTCCTCAAATTCCATCAGAAGTTCCCAAGACACAATTGGTGCCCTTTGCACCCTGCTCTATCATCTGTGACTGTTATGCAGAATTTGTCTCCTGATCTTTGTGACTTTCCCTGAAGTATTTTTGGCAGATATTACATGGCTCCTTATTTTCTTCTCCTAGACTACAAAAGCTCAACTCCTCCTGCAGAACTTTGACCATCCCAGATAGTGAAAGGCTGTCATCAGCACTGCTTTGTTTGGTTCTCCTAAATTAATGGAATTATCGTCTAGTGAAACCTAGGGGAGAAAAACAACAACAACCAACAAAAAACAAAACAAAACAAAACAAAACAAACAAACAAACAAAAACAAACAAACAAAAAAAAACCAAAAACAAACAAACAAACAAAAAAAAAAAAACCCAAAAAACAAAAAAAAAACCCCACCCAACCAGAAAGCAAAGCTTTAAAATGTTTTATAGAATAATCTCTCACACGAAACCAGAGGAATTTCTTGTTTTTACAAGAAATTCTTCTTTTCTACACTTTTATTCTAGAAGAACCTTCACAGTACTATCTATTTTAATAACTGAAACTGCACTTTGAATTTTAATGGTTTTTAGTAGTATTGAAATAGTGTATCAATTGCTTTTGTCATATTAAGTGCATCCAGCAAATCTCTGTCTAGCACAGCAGTACAGGATATATAAAGGATTCAGCATCTACATGATACATAACAAAAGACATATTTGCATGCAGGCAACCAACCACGTAGTATAGGTTAAAAAGTGATAAACTCCAAAAGAACTGTAGGATAACAGATTCAAATATTCACAGAAACGACTGACTCAATTCCAACACTGGCTTAGTGATCTGAAGCCATCCTGATACGCCTTTTTTCTTCCCTAAAGAAGAGCTCATAGAATGCGAGCTGGCCTACTGGTCCAAGGCAGTACATAAGTAACACATATCTCCACACTTCAGAAAGCTCTTTTGCACTAGTTGCACGTGCATAATTCCAAACACCCTGATCCAGCCACAGGAACTGCAGGCCCCAGTGTGCACTGCAGGATAGTGAAGCCAGACTGAGGGCACATCCTTGTCACCAGCTTTCAGAACACCCAGGAGAAATGGAGTGGAGCTCTTGGATGCTGTTTGTCCAGGAAAACCTCTGGCAGTACCAAGGCAAACAAGAGGGCACAGCACTCGAGGTCACTGCATCCATCCCCTACATTTCTCTTCCCCTGGCATGTAGAAGCATTACACTGTCTTGTCCAGTACCACTGTCCAGTCCTGCAACACTGCTCAACCTCCCATCCTTTAAGTAGCCAGTTATGCAGGATAGCCCCCCCTTAACCATCCTTCCAAGAATTTTGTGGCTGCTGTACTGTTATTTCACATTTCCTCAAGAACAATTGTCTCTATAAAAATCTGTCTGATTACATGAAAAACACTGTGTTGAGGGATTTCAAAAGCTGCTCTTTCCACTTAGGTGCAATGAGCCTTGAGTAGTTTGGTTTGTCCAGTCATGAAACATGGTTCTCTATTGCTGGGAAGGGTAGAAGACATAGCTTGTTTTTTAAGGGCTGCTGAATCTGCATAAAGTAAACACAAATCATCATTAAGACACAAGGAAAAAAAAAGAAAAGTTAACATTGGATAATGTATCCATTAATGATTCTGTTGAAACCAAGACACATTTTACTCTCACTGGAGACTGCCCACTTTCTGATATGAAGGAAATACCCTGGGACATCCAACAAACAATTTCTAGAGCTTTCATCTGTTTTGAAAATGCCTTCTGAAAAAGTGAAAGAGGACTGTGAGCTGAGATTTCAGAATCCCTGTGCGATTAAACCTTATCAAAACAGTGTTTGTTCTTTAGGAGAGAAAGGAAAGGAGAGAGAACCTGCTGGATGAAGTGAAAGAAGGAGCATAGATTTATATTGTGAGACTTTTGAAATTTGTTTTCAAATTCTGAATTTTGTCTGCTGTTCAAAACAACAAGATTATTTCCCCTTGTCTCAGTGGAATCCAGAAATAATGGCCACCTGCTGCCTGCTGCTGCTTTTCTTCAATGGCACCTTCTGAGAGCAACTCGCCTTCAGGAAAGCAATCTTTTATGTCTGAGTGGGGGAGAAAATAAGTTCATTAGCACATTTTCTTTGTACACTAGGGATGCTCCTCTGTGTCAGTCCAGGATGTGGTGAGAGGCACAGTTCCTGGATCTAAGGGTTGTCCAGTTTAATTTTCTCTTCTCTTGTGATTAGGAAATAATCTTAAAGGGGGGGATACAGCAGGCCAAAAAGGGCAGAAATGATAGAAGTGGAGCTTTGTGCTCTTCCAGAGCTTTATTGCACACAAGATTTGGAGATTACTTGTTTGCTATTAGTTTGACCTTTTTACCTTGTTTGGTTTTTGTTCATGACTTTCTCTTCAGTTTGACAGATCTTAATGTTATCAGGATTTTTTTCCTATGAATATTGCTACCAATCCAAACAGCCTACATTGAAAAAGTACACTAATGCTAGTTATAACCCAGCTAGAAAACATTCCCTAAAGGAAAAAAAGACATGATGGAGAAGGCTTGATAAAAACCGGAGCCTTTTGCATTTTTCATGTATAATTTTGTTCTAAGATAGTGAAAAGCACTGGCTCATAGCAACATTCCCCCACCTCCCAATAACCATAGCAGGTCTATGACTTCTTTAAATTGGTGTCACAGCCATCTTACCCCTTTCCCAGGCAATTAAACACCAGAGTGTTCAGTTCCTTTTCTCACAGAAAAATTTGTTGGGGGCTCTTTCTAATTTCATAAAGTTGAACTAGTCTGGCTGTAATTCAATGAATTATTGGCTAGGGGAAAATTAGTGAAGCTCATCATGACAAGATTTTTCATCAAATTAAGCAGTGTTGCTGAGAGGGGGAAAAGTTGTACTTCCAAGACAATGCACCTGCAGAGAATTAGCTGATAAATGATTTACAGACATGTGGCTGAAGACATAAATGGGGAAACATATTTTTTAAATGGACTTGGGATTTTTTTCCAACTCTTATTGCCTCCTCTGTGTGGTCTTAAATATTTGGCTGATCAAAGGTGCAACACTACACTTTGTGCCATGGGAAGCAAATTGCTGAGACATTTTTCCCTCTTGCATGCTGTTTGATGGTTCTCCTCCCTGTTATTTTGTCACTGACACTAGCATTCACAAATAAAACATCATGGCTAGTGATTCCCTTCCATTCCCACAAAAAAACTGGGAGCATATAATTACCCACCCAAGAGGGGCAACCCTCTCTGTGCTTTTTATACATCCTTACTTCAAGTAGTGTTAGCTATACTCTGTAGGTTTATGATGATTATTTTATATTTATACTACAGTAACAGTAAAAGATACCAGCATGTTAGTGCCAGACCCTCAGAAGTATTATTTGGATGTGTAACTCCTGGGTTTTGGTTGCTGTGCAGCGTCTGAAGGCTGCAGATGGAAGAGGCAGTCAAGCATCAAATTACATTGTTTCCTACAGCTCCCTTGATTCCCATGTTGCAGATTTCAGAAAGTATGGGGTGAGTAAAGAAGGAGCATGCAGGAACAAAAAGCAGGTATGAGCCAGCAGAATGGTGCCATGGAGAAATGTACTTTATCCCCCAGTCTCCTGCTGGGGAATTCCTACATGATGCTCGTTACTAAACTTTCCAAAGTAATTAGTTCCTGGTACTCAAAGTCAAGCACAGAAAGGGCTGGGTTTGCTGAAGTGTCAGTCTCTGAGAACACTGACTGAGAAATCTTGGGGCTGTGCAATGAACTGCTGTAAGAAAGTGGTGAAACTTCCAGGTGGTTTTACAGTCACTCCTGAGTGCAGAAGAATGCACAGAGGACTTTGTGGAAGTATCTGGAAAGCACTGCTGTCTAGAAAAGTCTGGGAGGCAATAAATATTTTGGACCACTTTTCTGTGTCTCTACCCCAGACCTCCAAATGGATCCAGCTAGGACTGGATCTTCTGTGCAAGATTCTCTCTTTCTCATCCCCATCCTCACCTTTTTATCTTCTGAGTGCATCCTTTCTTTCCCCTCACCACCTTATTTTTTTTCCCTTTGCTTCCTTTCACCTACTCCCTCCTAACTCTTCTCTTTAATCTTTCTTCTGCAATGTTATTTACACTCTACTCCACACCTTTCCTCTCTCCACATCACAGCTTGGAGTAGCATCAAATTCAGTAATTGTCAGGAAAGTTTTGATCATTCCCTGAGTCCCTATTATGTGCAGTCGCCTTGCTGAGATAAATCAAGCTCAATTGTCTTAAATTTTCTCCTTTCAGTGGAAACATGTAGTATGCCTGATATCCAGATGTTGAACCTGAATCTTTCCTCCTGAGTTTAAACCTATTACTTTATCCCCCTGCCTATTACAGATATCGAGAAGAGCTTATTCACTTGCTTTTAGCAGCAACATCTTTAAACATCCAAAGACTGTTATTACATCTCTCCTTGACATTTTCCTCTCTAGATTAAATAACCTCAGCTGACTTAACTTTTCCCTGTAGGTGATGTTTTATAGTGCTCTCATTGTTCTCTCTGCAATGCCTTTTTGCTCAGCCTTTTTGAAGCATGTCATCAAAAGTGGGCATAGACGTCCTGCTGAGACTCTGGCAATGCTGACTGCAGTGGAATTCCGTCTTTTAAGATATAATCCCTTCTTTCTCTACCCATATATAGAGATATAAAAATATAAATTATCTTTCAGTATAGAGGGTTTAGTGCTGCTTTTTTTTTTTTAAGCAATAACCTGACATTGCTGACTTATATTCTTCATTATAATTTTTTCCCCACAGAAGAATTTCTTGCCAATTCTTGCTCTTGCTATGTTAACATAAAGGACTGCTCCTGACTAAGTGCATTGCTTTTTATTCCTAATGGTAAGCAGCCTTCTTTGAAGAATATTTATCCAATTCAACAAAATTATCCAGAAGCTTGCACTCTAAGGTCCTTCCCAATCTGACACCATCTGCAGACACAGTAGTCATACTTTCCCTTCTGTTGCTTCCACTGTCCCACTTTTTGTCTCCAAACTTCCTGACTCAGGTTAATAATGAAAATTTTATGAAACACTGTATGCAGATCAACCCTTACTGGAATGCTGCTTTGCATATCTCCCATGCTGACGGTGTGTTATTTTCTAGACAGTTTTTCCCCTGCATAAAATTAATTCATGTAGTAGTTCATGTTTCTTTAACTTAATTATAGAGTAATGGAAGGCAATTCCTATTGAAACACAAGGTATATGAACTCTGATGCTTCTTCCATATACACAATACTTGTAATTCTGGATGAATCAAGAAGACTATTGGATGACATTTTGGATGTCCCACTTCATTATCTTCTAGATGCTTATGTACAGTTTGCTTGATTATTTGCTCCTCTATTTTTCTGTGAGTGAAGTCTCTGTTGCAGATGTGTTAGCATTGGTGTTCTTTGTTTATGGAATCAGTATTACTAGCAGACACTGTTAGTATTTATTAGTTCTGGACCACACTGCCCAAGGAAGTAGTGGGTACCATCCCTGTAGGTATTTGAAAGATGTTTTAATTATGACACTTGGTGGTCTGGTTTAATGGTGGACTTGTCAGTGCCAAATTATTGTTTGGACTTAATAATTTTAGAGGTCTTTTCCAAACAAAAAGACTCTATGAATCTATTAAGGAATGCCATTTCTTGTGCAAAGACCCACAAAACCAACAGAGAGAAGTGAAGGAAGTGAGTAGTTTTGGCCGTTGACGTCTGCTGTGTTTGTGGTTTACTACATAATGTGCGTCATATTACCCCACAGCCTTGCCCTGGCTGCTGCAGTCTGAGTCAGAAGAAACCTCTGGATGGAGCAAAAGATTGCTCATTCCCTAGAAGCCACTGAGAGAAGCCAGGGGAAGTGTAATGGGTCAAGATGGATCAAGCTCAAGGGAGGCTGGCAGCAGGGAGTCAGGAAGCAAGGAGCCTGCAGCATCTTCAGGACATGTCACACCCCAAGGGTATATTAGGAACATGGGTGACACACACTTGCATATCTTCTTATCTGTTGAATTTCAAAAATTAAAAGTGTTAGGAAGACAGCTCCATGTGCAGAGCTCTTCTATGTTTGACAGCATCCTGGTTCCCACCAGGGTAGGGTTAATTTTTGCTGTATCTAGGAGAGGCATGGCCAGGACCTGGAGGTTATTCTGCACCACCTGACATCATTGCCGGGAGCAGGGGGAAGGGGGCACTTCCAGTTGAGTAAGGGTAGCAAAGGGAGTGGTTGGATACCACTGTTTCCAAGCAATTGTGTGTGAATCATTTGCCTATCCTGTACACTTTGTTGTTGATGTTGTAGCTGATACCATTTGCTTTTTTATCTCATTGCTGTTTCCAATAAATTGTTCTTACCTCAACCCGTGATCTTCACCTTTTGTGCCTCCAATTCTCCTTGCTATCCTGCTGCAGTGGGAAGGAGAACAGGGAAGGGCAAGGAGAAGTGAGCAAGCGGTGCATGGTTTGGAGTGTTTTGGAGGGAACATTAAATTGGGGAATACCATTCCTAATCTACGAAAGAAAGATTGACACACACCAAAAAAGAGAAAGGGGATGGGGAGTTTTCTAGCTAAAGGAATAAAAATATTTCCTTGTCTTTCACTGGGTTTGTCTGATTTGGTACTTATATTCTCTTAGGTTTATTTTTTCTACTCTTAAGTTACTTAGAGACCTTCATACATATGAACACCTGCTAAATAAAACTGTCAGCACAAGGACATAAATTCACTGTTAAACTGCAACAAGGGTCTGATGGCTTTTTGCTAGGTAGGTCTTTTCTCCGAGAGGATTCCCCAGAGTCTGTGAGCAAAGATTTGTGTAGCAAGACAAATTCAGGCAAACCAAAAAGTGCTAAAAATGTGGCCTCTAAGCAATGAGCACAAAAAGAAAACCTCAGTACCTTAACAAAGAACATGAGATTTTTCTGATATCATTTGCACTACTTTTCAAATCTTTCTGATTCGTGACAGATCAGGAAAACCTCAATGCTACAAACTGATGTCCTTGAAAGACCCTGTGCCATAGCTGAACTTCCTCAAATACTGTAGCTTCTGGAATCACAAGACAGTTCCTCAGTTATGATGAGGTAGAATGAACTGTGTAAGAAGGCATTTTTATACATAATCCTAGAATGATTTGGGTTGGAAGGGACCTTAAAAGGTCCATCTAGTTCGAGCTCTACTGCCTTGTACTGGCAGGGAATCTACCGCTAGACCAGGTTATTCAGAGTCCCAATCAACCTGCCTTTAAATACCTCCAGGGACTGAACATCCACAACTTCTCTGGCTACTTCTTTCAGCGCCTCATCACCTTTATGGTAAAAAATTTCTGCCCAATATCTAATCTAATCTAATCTAATCTAATCTAATCTAATCTAATCTAATCTAATCTAATCTAATCTAAACCTACATTCTTTCTGTTTAAAGCCATTGCCATTTGTCTTGTCACTTCATGCTATAAGAGACCTAAAGATCACAATTGCCTTTAAACATTATCAAGGTTGCAGAAGGAATTTGCTGTAGGATAAACCACCACAATAGGAACTTCAGATAAGCACAGAGGAGTGGAATGTACAACAGAGAGGCACTACTTCACTTCAGGCCTAGCAGAGGTGAGCTTTGTTTAGCACCTTCTAGTTAATGCATCCAGAAAAAATTCTCACTGTGACAGACTGTGGGAAAGTAAGCTTGCATACCTGCCATGCCAAGTTATGGGCATGACATCTACACCCTGTGGATATGGAACTTGGACTGTGTGAAGGTGATATCCCAGAAGAATGACTTGGGGACCCCCACCACTGAGAAGGGCAGAAGAAAAAGACAACAGGATATCACCTGGATCCATGGGGTGGTGATACCTTTCTGCTTATTCTGTGTCTCTGACTCTTTTTCTCTCCCAAGTTCCCTTTCCTATTTCTCTCTATCTCTCTTCTTCACATTCACTGTTGAATAGAATCCATATTATTGACTTTGACATATAGTCTTGTTTACACCTTAATTTGGGCAGAGGCATCTCTTAATAATTGGATCATGACAATTGCCCTTTTCAATTGTCCCTCTCCAGCTTCCTTGTAGGCTCTTTTAGGTACTGGAAGGTGCTCAATATTCTCTCTGGAGACTTCTCCAGGCAGAACAACCCAACTCTGTCAGCCTGTCTTCATAGGAGATGTGCTCCAGCTTTCTGATCTTCAGGCCTTCCTTTGGACTTTCTCCAGCAGGTCCATGTCCTTCTTATATTGGATGTAGCACAACAGGCGAGGTCTCACAAGAGCAGAGTAGAATTTCCATTTTGAAACCTCTGAAAACTGCAGCAAATAGACCAACTGGGAAATTTTCACTTTCTAAGTTTTACATTTAATAAGACCCACTCATTGATATCCTTGAATATATTACTTTTAGGGTCATAGCATCTGAGACCATCTGCCACTTTGACTTACAGTTCTGATGATTACTTCATTATAGAGGCTTTAGTGTTTCAAAGGGGAGGAATTAATTCTTTCAAGAGAAAATATCCCTCCAAGCAGGAAGTCCAGCAAGTCTCTAAATTCTCATTACAGGGATTCTCTGCAGAAGAGAATTTTGCACATTGGCCTGAAGCTGCCTCAGCTGTGCACGTCTGGTCCCTAGCACTCTCTATCAGGAACAGGGCATCTGAGAGTGAGAAGGATGATCTCATTCTGGTTGTAGATTAGCTTGAAACAAGATTTCACTAAGTCATGAGTGCTAGAGGGTTTCTCTGGGTTATTGCAGTCACGACTTGTGTGTGTACTGCAGGACGTAGATTGTTCTACACAGGCTCCCAGGCATCAGCTAGGCTACAGAAAGTAATCTTTTTGGCAGAAGCAGCCGTTGTTGATTGCAAAAACTGTAAATGCCAGGGGCTGCTCCAGCTGAAGAGCACATTTCATCCTTTTGAGTCCTGAGAGTGCAGGCAGGCTTGGTCAGACCTCAGTGACTTCTTTCATTTGAAATGAGGAAGTAGTCAGCACAGTGCTGTTGAACTGGCCACTATCTCCCATGACAAACTATTCCCACAAAAGAATTCTTATCAGAAAATACTTCATCACTACAGTATAATACTTTTATCTTTCAAGAATTGCTTTACTAATGACATGTTATAAAATAATTTAATTTCAATATTAATGAATTATGAAATATCTGCTTGATTTTTCTTAATAACTGATCAAGGCTGAAAACTAAAACCATTTAGATACTTTTCCTTTTTTTTGCTTTTTTTTTCACACTAGTTGTGGATGGTACTAGGATATTATGTATTTAGTGTCAAAATCTGGTTATACTGTAGGCTTTGCTATCCTGGAGGAGCCATATCAATCTGTGCCATTATTTTTGTTTTATATGCCTAACCTGAAAATACTAGCCAAATAAATTAGGAAATAATTGAAGCTTCAAAGTAATACAGTGGCTTAGCCTTGTTTCTTCAACAGATCAACACATTGAGGTTTTTCACAGCATTTCACAAACTGCAATAAATATTAAGATAATAATTACTAATTAACTAGAAATATGCCATCATATTTACTCTACTAAATGGTTCAGGAACAGACTGGGAAGTCATTGCCCATTATTAAGTCTGTGGAGGAAAAGGAGAATTTCACAACTGTTCTGTTCCGTCCATTCATCTTTCATCTGTCCTTTCTTAGCCTGGGCTAATTCAGAAACTTGTTTTATGGGTCAGGTCCTCAGCTAAACGGAGCTGCTTGTAAGCTCCTTAGAATCACTCACTCACTCACTCACTCACTCACTCACTCACTCACTCACTCACTCACTCACTCTAACAGAGGAGAAGGGCAGGGCAATAGGTTGAATAACTGCAAAACCAGAATAATTATTTCCCAGTCCTTATTAATACAAGTATCACATCATACTCATTTTGGCCTTTGCATGTCAGGGGAAATTACATGACAGTATAGTCAGACTATTGTACCAGCTTTCCAGATACAAAAAAATCAGATCACGCAGCAATGACTGAGAGCTCAGTACAAACACATGCAGAAGATGAAGAGGATTCTGATGGAGCTGTGTCTTCACATGATAATTGTTCACAACTCTTGAGCAACTATATACACCTTCCAATGCTAAGATGACCAACAGCTGGGCAGATCCATCTAGAAAAATGTCAGCTGGCCAGGGAATGTCTGTCTCTGTCTATATATTCATACTCTACTTTAGTGGCAGAATTGGTACACTTCAAAAGCCTTCACCTGTATCATAAATAGACTAAAACTTGGTTCTTTTCAGAAGCCTGGATTTGTTGTTACATCCTGACATCATTGAATCTAATCATGGGGTGTGGTAATAATACTAATTTGAACAGCTCTCAAATTCCAGGTTGACTTGGGCAATAAAAGCAGAATTAATTCTGAAATATACATGTTACTGCCTATGTCCTTAAACATTCCAGCATTCAGAAGACTGACTTAACTGTAAGGACACAATTGGAACATCCAAAGGTTTTAAGTATGTGTATAAAAGAGTCAAATGCATGTGAAATACCACAGAGTAAAATCCTTTGTGTTTAATTTGCAATGTTGTCCTGCACATCTCAGGCATAATGAATCAATTCCTGTTTGTCCTTTTATGAAGCAAGGTCTTTATGACTTTTGGCAGCAGCCTGGCTGTTCACTATATCTTTTTCAGTGAAGTCCTAAAACTGGGGAGAGAAAATAATCTATTAATTAACTGCAGTCATTGCATTGCAGCGTGAGTCTCTGATCTCAGTCTAGGTGAGGAGTAATAGCTGGAGAGAGGTTACATCAGGTCAGTCATTTGGGTTCTTTAAGTGTTGGGCTAAACAGCTGTTCACGGGATTACTCACAAACAAGACTGTAAAAAGAAGACACTTAAAAGGTAATCTGCATTCTATTTTAGAAACAAAACAAAATCCCCCAATTCTGAATAATCTGCACAGCTCATTATGAAGCCTTTGCTCTGGCAGTAGTCTCAAAGTTAATTACCTTTTTTTATTCCAGTTTTTCACACATCATTTCAACTATAGTGTTAGTAATTTTATCTTTGATGCTCATTTTAGCTGCTCACCAGTTCCTGCAGCAATCTTCTGGGAATTGTGAGATCTGGCTGGAAATTATAACTCTACAGGCTGACTGCTCAGGAAGAAAGCATGGTCATAGAATGCAGCATTAGACTTTGTTCTTGGCAGGGATTTTTCAATAGGTTTTGACTCAGGTTGGGCTAAACATTTCATTCCCTTTCCTTGATTGGAGCCAACATTTTTATGATTAAATCCTTAAGGAACTGCTATGCTGAAAAAAAAAAAGTGTAATTCTTTGATAAACAGAAAAGAAAAAACCCTGTCATGTTGACTGAGACTCATTAATAGTTCTACTTTTCAATTTTTTATAACTTTGCTATGTGTTTTGGAAAAATGGGACATGAGGGGGAAAAAAGCATCAAGGCAAAGCTAGTGGTACTGTATAGTGTCTTCTTTTTTATTAACAAGTTTGTTGTGATAAAATAATGAAAAGTTTATACTGAGATCAGAATATCTAGGCCTCTAGTCATCTGAACATTGATGCACCAAAAATCAAGCAGTGATTTTACCAGATATATATGCTAAAAATATAAGATAGATTGCAAAATATAATAAAGATTTGTTCTGAACAATAAACTCAACTGGACTGCAAGATTTCCAGGTAGATTTATGTAAGCAAGGAAAACCAAAGCCTTATATCAGTTCTACCATGAGTATCTAGAAATATTTTAACTAGGCTACATTTTTGTCATCTGAGGACCTTCCAGTAGAGCTTGAAGCAATTTCACTAACATCTGTCTGTCACAATATTTTTTTCTCATACTCTTAAATCTTACACGCTTGTGTCATGAAGCCATCAACACGGCAGAATACAGAAGATTTTTCAGGCTTGGTTTCTCTGTATAAACCATGGAGTCAGAGAGATACATGCCTAAAGAATCCACACAATACAGCAGGCTGACTCTGCCAGGCAGGTAGCTTACCTAACCAAAAGGGAAGGGGGGAAAAAAAAAAAAAGTGAGACCTTCTGGTTCAGCTTTCTCTTTATATACATCTTATGAAGGAAAATGTTTCAACCATCTGGTTCCAGAAATCCCAACAGAAGTACAAGCCTTACCTAAACAAAGCGTGTTGCATTGGAGATGAGGGCTAGGTAAAAGAATATATTTTGCTACAGCAATCTTTTTGCACCTTTGTTTTGGGAAGAAGATGGAGCATCCATATTTTTTGGGCGCACCACACTTTGGAAGACAGCAGGCTGCAGCATTCTGTTTAAAATAATGTGAAGCAGATTCTTTTTCTTCTGTTACAGTAGCTCTACTTCATGTGAAACTACTAGAGAGAGAATAAACATGCCTCTAACCTATGATTTGACGACCTGCTTGGGCGAAAAACATGCAGGTCACTATCCAAGTTGTGCTGGGATGCAGTTGAAGCTAACTCTTTTGAATCCTGGTCAAGTGCTCCATGGAATACATCTCCCACATGTCCAATATTTTAAGTAGCTCTTCTTCCCTCCTGATAATGTCTGCTGAACCCTGAAGTCTTTGGACAACATTCGTACTCCTTTTCCTAAGAAGGCTCTTTGAATGATCTGTGTGTTAGCCTCTCCTTTTCTCATCATTCTAATAGACCTTTCTTCTAGCATCAGTTCCAGATTGAATTCAATTTTGTCTACCACAGGTAAGCAAAAGTGAGACTTTATTGACACGAGTGTTTTCTTCTGATGCGAGTCTATTCTTTGGATGGAGAATCAGCATCTTATTTATTTCCAGTGGGACTGCCTCAAATCTTGGAACTGCAGTCATTGAATTGGATGCCTTTTAGCTGGGGCATCTCCAATGTCATCTGTTTTGCAAAAGGCTTCCTGAATGGATAAAGTTTCAGTGTGGTTATGATTTGCTTTGTATACCTGCCAGGATTCTAGAAAATAAAAACAAAAATATGAACTACGTTAGAGGAATCACAGGTATTTGCAACAACTTTTGATAAAACTCATAGCAGAAATACGCCTCTCATTAATGATGTTTTATTTTTCCTTGTTTTTCAATAGGCTATATCTAGTATTTTTCAATTAAAATGAAAATAAACCGCATTCATTTTACTTCTCACAGATGTTTTCTTTTACCACATGCTTACAGTTTTGTACTGCCTGTCTTCCCCACCTCTCTGTTGATCATTATGCTTTTCTTTGGCTCTTATATTAGCTTTGTCCAATCCTGCAAGAACTCCCTATCTGCTTGACATTAGGGCCCTCCTGAAGTAGAAGCATAAATCTCAATGTGGCTAAAGCATTAGACGAGAAATATTTTTAGGATATAGGATCTATTTCTGCTTCATAAGCCTCCCCACAAAGTGGAGCCTCACTCTAACTTGAGTGCCTGCATGTGATTGAAAAATAAATTGTTTTTTAAATAACCTCAAAAGAAGAAAGAATTCTTGCCTGCTTCCTGATATAGGAACTGCTGTTCTCAGTTACCAAGCAGAGTGCCTGATAAAAGTAACTGGTTCTCACCATGTTGAATGGGAAAAGCAGGAAATTTTAAAAATTGGACTTGCTCTAAAAAAAGTTTTATGTAGATGCATTGGAAATGAGGAAGAGATTTGAAACATTAATATTTATACAAACAGCAAATAACTACTGAAAAACTTTAAAATGCTTTTAAACAAAAATAAAAATGTTTATTACTTTCAGCAAACATAAAGATCAGTTAAAAGAAATGTATCCGTGTTTGCTGTTTCAAAACATCTTGGAAGGTGTTGATTCCAGAGATGCATTAACCATCTCTTTAACCTAACCACTACTCTTCATTGCAAAACTATTCCCATGAGGAGGATGGACTTCTCCTAATTTATCAACTGTTAAAACACTTGAATAGTGGGAGCAATAGTAATTGTAGTATTCCTATGTCTTGTAGTTAGCAAAATGCAGGACTTGTTGGAATATTATTGTGCAATATTTACATATTAACTGAAAAGAAAACTGTAAGAAAAAATCTAAAGACCACTTCAAATTCTACTTTAATTTCTCTACACCTCTTGTAGACTAGGAAATTGTCTAGACAGAATAAAGAGTTTTGTTCTTATGGAAGTTCACTGCTGAGCTTTGCTGTTAAATGTAGGGTACAATTTTAATCACTAAAGCAAAATTCTGTCCTTTCTGCCAGGTGCCCCTAAGCCTTTCTTCTGCCCACACTGTGTGCTGAAAATGAAAGGTATTTGTTGGCTGCTAAAAACAAAACAAAACAAAACAAAAAAAAAAGGAAAAAGAGAAGTTTTCTACTGTGAGAAGTCATGAAGATCACTTAAATGCATATTAGGCTTCTGCCTTTAAATTCAGAGTACATTTACACTGGGATAAAAAGGGTGCTGCAGTTAAGATAGACCTTTGGGAAATATTTAAACTTTCTATAAATTAGCGCTTTGTCACTTTGTGGACTTCTCAGTACTCTTCAGAGTCTTCTATGCAGTCTGTCTCTGTGACACGTCTATATAGGGTAATAAAGAAAAATGGTCATTCTAGAAATAAACTTCTTCTACACTAACTTTTATTTTATTTTGCCTTAGTCAAGAATAAACCTTCACTTGAAGTTGTCAGATGAGATTATTGATCTGAGTCTGACAGCATAACTCTAGACAACAGTCCAAGAAGAACTAAAAAGTTGAGTTATTCTTTGCCCTCACTTTTAATTTAAATGTGATTTGAAACAAGGATAGCAAAGATTGGAGAAAAATGTAGCAAACAACTGAAGTTAAAGCATAGTATCAAAGCAGCATCATGTTGTTTATAGCTTAGAGTCCTGGGAGGCCTGCAGGAACTGTAGTGGACATGTGGCTATAGATCTCTCTGCACCTAGAGGATTCGACGTACTGTGCTGATAGAATCAAGACAAAATGACAAAAGACACTAAACAGGAGCAAAGTTGGAAGACTGACAATTTTGAACAAGGTCTGGCAGAAGCATCTTTCACTGTGATCTGGTGACTTGTCCTGCAAGTTGGAGGAGGCAGATGCCCCTTCCCTACCTTCTCTAATTTCTTCCACTACTAAAATTTTATGTTCTGAAAGTTTTACTCATGAACTAGTTTGGCAGGCTGTTATCTTGTTTTGACATACACCTCTCTGTGCCATAGAAAATATTTCTGCAAGTTTAGAACAGTGAAGAAAGACACATCTTTTCTGAAAGCACTGTGCATGGCCTGGAGGCTTATATAGTAACCAACATTTTTGTTGCAACTATTTGCAGATTCCAAAGCTTTCAATCCATTGATTTCTGAGGGAATTTGCTTGGGTAGAATAAATGACAACTGCTGAGTAAAGAAATAATGTGGATCCCACACTTATAACCTGAGGAGGAGCTGGCTTGACAGTTTTGCAGAAGTAGTCATAACATCATAGATAAGTTTAGGTTGGAAAAAGGCCTTATATAACCTTATATATCATTGAATTCAATTGTTAACCCAGCACTGCTACGTCCACCACAAAATCATGTCCCTAAAAGCCACATATATGTGTCTTTTAAATACCTTCAGGGATGGTGACTCCAGCACTTCCCCATGCAGCCTTTTCCATTACCTGATCATGTTTTCAGTTAATAAATTTTTCCTAACATGCAACCTAAACCTTCCCTGGTGCAACTTCAGGCAGTTTGCTCTCATCCTATCACTTATTACTTGTGAGAAGATGCCAACCCCAACCTCAGTACATGCTCCTTTCAGCGAGCTGTAAAGAGCAGCAAGGTCACCCCTGAGCCTCCTTTTCTCTAGGCTAAACTACCCCAGCTCCCTCAGCCACCCTTCATCAGACTGCTCCAGAGCACCCAGGACAGGAGCTGGCACTCCTGTGAGAGTCACTGTGGGACAAACAGGAGCCCTGGAGCCTTGGGGATGAGGGAGGGCACACTGTGTGGCTGGGAAGCAGAAAGAAGGAGGCAGGTTGTGACAGGAAAACTCCAGGACTGTAAGAGGGACTCCCCCATTATTGTGCCCCACTGAGAGCTGAGGATGCTGCTGATTTGCTCTGACTTGCCATTCATCTTGAGGAAGACTCGAATCTTAATTTTGACACCCAGAGGGACATCAGAAGAATGAGCACAACACCAGAGAAAATGCATGCCATCAATAATTTTCTTGCATAGCAATTTTAACAGCGTTA
Organism: Sturnus vulgaris; assembly: GCF_052056855.1. Taxonomy (NCBI): domain Eukaryota; kingdom Metazoa; phylum Chordata; class Aves; order Passeriformes; family Sturnidae; genus Sturnus; species Sturnus vulgaris. Next base: position 85,238,457 of record NC_142243.1, read on the forward strand.
TTAATGAGGATAAATAATATAATTTTGGCAGTAGACTGTTAAAGTAGACTGTTAAAACATTAGCTAGGCCAACAATAAATTCTTGATTCTAAATATATGCCTATATCAAGATGCTGATTGCAAAAATACTCTGTTTCAGCAAATTCTCTCCCAGCATTCCAGAGTTTGTGACTCAGTGGCCACCTGGGCCAGATATGGTAGCCCAGTACTTGATAACTTTGAGTTAATTTTCTTCCCTACATTATTGTCCAGCTGACCCTTAACTCACGGAAACTTCCAGCATTCACACCATCTAAAGAAAAGGCATTTAGAAGGCGAGCTACAGGATGCATGGAAAACTGCCTCCATGTGTTTGTATGAACTTGCAATCAGCTTGTTTTTCTGATGCCTCCTAAGTTGCCAAGCAACAACCACTACCATTCTTTTTTTTTCCACCAGCTGACCTTTCCTGTACCTCCAGAGGTTTTTGGTTTGTACCACAATTATACCATATGGACTTCTTTTAGGACCTTGCTGCTTCCTCATGCTTGACACAGGCCTCTGGTCTTCCCTTTCCATCCTTCCCTAGAGGATGCAGACAAGTTTGCTCTGTAGACACTTGTGCCACCTGCAGCTGGTCTGTTATTAAGAAGCTGCCTTGCAAAAATGACTGGCACTTCTGGGCTCCCTGTTGCTATTTTTAGCTGGCAGCTTAAGGCTTGAGATGTCATGAAAAATGACCTTCCCAAGGAAAACAGCATTTGTAGATTAGCATAGTAAAGTGGGAATAATTCCTGCTCTCAGGGAACCTGTTTAGATGAAAGAAACCTCAGAGTTTCTGCATACATGAGATACCAAACATAAGAAATCATAAAACCTGTTAAAAGTTTTCCATTTTCCAAGATGAAATGCTTAATTTATTCAATCAATTACAAGGCAGTTTGGAAAAGCTTTAAATACAGAAAAGGCACAAATTGTACACTGTATGTCTCGCCAAAGCTGCGTTCTTAAAACCAGCATCTGGAAAGCAAAAACCAGAAGTTAAATTCAGATTGCTGAGCCAAATGCAGTAACCACGGAGCAGAGGAGGAGAGGGGAGTGGAAGTGGAGGGGAATGGCAGCCAGCACTGACCTCAGAGCAGATAATCAGCCATTTAAGGCACTCAGGCAGTGCCTGTGACAGGCAAGTCCCTCTGGCAAAGTAGGTGGCCCAGTACCAATCTAATGGCTGCTACCCGAAACTGTGCACAAATAGGTTTGGAGAGGCTTTGCCCTGAAATGACTCAGGCTCTTCTAAGTTTGTTCATAAGCACATATAGGCAAGTAATATATTAAAAAAAAAAAAAAAAAAAAAAACCAAAAAGACAAAAAACCCATGAGTAACTTTTTAATGTTGGTATTAGATACCTAAGTCCTTTCCTAACAATTATCTGGGTCTGTATGTAAACGTCTTATTTCAGCTTTCTAGAGCAGCAGGAAAAAGGATAAATCATAAGTTGTGTAATAATGAGCACTGATTATACATTTTTTATAGAATTGAAAAAAGAAGAGTCACTTTTTAAAGACAAAAAGATTTCAGGGAAGTGCATTGTGCCAATTAGATTAAGTAGTACCATTAGGAAATAAAATTGTGTTATTCACACAATTATCAGTCACATTTGCAGACATTTGTTCCCCTGGAAACTTGTCAAAGCTTTAGAGCACAGCTGTCAGGGCAAAAATCACAGAAAAAGAATACTTTACAAACAATTTGCAATTGACCTTTAAATGTTATTTTCATCAATGAAACGAAAAATTTGGAAAATTTCTTAGAATAATCTCTTATGCCTGACTAAAATGGTATCATAACTCTGCTTGTGTATTACTTGATATACCTACATATATTTACATACACAAATACAAATTTAACTGATAAGCATACCTATGTACATGTATTATATGTATATACTAGATGAGATAATTCTTTTACCTGCAGTAGGTTTCCAAAAATTCCTTTTGGACAAAAAAAGGACACAAATGTTAGGAACAGAAGCACTCATGTCACTTCCTTCATGTCTAATAATGATCTTAGAAAGAGTGAATATGAAATTTCTCTCCTAGATGTTTAGTAGCACACAATCAGATTTTGGTTTGTTTGTTTCTCTTGTCTGATGCACCAAGTGCTGGTCACTGGCAGAGTTTCTAGCTTGAATTGAAATATATTTAAGATAAGCTTGCATCTCTATGGTTCCAATGCAGCAAAACCACAGAGAGACTGAATAAATAATTTAATCTGAGGTTTACTATGCTCCTAAATGAAAGTTTCATGCATGGAGGAAAGACTGTCTCCCCAGTGTATTACCTAGGATATACACAAGACATGCAAAGCATGGATATATTTTTACAAAAGAGACATGTAATTTACGACTTTTTTTCCTAATTCAGAAAGCAAAAGAAATGTTGCGGATATTGCCTGCTAAAGAAAACAGTTTCCTACATGATATTAGAGATTAGTATGACATTACAGAAGAAAACATTCAACAAGAGTTGCTATTGTGTAAGTAGTTTCAGAAATGTAAAGCAATCTGTTGTGTCCTTAAATCTGTTCTTCTTTTTTCTACTTTTACTCAGGACTTCTCCTTTCCCTACCTGTCTTGTTTCTGTTCCTGGTATCAGAAAAAAAAAAAATACCCAAAACTTTTCTAATTATATCTTTACAGAAACACTAGGAATAAAGGTTTGGTGCTTAGTACTTTAGGGTAATAAAGGTTTGCTGCTTACTACTTTAGGGTAATAATCTGAATTGCCTATTAGAGACCTTATTCCTGTTAGGTTCAAAATGCAGCCATGACTTGCTAGTCAAACAAAGAGAAAAAATGCTTATAATACTCTCAAATACAGGACACTGACTGCATTTTTTATAGCATCATCTTTTTCTATTGATTATTCCCAAGGAACATCAATCTAATAGAGAGTGGCAGTCTTCTAACTTCTGTGAATGTGAGGCTTAGATATATTTAAAGACAAGCTACAAGAGGAACAAGCTGTGGGGAACACTGCAATGAACACTGGTTCTTCAATTCCACTGATAAATGTGACAAAAAATATTTTACAATTTATGTTCCAAAAGCATTAGCAAAACGTAATAAAAGAAAAAGTAAGGATGATAAAAGCATAGGCACATGATGTTATATTAATGACATTTCTTCTTTTTATTAGTAGCAATCCCACAGATGCCTGAGGAAGCACATTTGCCTTTGTTAAAACAAATCCATTCTAGAAACTCTTCTGACATTCATCATTAAAACATTTTATGTGCGTAGTCTTTCTTACTGTATTATTAAACCATTCATTAATGTGATAGATAAAAACTCCATTCCACTGAGAATCTGCCACGGCATTACAGAAATGTATCAGAATGCTTGGCAACGATTAAATATGCCATGACAGGAAAACAGTGGAACAATGTAACTTAACATTAGGCTTTTCCAACTGTGGAATATTTCTATTGTGCTATTTAGCATACATACCAAAGTCAATTTCCTCTTACAATAAATAAAGGAATAAATAAATTCCATTTGTACCAGAATTGAACCTAGGCAGTGCAGCCTGCAATATGATTGCTAAAACAAGACTAAAACAAAGATGGAAAACTTTCAGTTACAGCACTGACTCACTGTAAGTTCCTGATATAGCTCTTAAATGTGCCTGGGCAGCCTGAACTGTATCTCTGTAATTGGGCAAATAGCAAATGATTATACTTGAAATACCTGAAACTGCACAGGCTTTAGAGAGCAATGTATTTAGGCTTGAAGGAAGACCTCACCAACCTTTTATTTCTTCAGTGTTCTCTGGGGAAAAGTATATTTTCAAAACCTGGCTTTATAGGTAATTTTTTCACACTATTAGTGAAGTATTTAAGCACTTCACAGCCTTCATCATCTCTGGTAGTGTCCCTGTTACACCTTGAAAAGAGATAAAACAGAATCACAGAATCACACAATCACTGAAACTGGAAGGACCTCTGAAGACTCTCTAGTCCAAGACCCCTACTCAAAACAGAGTCACCTACAGCAAATCACTCAGGGTTATGTCCAGATATCCCAATGAATGGACACTCAACAATCTTTCTGGACTACCCGTTCCAGTGCTCACTCAGCTTCACGGTAAAAGAAGTGTTCTTCTCAGGTTTAAGTAGAATTTCCTGTGTGGCAGTTTCTGCCCATTGCCTCTTGTCCTGTCATTGGGCACTACTGAGAAAAATCTGGCTCCATTTTGTCTGCATCCTCTTTGAGCCTTGTCTTCTTCAGGTTGAACAGTACCAGCTCCCTCACCCTTTCACCATGTGAGACACGCTCCAGTCCCTTCATCTTTGTGGCTCTTCACCCTCGCCCCAGATTGCCAATGTCTTGTCCTGGGAAACCCAGCACTCCAGACACAGACTCACTAGTGCTGAGCAGAAGGAAACCTGCTGGCAATGTTCTTCCTAACAGGCCCCGAGTGCCCAGGGAACAGGATAGAGTACTCTTACAAATGAAGTAAACTGTACAACGCCTTGGGAATGAGCTTGGAGCACTCAAAACCAGGGCTCCCATTTCCCTGCAACCCAGTCCACTGACTCTAGTTCAACAACTGAAGTTATTAACCCTAAATAATTGGGGTTGGAAGGGACCAGTAAAGATCATCTAATCCAAGCCCCCTGCAATGAGGAGGGACTTCTTTAAGTAGATCAGGTTGCTCAGAGCTCTGTCCAACTCAGCATTGAAAATTTTCAAGGATAGGGCATCTACCACTTCTCCAGTCAATCTGCTCCACTGTTTTATCATCCTCATTGTAAGAAACTATTTTCCTTATATCTAGTTTAGGCCAACCTTCTTTTAGTTTAAAATTATTACCCCTTGTCTAATCACAACATACCTTACTAAAAAGTTTCCCCCCATCTTTCTTACAGGCCCTTTAGGTACTGGAAGGTGCTCTAAGGCCTCCCTAGAGCTTTCTCTTCTCCAGACTGAGCAGACCCAGGTCACTCAGCCTGTCCTCATAGGAAAAGTGTTTCCATGCTATATGCCTGGGCAAAAGACCAAGCTCTTCTACAGTGTGTCCTTCACAGGGAATGGCTGTTGGAAGCACTAACAGATTACACAAACTGCACCAAAGCCTGAAGGAGAAGGGGTATGTAAATCTCAGAAGATTTCAAGGCACTGCAAAAGCAACACACTAAAGGACATCTAAAATATTTTCTCTGATCTACAGAGGGAAAACCAAGTAATTGAGATTTCAGACAGAACTCAAATGCTGGCATCAGAGAGATTGCTATGCAGCATACAATAGCATGAACTAAGCCTAGCCTGGGAAAGACACACTACTTTGCAGTGAATATCCAGTTTCTGGAGGCTGAATGGGGTTCTATATGATAGTGCTGTTATACAGCTTATAGCATGGAACAGAGACAGCCCAACCCACCTGGGATTTCAGTGCACCTTGGAGGCTGACATGCTATACTTTGAGGACTTTGGTGAGTGAAGCAAGAGATTCACATGAAAAGAGAGAGTGCAAGAATAATTACATATATCAATTTTTGGTATCCTCATCAGCAGTGCAGATCAGAGGAACCTGGCTTAAGCATATACTGCTTCAGTGGTTATTCAAATGGCTACAAAGGTATCTGGAATTGGAAAATTTCAACACAATACTATGGCCAATTTACAATTGTGCAGTTAATTGCAGTTGACAGAGCTGAGAGAATCTTCAACACTGAAGGATATTACTGCAGTCAAACTGCATTTCACGGCCAAACTGCTCGAAGTCCTTGTTTGGCCCTCATTTTTCTTTTATTTGAAGCCTGTAAAATCGTTATCCTCACAACTCTGAACAGAGGGCCACGTGATTACTCTCACTGCTGGTACGCTGAGGTACACAAAGGCCAGAAAACAATTTAAGAACCTGATTCTTAAAAGCTCCCTTTTATTCCATTGAGCAATTTTGTTTCCAGCAGTCAAGTTTCTTAGATGCTCGAAGTTTTGCTCTTGTACATGGACTGATCCTTTTCTGACTGTACTTGTGCACCTTACTAGAACAAGATTTGAAGGCCCATTCAAGAACACTCTGTGCCCACCTGACTGTGCCACACTGCTTAGCACGGTCCCTAACACAGGTTTGCCCACACCTACCCACAGCCTCTGTGACAGCTGAACCAAAGACCAAGAACACCAGGCAGCATGGACACGGCTGTACCACACTTGTTTGACCTGCACTGTCCTTCAGTGCACTTGCAGCAGACTGGGGAATCAAAACCATTTTTATACACTGTCATGCCACATCATAATGCATGCAATACATGGCTTCTGTTTCAGCAATAACCATCTACCTTTCAGCTCTCTCCTTGCCTCAAACACTGAAGTAAAAGGTAGGCAGAAACCTGGTATTTACATCCTGGAGTCACAGAAACACCCCACAGAGGAGACTTAAGGCTAGTTGCTATGTCACAAATACACACAGGCCAAGCCAACCAAGCCAGATGTTCAAAGCTCATGGCCACAGAAAATTCTTTAGCCCTGTTTAATGCATTGGTAGAGACATAGTTGCAGATGAACAACTGTCTCTAAATATAACATGGACCCTTAGGTTAAGTGTGCTCCAGCCATTATAGCCAAGTGGCATGTTCTAGCAGGAGCAGTCTCTCCAACTCCCTTTCACTGCGATAATGATCTGCTCATTGTTGAGAATGTTCTCCTATAAAATCACTGATGTGGATTTGAATCTTCCACTTGTTTTTTCAGAGAAAATGGCATCTTTGATTTCTGTAACCTAGCAAAAACTTCCACTCAGGTAAATATGTCAAACTGCATAAGTCAAACTTCAGAGCTCTGACATTAGGCATTATAGCATACAACTGATTCTCTCCAAATTATTAAGTGATTTGCTTAGGGCCACTTCTGATACCAAGGTACAGAGAACCAGACTTGTAGGAGCATACACCATCCACACAGCTGCTCTCCTGCTTTTAACTGGGAAGTCTGGCTCTTGTTTGGCCTGACTAGCCATGGTTCTAGAGTCACTGTCAGAAATGTACTTGTCATAGGCATCTCTGCTTAGTCTTTTGTAGGCTCAGATGGAGGAATACACAAAGGCCACTGAGGCTGGGACTCCATAGGACACACATTGGTGAGTACTAATTAGAGCCTCTCCTTTGCAGCCACTACCCACGTATTTGGAAAATGGCTTTGTCATACCAGCTTAAGCAGCTGTTTTTCAGACATGGCAGATACTCAGGTATTACATCTCAGGTAATTGCTTTTCAGGTCCTTTCCTTGGAAAGCCTGCTACCAAAACCCTCACGCATCTTTGATGTACTTGTGGATTTTCTCTGATTTAGAACAGAACAGTTAAATTTAGTTAAATATTTAATATCTGTCTTTCTCAGAGTGAATAGCAATGCTCTCTAAACTTTCTTAGTTATGTACCCACAGGAATGCTTTTTCAGTCTTCCCTGTTGCTGCCAGCTAAATGTGAGAAATGTGGATTATTGCTGGCAAGCGTGTGAGCTCTTTCTTCAGATTTGTGAAGTTCCAGACACAATTCTTTGGTGTATACTGCTCTGCCTGACCTCCTCTTTCTTCTAAATAACACTGAAACTACTATCACTGGCTCAGTCTCCCCTCCCTATTATTCCTTTCTTCACAAGCTCTTTTTCCCCGTGGCAATTCAATTTTCTGAGTTTCTGTGGTGTAATTTTAATCTTTTCTGTGGTTTTCTAGGATTTTTTTTTCAAAGGCCATAAGGTCTTCTCTGACAGGTCCTTCCTGCTGCTGTTTCCTGTTCTTCAGGCTTAATGTGGCTTGTGTAAGTTTGTAGCAATTTAGTCAAAATGAATGAAAATGTGTGCTAAATTACCAGAGCTCAAGGGCCTGCACTTCCTCATTATTTTGGTAATTGAGAGAGCCTAAAGAAGCACCATAAATAACTCAGAGTTGCTCACCACGCAGAAGTATTTTAATCTTCAGACTTAAATCTCTTCACAAAATGTCTTTTGCATTTTCTTTCTGCTTTTATCCAGCAGCCTCAAAGCATTTTGGAAAAAAAAAAAAACCAAAAAAAAAAAAAAACCAAACCAAAAAACACGTACTAGTTTTGTGTCAGGGTGCTTTAAGAGACAAATAAAGAGAAAAGTGCATGCAGTAAAGCTGATTTACCTGTGGTGCAGTGATGAAAAGTGAAGTAGCTCTCTGAGAGACTCACGCTAAATGTCGCAGTCACCCTGCTCAGAGAAACACAGTGCCCTGTACCTCTCATGATTCCTCCCGTGAAGGGTACCACGTGTTCTTCCTCAGCTGCAGAGAATGATGTGCCAGCCATCTGGCCCAAAGCCTGCCTGGTGTCTCTGAGTGGCAAATCTGTCTGAATTGTGGGAAATGATGGACGCTAACTGGCAAGGAAGATTTCCTACCTGGCATACATCAGCCATCTCCTACTATTTTGAGAACCAAGTAGGACTCCACTGTGTTGTTTATGCAGCTGGAGACAGAGTTTTTATACTTTATGCTTTCCCCCTGACCAATATAAAATTTGCTGGGACTCAAAATAACTTTCCAGGAACCATTTAATAAAATCAGAGCAGACAGGAGTAACAGCTGGGTGTTTCAGTCGCTACTAGCTATACTATCAGTATATGAAAATCAGATACAAAAGATAGGTCTGGGCTTTTCTTTTTCTCCTTTTTAATCTGAATGTATTCAGACCTCTGAGGAATTGTTAAGTTTTATATCAGCTGTTTCCCCAGCTGTTTCCACTTCAAAAAATCTTGTAAAATCTGTACTGTGCCTCCAAAGGCATCCCACTAAGAACTTGCAACACCACAGCAGTGAAGAAAATGCAAAACACTCATTGAGCCACTGAATCTCTACAACCAATTCTAACACTTTAACAAAACTAAGCTCAGTTTCAAGCAAGGAAGCTTTACTCAGTGGCAAACTAAAAAAAACCCTCTCTCACTAGTTAAGATCGGCCTCCTTTTTTTCACCCAATCACCGTCCTTCATTTCTTTTTGTCAGGAAAAAAGAACTAGTAAATTTAATTAAAAGAGCTGCTAAAGCAGAAAAGAATACTTTAGTCATATGATCTTCTGAGTTCTCTCCAACATCATCTTAGGTAATGGCTTATCACATAACATTTGCTTTATTTTCTCTTTAGCAGTAAGATATTTCCAAACTTGTGCATCCCATCTGTATCCATTTTCACAATGACTGAACAAATGCAATTAGTCTGCAGTCAGCCATGTAATGGTCTCCTACTACTACCACTAGGTATTTTTAGTCCATGGATTCTCTTATTTCTCAGCTATGCCTTCTTTCTTTCCCTAGCTTACATTTATTATCAGAATTGCTTTTCTCCCTTCACTGCCATTCGGTGTTATTGAAAGAATCTCATATACTTTATCTTTTCATATTTCTCTCATGGTCACCTCATTGCAACATACATATGGTTGTAACAGGAGGAAATTTTTCATTAAAAATATTGCAAAATTTCCCATTTATTTCTTCTCAAATTCTGTATTTTGCTTTGTTTCCTAGATCTGAGCAGTCTGTCTTCTACTCCACACTCCCTTCTACTGCTTACTATGCTTCCAGGAAGATATATGAACCACTGGATAAGAGAAAATCTCCATGTTAACCTATTGAGAAAGGAGTTCAGTTTCCTTCTCCCACAACAGATTTCAAGTGGTCCACCCACCTTGCAGCTGAATGCAACACTGATCTTTTTAAAGTCCAGATTGCAGTTCTCTTATGTGCTGAACAGAGCAGGGATGAACATGACTTTGTGTGTGTTCTTTGCCTACGATGTGCAAACACAGCAGCCTTTCTGACTTAGCTTCAATCTGTTAAAAACAAAGACTTGTCACTAACTCTTCTTTCACCTTTCAGAGTGTTAAACATGACATGCTTTGAATTCTCTGAATTTGTCAGCTGGTTCCTTCACCAAGCTAAATGTGATGCTCCTCTGACTCTATGAATTGTCTTATTTCCTTAAAGCTGCTTGGTAAACAGGCCCTTCTGTCTTTCAATGTATTTAATTTCTCATTTTGTCATATGATTTTGTGCTGTATATGGAATTTTCTGTTTGTTTGAGGTGCTTTTTTTTTGGTTGTCATTTTTATGAGACAGATATTTTATTATTTCCAGCTTCTTTTACAAAGTACTTCTCTGAAAAATGGTGACTCCTCAATTGTCTCTCAATAGCTGTGAAATACTTGTATCAGGTTAGCCTGTGATGTGGACAACACACATGCAGGAAGCCATTTTCACAACAGAAAAATATATCAATTCAATTTAAATCAGGTTTAAACCAATCTTGTTTAAAAAATTTAGGTTCTTGTGTAGACCTTCTTAATTGATATAGCTTATGCAAGTTTTTAATTGTCCTGAACTAAAGAGAAAATAAATCAGTTTCAGGTTTATTAGGAATTGTATCTATCATATCAATAATACATCTATCGTATTTAAATAAAATTGCACACCTAAACAGACTGGTGCAACTTTCTCTTGTAGAAACAGCTTTAAAATATACCCAGCAAGATAAGAAAAAAGTATATACAGTCCCCTAGAGTATTCCTCCCACTATACTCTGAGTTCCCCATCCTTTCTACACTTCTGATTGCAAGTTCAGTTTTTCAGTTGTTTCATAAAACATAAACTTGCATAAATTTCACTGCTGCTTCTGGGGACCTCAACGATCTCAAGAAATGTTCTTGTGGTTACACTTCCTGTTCACCAGCTCCTGTTTCCTTTTTTACCCTTCTTTTTCCACACTTTCTTTCTGAATTGTACTGGCTCTAAAACAATTTTGAACATTTGGACTACAGCATTGCCTCTCAAGAATTTAACCAAGCTTCTAGGAATATCTTCAGACTATATCTCTCCCACCAGCCCCCCAACACATTCTTGCCTTTTAATAGAGAAAGAACCATTAAAAAGAAATATTCTGACAGTGAATAGAAAATGAAATTGATTTCTACCTCTAGATTTGGTTAAGTTACATTAAGGGGCAGGATATACTGAAGAAGTTACAGAAATACAAGCAGGCTGAATCTTTCATTACCTTAGAGAATAGCCAAGCTTAGCAGCAGTGATTTCATCTCTAAGTCCAAAATCTTCAGCTGAAAATACTTTCCCTGCTTTCTTTTGAACAGGCTCAGAAACCTTTTCTTCCTTCATCTCACTTTTCTTCCCAGCAAAAGAAATTATTCTGGTTTTTCAGTCAGCCTATTTTCACTAAGCATTTCAGTTTGCACCCTCAGCTTAGGTTCACGTGTGTGAATCACTTAAGCAGAGCTGATAGGATGTTGCTATTTCCTTTTTTTTTTCCCCTTACACATAGGCCTATTTGCTATTACATTTCTTTCCCTTTGATATCAGATTAGTGAGGCTACATTAATTATTCATTTCCCTAGGTAACAAACACTCTGTGTTCAATAGTTGATTGACCTGGTTCTTTAAGCTCAATAGAGATGTTAGTTTTAGCTGTACCTGGGAGGACAAAGGAGGAAAGATACCTCAGTAAGAGTTCAAATATTTATAACAGACCAATTTCCTACTTCTTCTCACAGTGTTGCATGCCTTTCACTTTATGAAACTCTACATTTAAAAAAATCTTTTCATTCAGTATTAGGAAATGCTTTGACACTGAAACTTGCAGAATTCTTAGGTTAAATATTCTCCTCCACTATTCTGCTGCTTTCCTGACAAGCTCAAGTCACCAGACAATGTTTCTTCCACTTAAATCCCTGTCTGACAAGCTTTAAAGTGGGGGGGAAAAAAAAGTACAGGCTGCTGGATATTGCAAGGATATTACACTAAACTGGTTCTAAGGTTAGCTGCACCTATGGGATTAAGTCATTAACTATTTACCTTGAAATCACCCTTAATTGAAGCCAAAACTAAAAGGCAAAAAAAAAAAAAAGTTTGCTTATAGAATTTAAAATAGATGCTTGTAGAATTTTCTGAAGTCAAAGTGCCAAAAGAAAACAGAAAATGCATGTGGATCTTTAGTCATTATTTATGTTGGCTCTAAAGTTTCTTCTCGCCCATTATGAGGCAGCTGAGACTGTAGAAATTCACATCCTCTTGACAGAGTATTCAGTCTTGAAAAACCTGAAAACATCCTCAGGCTGAGGTCACGGAAGGGGATCTTGGCTCAGGAAAGAATGTTCATTTAAACACATTTGAAGAAGGTATTTAAAACAATTTTTTTTTTCTATCAGATGAAAAAGAGAGATTTACCCAAACTCTCTGTGTTTGATTAGTCAAGGAAAGCCAAGACCCAGGAATGCTCAGACCCTTGTGCCCAACCAGCCTGTCAGCATCCCTTTAGGGGTACCCTTCAGTGAGCAGTTCACTAGATCAGAGACTGACTTGTTCAGGGTCACACACCAAACAGAGAAACCCCTCAGGGTCTCCACATCTTTATCCACAGTGACTGCCAGCACCCTTGAAATGCTCACATTAACAGTTTACAGAGTAACATTCTTCATAAATGAAATTGTGATAATTTAAGGTTCTAAAATTGCTGGTGATAGTGTCTAACTGCAAATACATACTCAAAGTTATATAGTAATTTAAAGCAATATACTAAGAAGTTCTACTCCCCAATAAAAGCTGGCTGAAGAGAATAATTCAGTATGCAGAGAGCACAGTTCTTTACCAGAAAGGCATCTCTATGGGGGAGAAGTTCAGTCCCTCAACTGATCCCAGCTGGAGTCTTCCCCCACTTCCCTCCCTTATCTTACTTTCGCACAATTTCTTTACATTTAGGTGGAGCTTGGGTGAGTTCAGTCATACACCTTATTAGTGAGTGGTGGTCATATCCTGGTAAGGGTAGTACCTGAAATAACCTTGGGATGGGGACATTTTCCTTCACCTCCCTTGGTTTTCAGCTGCTGCATGGTTTATCAGCTGGCAAGTACCACTGAGTTGTCTCCTCTGCAAGGTTTTGGCAGAGCCTGGCCGTGTTGGTTCCACTCTGCTCCACCATCAGTTTAGTCCTCCTTGGACTGTATTGTGTGGGGGAGGTCAGACACACTGACTGCATTCCATACGGGGAGTAGCAGCTGCATGCTTCCCAAGAACTTACACACCATCATCCTTTTTACCTCAGAGATTTTCTCACATCTTACCACAAAATTTTTAACTTGCACTTCATATATGAAAAGTGATCCTTCACTTTGGATCTTTTTCTTGAGTGTTAATTTCCCATGCCCCTTTGAAAATGCTGCTTTATTTCTGGCAAATCAGACAAAGTAATCTCATTGACTTTATTAGCAAACTGTTAACGAGTTTATCACCAGCTGATGCACTTCTCTTCCTACCTGACCAAAACTGAAAATACTTCTGGAAGTCAGTGTATATTATCACTTTAATCAGAAAGCTTCATTTCACCTAAGGCTTCGCCCATGTTTTATACAAACATAACAATGGACAAATGCCACATCTGTACATCAGATATAATTCCTGACACAACTGAGCTCTACTCCACAGGATAAGTCAGGCATGGGATGTCTGAAGAGCTTCTGCAGCTGACACTTATATTTGTAGCACAGGGTTTGATTCACTTGAGGTCCATGATGCAGTTAATTGTAGTCAGTGCAGCATGCAGGCTCTCACACAGCACTTCTGAGACATTGCTACAGCACTCCCAAGCCACTGAAGGAACGGACAAAGCCTCCCCAGGCATAGGTTACCTTTGCTGGATTCTCAGCATTTGCAGAGCTGAAGGGACAGCAGAAATTCCCATGTGGGACAAGGAGTATGAACAACAGACCATAAAAATCACTGCAAGAGACAGAGTGCAAGCATTTGCGGATGGTGTGAGTGGTTTTTTTGGTATTTTTATTATTGTTTTTTTTTCCTTACAGACTTGGGAGTAATGAGATATGATAAATGCTCATGAGACAAAAAAGCAGATATATTGTTATCATATATATTTCATTTGCTGAGAGTGAGTTTGATGCAGCAGAGCTTTATTCCAGGATTGTCTCCAAAATCCAAGAAGGTTACGTGAACAGAAGCAGGCAAAACAACATGCATTTAACTGACATAAGGGGCTGAGAAGAGCAAATAAACAGGGCATTTCTTCTGAACAACCTGTTGGTGAAGGGATTTTCATCAGGTGTTTGGAACTAGTAGCAACATGGAAGACTGGTTAATCTTCTGTAAAGACATTTGAAAGGGGACCACATGGAGCTATTTTCATAGTTACATTGGAAACAGACAGCAATAGAGCACAGAAAGGACAAGCCAGAGGCAAAAACAAGCATTACAGAAGCAGAAGCATGCTTAATAGACTGTTTTGAAGGATGCATTTTTAACCTGTAATTGAATTTAAGAAGGAATTAGCTGATGGACAGGGGACAGTAGCATGAGCATGACTTATGGCTGCTGCTAACAGCAGAAGTGCAGTTCAGTTTCAGTGCAGAGCACTGTCTTGTAGGGTTATAATCTCTCAAACTGTTGTGTTAGACACAGGTTTGGAAACCAAGATAAGTTTGTGCCATGGAAGAGGGCAAGCAGGATGATAAGGAGTAGATGAAAAGGGCAAGAAAGAAGCACTAACCTTTGGACAAAAGGATGAGGTAGTTTGGGGAGGCAGAACTTCCCCAGGTAACCTGTGTAAACTTGAGGCTGTTTCAGGATGACCCTAAGAGACCCTAGCAGACTTGTCCTTCAGGGGGAACCAGAAATACTGTAACAGCCAAGAATTTAAAATCAGTAGAATTGGAAAGAAATGGCCTATAAAAATAATAAATGAGGTTTCTGAAAAGAGGATTATGGGTCCCTTTAGTCCTCTAGGACAGATATTGACAAAAGAATGTGATGAATTCAGAATGATCCATTCCCATCCACCTCTTACCCTTGCACCATGTCCATAAATGATGGTGGTGACTCTCAAATGTGCTAGTTGATAACACATTTTCCTTGACCTGGCAGTATCAGACATTTTTCCCCATGGCCTTATAACATGGCTTGCAAATTGTAACACCAAATTGGTAGTTCCGCTATTACCAGACCAACATCATGATTCCAATTTTGCTGGGACTCAAGACCCTGGGACAGTATTTCTTCAGGAAAAGCAATGTCAGTGTGTTGCCTGGTGGCTGGTGCTGCCTCTGGTAATTCATCACAGTGCAGTACCAGCAGTGAAATGGGAAGTGGAAAGCCTCTGGCATCTTATTGTCCTCAGGTTTTAGCTGAAAAGGGAGGGAAGAAAGAACAGTACTACACAAAAACGTGGTGGCAGGGACTGACAAAGGATATAGAGAAGGGGAGGTACTTAATGATCTTTTTGCCGCAGTTTTTACTGACATGTTCTTCTCTCAGGTATGCCAGGAACTTAATAATGGTCAGTGCAACTGAAGTATTAGTCATGGTAAAGGGTAACTAACAGAGCTAGGGATCACTTAAACCAGCATATGAGACTTGATGGGTTGCATTCAATAGTGCTGGGACAGCTGTCAGCTGTCATTGCAAATTCTTTTTCACTTTTGAAAGGGAGTGGCAATCACAAATAGGATTCTGAAGACAGAGAAAAGTAAATTTCACATCCTCTTCAAGAGGGGCAAGAAAGAAGATCTGGAGAAAGCAGGCCACTCAGCCCTGTATGGAGGAGTTGGGTAACAAATTTTCCTGGAAGCCATTTAGGGTTGACTGTTACAGGTGCTAAAGAGCTGCCATTAACACAGGCTCATCATAGGTCAGCACCTTTCAGTACCTGACAGGGGGATCATCTTTGGCACAAGCAGCCACTCCTAAGACACAGTGAAGCTGGGACTCAGCTTCCCACAGTCTGCACTCTGGTGGGATGACCTGGGCCAAGAGCCAAGCACTCACACCCCTGCTTACTTCCCTTTCTCCCACTTACTGAGGGGCACAGAGTGGGAAATAAAGAAAGCCTTGATGCTGTGCAAGCATTGCTCAGCAACAGCCCAAACACTGTTAGCACTGCTTTGCTCACAAATCCAAAACACTGGACCATAAGGGCAGTTACGATGAGAATTACCCCCATCCCAGACGGACACAGCACAAGCATGAAAAACATTCTAATCGTATTTTGATAAATTCTTAACGTAGGATAATTGGGGAACATAAAACTAGATTTCTGTGGAAAGTAGAAAAAACTGTAATACTAGCAACAACAAAAAAATAAAGAAAAATAGAGAAGAATTTAAATTATGTAATCTGGACAGCAGGAAAAAATGAAAACGCTAAACAAACTGAATCTTTGTGCAAAGAAAAAATAAAATACAGATACATACTTTAAAAACATCTTATAACCTTTAGGTCTCAGCCAGCAAGTACTTTGAAAATATACTCATTAAAATTGACATAATTCTGAGACACAACTGAAAAGCAAAACAGCCCTTCCACCATTGCTCAAATGCTGCAGCTTCCTAAGGAGAGGTCATAAAACTTCCCAACCTTAAAGAATGCTGATACTTTGCATTCTTTTCATGTAAGAAGAAAGAGGACTAGAGAGATAACAGGAGAAAAAATGTGTTAGCCTTATACCCTTGAGCTGTGATGAAATACCAGTCTACTTACATTTAATTATGTTCAGTTTATAACAAAGCATTCAGCAGAAAACATCAATAAGAATGTTGACACACTGAGACTCCTTCTCATAAGAGTGAAGAATTATAGCTGGAAATCTGGCATCTAGAATTCAACTGAAAAAGGATTTTGCTCTTTAGCAATTAGTTCTCTCTGAAACATGAAGTACCATTTCTAAAGGAAAATTATTGGGTAGATTTACAATTGAGGTATGTGTTCAAATCAGTTCAAAGATTAAAAAATTACTACATTACTCTTGACACATTTGGACTAAATATACACCACAATATATAATTTCTTGCTGTATATTACTTAACGTTCTCTGGAAGGAACATAAATAAATAATGCAGAGTGTAAAGACAAGAACTTTGCAATTGATATGTTTGCTGCAAAGTTAACAGAAATTTTAGGTCTGAAACCAAGGCACTAAGACTTCCAGGAGAAAAAGTGTCTTTAAGAATAGGTCCGGCTGTATCAGAAGGATAAAGCAGGGCCAGGCAAAGCCTGTGTCAGGTATTGGTGCTGTGGGACACTGTGTACCAACTTCACTCCTGCCTTAGGACTGGCTGTTTGTATCTAATTTAAAAGACATCACACTGTCAGGTACTGAAAGGTGCTGACATATGATGAGGTTGTGCTAATGGCAGCTCTTTAGCATCCGTAGCAGCCAAATTTAGTCTTAGGAAGTTATTTCCTAGAAGCTAGCGGCAACTTACTTGTGTACAAAACTCCCTCTGAAAGCCAACAACATGGCTGTAAAAGATTACAAAGAACCTGAAGATACTGGAATCAACAAAGTTTGATGTTATTTACCATGTTATCTGCCTTTAAATATGAAATATGGACAGTAAGCAACCATCAGTTCTGTGCAGAATGCTTACTGCAAGGCTTGCAGTTAGCCAGGTTCTCAGTTTCCATCACAACCACAAAACCCTCACTCTGGTGTTAACTGTTTCCAGAAATAAAATGTAGAAAAACCCCACCAAATCAAATGTGTTTGTAAACACTAAGAAGTTAAATCAGCTTGACTTTTTTCATTTTCACTTTTGAACCAACATTAATTCTTTCCTTTTTTGAAAAAGCACAGCTTGCACAGGTCCAAATCAGTAAGACACAATGGAATGGGAAAGAAAGGAAGAGAGGAGTGGGTAAGACCCAGTTGTCGAATGCAACATCTAATTCTCTCGAGCCTCATTTGGTATGAACACCAGTAACTCCCAGGAGCAATCACAGCCCCCACTCACACTGATCCCGAGGCTGTGATGAAGTCCGAAACTGCAAGAGGCTTTGTACATTTGTAACATTTATCTCAAGTGGAGGGAAGCCTTTTTGTCTACAGAGCTAGATGAACAAGACCTTCTCTAACTGGGCAGCACTAATGTGCCCATTTTCTATCATGATAAAATACACTGTTTCTTTAGGAAGTCCCAGACTA
Organism: Sturnus vulgaris; assembly: GCF_052056855.1. NCBI lineage: Eukaryota > Metazoa > Chordata > Aves > Passeriformes > Sturnidae > Sturnus > Sturnus vulgaris. Next base: position 85,256,448 of record NC_142243.1, read on the forward strand.
ATGAGACAATGGAGAGAGAACTGTGCCCCAAGGGGCCTGGCTGCTGTTTTCATCTCTGCCACTAGTTCAGCTTTGGCAACTTAATTTTCTGTACTTCTGCTTATCCATTCTAAGGCAGTGGATAATGAAAATTATGGCCTTTACGCAGAATATTAGTCTCCTTGGATAAAAAACCTCCAAAAAATAAAATTTACTTTCTCTATTGAAGCAGACATATCCCTCCCTGGTTTCTTTCTATTTTTTTTCTCTTCCTTGCTCTCTTTCTTCTTTCCTCTTCCTCCTTCCCCCTTTCTACCTTTCTCCCATTGAAGTTATATATTGCCTTGTTAGTCTTCCATATCAGAATACTTCTGTGATAGTATCACCATGAGTAGCGTTTTAAAGCAGAACTGCAGTACACTGCATTGGAGGAAGAAATAAAATTTTGCAAGGCAAAGCCTCTGGAAACTCACAGACATTTATTCTCTTTATTTTCCTTTTAGTATATAGTGGTAAAGCCATTTATATATTATTTTATTGTCATTTAGTGAAAATAAACAAATTTTAGCTTAATGTGAGGATGTATTGTGATAGCAATTTCCATTTGGGTTTTCCTTAAACGCAGAATTTTCATGTGAACTCAATATAAATTTTTACTTGAGCTGTATGGCAAGCAGCAACCTGCTGTTGAAAGAAAAGAAACCTACAACAAATTAGCATGCACCATGTCTAAAACTTAACAGCTAAAATAATATTGTAGAGTGGGGAGGAGTAAATGTAAAAAGCAGTCATTGTAGCTAAGGTAGATATCAACAGAGTAATAGACTGCTTTTGTGAAAAAAGTATACAGAACAATTTCTTAATTTGCTACAAGCCTCCTGAATTTGATTCATATCTCAGTAGTAATCCATCATATTGAGAAATTGCTTTTCATGGTGATTTAATATTTGATAACAGCTCAGAAGTCTGAACTTCATGACAATATAATATAAGAGTGGCAATGTAACACTGCAATATTTCTTTCTGAAAACATCATCACTCTACCTTTCTCATGAGGTAGACTTGTAGTATACTTTTTCTCAGAAATATTTCCAAGGAAATCTAATAAAACCCTAAAAAAAAGAGAAGTATTTGAATTGTATAATTATATTGTGATTCAATTCAGAAACTTTTAACACTCAACAAATTTATGTTTGACCCTATAGGAACTTACTCTAATTCTAAAGAAAAAAAAAATTATATAGGTTTTCCTGGAAAATGGAATTTGTAAATCCAGCAAGCCTATAAATTCGAGTTCCTTGTCAGAATAACAGTACAGTTAGAGTAAAAACATGGAATTAATCACATCATCAAGATACAGAGAAACCAGTAAACACTGCAACCCAAGTGACTTTAATGAGTCAATGCAATGACAATTGGTAAGGGAAGGGTAGAAAATTATTACTAAAGCAAATTGTTCCTTGCCACAAATTTATTTGCTTGCTCTCTTACACAAACTATTTTTCCAGGTCTGGGCATGATAATAAAATCACCTTTTTGGGAGGCAGCCCACACGATCTCTGAAAATTTCCTAACAAACCACAGTCCTAAACCCAGCCCCCTTTTCTCAGTCTGTCATAGAGGTGAGACAGAACTAAAATGACATTATTTGACTTTTACTGAAAGCTTTATATATTGCCACATAAGTAAAAAAGCAAGGAATTTTCCCAACTGGTTGCATCAGACTAAGCCCATTCTTTTAAGTAGTGGGTGGCAACATATACAAATAAAGATTGGCAAACAAAAAATCAAAGTGAAGGATCAAATTCCTAAGTAAACCCTTTGGTTTGTTTTATCATATCTCAGAAATTATGGCACCCTAAAAATGTCACAAAGGATTAGAACTATGTAGATAACTGATATTGTTATTAACTGGCAAGAGAGAGAAAAAGAAAAATAAGAAAATAAAATAATTTCATTTCCCTGAGGTTTTTAATGTTTAAAAAGAGCAAAATTTTAAAACACATTGTGAAACAAAATACTCAAAATTTCAAAGCATCTACCTGCTTTCAGGCAAAACTATTTTGGATGCATTAGCAAAATCAGCTTCGTTTTCATTGACTTGATGCTTGTCTATAAATTGGGCAAATCCCTGTTTACTGAAAGAGTTTTGCCTACCCTGTAGCTAAACAGAGCAGATTATCGTACTTCCCAGGATTTACAGCATGCATGTGCATATGTGTGCTGGGAATGACAGCAGAAGTCATGCGGCAAAGCATGAGTTAGCTGCCTTTTAAATGCTCGGTGACCCTAGGTTGCACTATTACAGCTTCCCCCTGACTTGAACCCAAAAATTGCTTTTCTATGTGTGTCAGTATTTTCAGAAAGAAGAAAAAATTTTGCTGCAGGCCCCAAGTGAAAGCACCAAAACTACAGCCATCTGTTTAGTACTGGTGAGCGTTTTCAAAACTGACAAAAATTGTGTCCTAATCATAGTTCAACAGACTGTTTCTTTTTAAAAAAGACTGCTTGCTGAACATACTTTGGGCTATAAAGCACAAAAAATAAGAACCTGGTATTACTGTCAAAAGTGCTATGAATGTCCAACTGCCACTGAAATTAGCTGTTATATGCATGCTTTTCCATACTTTCCTAACTATTCTCTTCACATTGTTTTTTTAACTTACCCTTTGGGATTTGTTAAGGGCTTTTTCCTATTTTTGGTTGGCTTTTTTTTTGCCTGCACCATCACCACGAAAGACGTAGCTTCTTTCTGCTTGTTATTTTAGTTAAAATTAGTAGTAGCTGGAGAGTTCTCTTTCTTGGTTGTTCTGGATAACATCACAGAGACTTAAGACCTCTATTACCATCTCTTACCCAGGAACTGAAGAGGTATGTGGTCGAATCCTCCACAAAAATACTTATATTCCAAAACATCCAGCAGTCTTCGAAACACGTTAAAACGTGAAATATCCTGAACAATATGTTTTATTTACTCTTCTCTCAGTGTGCTGCTACATTTGAGTGCCCTGTGATGCTGTCATTCACTCATTTTCCAGTAGAGACTTGCCTTTGCTACAATCTCTGGGGAAAGTGTGTCAGCACCAGGCGTGGCTGAATTGGCAAAGGAAGTTACTCCACAGCCAACTTTTTGTAAAAACTCTGCCTATTTCCCGATGAAGTTTCCCACTGTTGCTGCCATTTGTGCGTGCTGGTACAAATAACTGGCCTGCTGGAAATGACTACGTGACTGAAAAATCCCGGCATTTTACTGCCTGTCATTAAGAATGTGTCTCTGTTTCTTGTACATTGGCATAATTGAGCAGGACATTGTTTAGCCTGGGGAGAAGGAGGCAGACCTTACTGCTCTCTACAAGTACCTGTGAAAGGAGGCTGTAGCCAGGTGGGTGCCAGTCTCTTCTCCCAGGTAACAAGTAACAGGTTGAGAGGAAATGGCCTCAAGTTCTGCCAGGAGGAGGGTTACGTTGGGTATTAGGAAAAATGTCTTCGTGTAAGGGGTTGTAAAGGATTGGAACAGATTGCCCAGGGTGAGCTATTAAACCATGTCCTCAAGTGGCATATCCACACATTTTTGAACACTTCCATGTGCAGTCTAAGTTAATGGTTGGACTTGATGATCTTAAAGGTCTTTTCCATCCTTAATGATTCTCTGATGCTGTGATTGCTACTAATATTACAGCACTGCCACTAGCTGGAAAAAATGCATGTTGCCTTACATTTGCCAAAGAAACCATCACACCATTTCACAAAACTGAAGTACCACCTACAAACTTTACAGCGTCTCTTAATTTAGGTGCTTGATTCTACAAATCTCAATTTATTTACTTATTAATTAATTTTAATTTTGGATTTTTGTCTTCCTTTTGCTTTTCTTGCAACAATTTAAAAACAGTATCTGAAAATTAAATTCTATCCTATGGTATCATACTAACACCTATATAATTCTTCTGCAAGCATAGAAACTTAGAATTGGCACAGGCCCCTGTCTCTTGAGGAAAGCAGTAACTATGTGCATTGACTATAGACAGGTCAGTCTGAGAAGTTCCAGATCATGGAAAGCAGTGAAGATCCTTCCCTCGTCCTTCCACAAGCCTGCATGCTTGCTCCTGCCTGACCTACCTTCAGTCACTCTCCCTTCTCACTGGGGTCCTCATCCTCATCTCACTCAACCAGTTCTGGCTCCTACTTCGTTATTTGAGGAAAAACATTTCTTTCCTTCTGCCATAGTATTTGCCCTGCTTCATAATTCTCGTATTACCTCTCTACCACCCCTACTCAACTTTTTGACCTTGTCTCCTGGTCCACTAAGACCAAGTCCTCCTGTTTTCTTCTTGCTCCTTCTGTTCTAGTATGGTTTGCCTTGAGATCCCAGCTTCCAAACCTGATGCACAGCTGCACTTTCAGGAAATTTCAGCCCTTTGTATCTGAGGAATATTCAAGGTGGATGTTGTATTTTAGCTGTGAAGGCACAGCAAGCTGTCATACAAATACTTGTGTTAATGGCAACGTGAATTCTCATAATGTAATGTTGCTGGCTGTAGCAAGAACAGCCAAAGCACATCTTTGATGTAATACTTCCTCCCAGTGCATGTTCAGGTACTAAAACTTAATGCTTAAATATGAAATTATTAAATCAAACTGTTTGTTAGAGAAAAATTATTAACTTGCAGGTGTTTTAACGTCATATAGCACATTTTCTTTAATTTCATTTCTATAACAGCTAGTTTAGATTAAACTTGCGACGGCAAAAATTTCTATCAACTTCGATAACAGGGACATCCAAAGCAAACTAACCTAGGGAAACTAAGAAAAAGTGAAAATGTAACATTTTAATTCAAATTCAGAGGACCGTAGACAAAAAAGCATTAAAATCTCATAATACTACTCTAGAAAAAAATTATAATCTGGATAGATTTTGACAGAGACTAGAAAGGGAATTGGAGTAATTTGTGTTAGGCTACACAGAAGGTGACAGAGCTGAAAATACAATCTGAGACTCTAACATGCTGCATGGGTAAGAAATTGAAATAACGCAGCAGCAAAATGTAAGAACTTAGTTAAAAATATTTTTACAACATTTGGTCATTCAAGCTGTCATGACGTGATTATTTTTTGGACTGTTGCAAAAAAAAAAAAAAAAACCAACCAAACTAAAATGTGTATTTACACATCACAAATTTTTGCAGTGGTAATATAGTTGTTACATACAGTGATAAAAAATAAGTAAAATATTATTAATTTCATTATAACAAACATATGATGAAATATTTCTATGCCACTTTGGAGGCAGGGAGGGTCAACTTTCAAACATAATATACTCATCTTTTGTGGTACTTGTTTTCTTATTTCAAACGATACAAGAAAACCAGTCTGGCCCTCATGGTTTCCACTTTGCTGCTAATAGAATTCATTCAGATATTATGCTCTGTGCCTTTCCACATGACTTGGAAAAGCTAATTCAAGTGTTTGAAAATTTTCTTAAAGCGATGTGTATCAGCCCTGTAATTTCAAACAGCAAGAAAATGAGGTCTGAAGCAAAGGCAAGGTGGGCACTTACTGCCCTGAGTTATCACCAGGGTCTCTTGCACAATTCCAAACACGGTCCACACCAGCTACCGCGAAGAAAATCAACTCCACCCCAGCCAACATTGCACAGCTCTTTATGCCGCTTCACACATCCGCGGTTTGGCAGAAGACGACAAAGCGCAAGGCGCGGATTGCCAATTAGCCACTAATTACAAGTATTATTTGAAGTGCACAGGCAGGCGATTCAAAACCACGCTGCTGACTGCCCGGGCCGCTTCCCTCGGCAGATTACCCCGAGCGGGCGGAGGAGCCGGCAGGAGAGGCCGCGGTGCCCTCCCAGCACAGCACAGGGCAGGGCAGGGCAGGCCGCCTGTTGCGGGCGCCACGTCCCCGCCCGCCCGGCCGGGGCAGGGCCCGGCGCCCGGCGCGGCACCGCCCCCGCGGCGGCCACGTTGACAGGGCGGGCGCGGGCCGCGTTCGCCGGGCGCTGTCGGGGTGCGGGTACCTGGTGCGGGAGCGGGGCCGCTGACACTGTAAAAATGTCTTCGCCTCCTAAAGAGAAAGCAGAGACGCGGGCCGGACACCCTCCTGCTGGTACGGCCGCCGGTTCCCGTCTCTCCGCTCTTTCTCTTGCCACGCCGGGGGACGGGACGGGGGGGCTGGGGCGGCCGCGGGCCGGCGGGGCCGGGCGCCGGTTCCCCGCCAAGTCCCCTCCTGTGCTCGCCGGGGCTGAGAAGGGCGAGGGCGGCCTCGGCGGGTCCCGCCGCTGCCGGGGATGCGAGCCCGGGGTGGTGAGCCCCGGTAGGTTCGAGCCCTAGGGGATGCGAGCCCCGGTGGGTTTCCTCGCTCTCCACCGCTCGGGCGCGATGCGGCGCTCCGGCCGCGGGAGGTGCGCTGGGATCCCCGCCCGAGCCCTGGGCGCCCGGGACGCTCCCTGCCCTCCGGCAGCCTCTCCCGGTGACGAGGCGACGCTCCCTGCCCTGCCTTTCCCCGAGGAGAGCTCTGGTTGCGGCCAAACCCTCATCGGGTGTGTGCAGCTTGGCATCTCCAGGCTCCGACCCGGCGGGCAGACAGCGCTCTGTTCCCCGGCATCCCGCCCTGGAAAGGCGGCGGAGGCCTCCGGAACCCCGCCTGGGGCTGGTGGTGGTGGGAAGGGGAGCGCAGCGGTCTCGGCCCCACGCAGCCTGCGGGGCTGCTCCAGCAGAGTGTACGCTGAGCGCGAACAGACACTGCAAACCAGGAGTGCTCTGTGCATCCATTTTGCCTGTGGGCGTCATGGTGTGAGTGCCAGAGCAGCCTGCGAGCTCCTGGCTGCGGTTCTGGAGCCTAGCAGGGTAGGAAACAGGTAAAACTGCTTGAGAAGTGCCCAGCAAAGGAGCTCCATCGCCTTCCGTCCTGCTGCTGTGCGCGGTCAGGGTGGGAGTTGTGTGTCACCTCCAGTGGGACTCTCATCTGCCAGGGTCCAGAGATGGTAGCTCCTCTCTGTACACAGGTGGGGTTCAGTTCCTCACAGTATCGAAGTTGTGTTCCTTCATGTACTGTTAGTTTTACTACTTAGAGTTTTCTTTAAAAAGGGAACTTTGGTCCCTGAATCAGCAGCTTTACATAGGTTATCTAATGTTTCCCTGTGGAGTAGTTGGTGAGCTTTATTTTTAAGTGTTTCAGTAAAAAAATCCCAAGTTGGTTAGTTTTATATTCGGATCAATTCATGAGATTTAAAGTTAAATTTGTAAACAGCTGTTGAACTGTAAACGAATTCTGTGCTCTTTATAATGAAGACCTGAAATTCCTCTAAATAGGAGTGAGAAATAATGGCTTTGCTCTGCAGGGCAGATACAGTTCAGCAGTGCAGGTAAGTCTCTCGGCTGAACAATCATTCCAGTCCTGCAGCCTCCCTTGTCTTGGCATTAGCTCTTACCTGGCTTCTTGCTGATCTGCTTCATGGAACAAACCAGAGCATCATTTTCCAATGTTGACAGCATTTGTTGCCCTAGCTCCTCCAGCTGGCTTGTCTTGAGGTACATGTCAGCTTCAGAGTGGAGGGATCATTAATATCTTACTTTGGTTTAGCTCTGTCTTCCAGCTGCACCATTGATGAAACGAATGTGCCTTGTAACTGTATTTTCTGATGTTGTTCCATGTTTCAGAGTTTTGCTTCAAAACCTGTCTTTTGAAACTGGTGAAAATTTTTGAAAGACCTGAAGTGAGCCTCTCTAGGCCACATGAGGAACTAGCAATGTGAAGTGTAAAAGCTCAGCTGGAGTACAGTACAGGTTTCCTTTGCCATCAGAATATTTCAGTTAGAGCTTTTTTTCTTTGTAAAACGTGGGCCCATGTATGAACTGAAGAACGCCTTCAACTATGTGCCATTTATGATCATTGGCATTGCTGTTTTGGTTTTTATTTTTGCTATTTTTTGTGAGCATGTACAAAAAACTTATCTTTGGAAGAAGAGTGATCACTGCGCCTATCTTTGAGGCCAGAAAAAATTAATGCTTTACTATATCTTCAGGTCACTTTGGGGAGAAGATTTTTCTATGGCCTTTTAACACCTGGAAAATCCACAAGAAGTGTTATGACTAGCAAGAGTATATATTAACTCTAGTGGCTGAGGATAGGTTTTAATCCTCTATCTCAAGCTTGTTTAGATCCCTGAATGTTAGAATAATGCAATAGATCACTCTACAAACAAGTTTTAATAAAATGAAAGTAAGAAATTCTTTTAAAAATTAATACAGGTGGAATTTTATTCAAATAGCAAGGCAAATTTCTATAAAATAAAAGGTGTGTGTATAGGGAATCTCTTTTGATAAATAGTTTAAAAGCCCAGGTTTTGTTGCATACAGTTCTATAGGGAGCACTAACTGTAATTACAGATGTGTCTTACCCTACTATGTTGGAATGTAAGTTAGGAAGTATATGGGTCATCAAATTAAAAGCACATTGACAAATCTGTTGTTTTTCAAGTGCACTGTTGGCCCTTACTGACTGCACTGCATTCCTCTTTGCATTGGTCTTCCACATAGGGGGGAAAAGAAAAAGCACTTGAAAAGACAAAGGGTAATGAAATGGAAAGAAATCTCAAGACCTCAGCGCAGGAAGCAACTTTAACCTCCCCTCTGAAATTTAAGAGGGCCCTAAACTTAATCTTGATTAAGTATCAGCCTGTCAGTGAGATCAAGTGTGCCCTACTCATTGTTGAATAGGTTTGTACAGTTCCTCTGAAGAGATCTGTGTAATTAGGCTTTAACTGTTCATCTAGTACATACTACAGAGGGATAAAGGAATGTGATTGTGTTAATAGTGTATTTATGAAATTTTATGATAGGTTTGTGAAAATAGTTATGTAATTTTTCATACATTAAAAAAAATAGCCGAGATTTCTGTGAAATGAAGGTATATAATAACTCCATACTTTGTTGAACACTAATGTATGCTCCCTTAATCTTGTACAGTGGCACACTTTGTGTTTCCCTTTTCATACATCTTACCATTGTAATGGAATCTGTTATTACACCTTACATAAGAATTAAATTTTTGTGTTAATATTGAATACATACTGAAGAATAAGGAAAGCTGCCAAGACTCTTGGTTGTATTCTGTATTTGTAGAAGTTCCTGTCCGGATGCTGTTACCAGCAAGTGATTGGGGCTGAGCTGGAAGGTTTCCCTGGGAGGGATTGCCTCTAACCTGTGGGATGCTTCTCTAGGCACTTGGTACTCACTCCAACTCAGTGGGGTTTATTTCAGAATTCAGTCTCAGAAACAGAGAGGAGTCCAGCAGTGGGGGCAGGGAGGAAAAAGTAGAATGCTTCCTGACTCCAGAGGAGCTTGAGTGGTAATTGATTAACACAGTTGTTTAATACATTTCCAGAAGGAGTAGTCATACCCTTATGAGGAACACAGGCTGGCATTCACAAGACTGATAAGGTAGCCCTGTCTGCCTCTCGAGGGAGGAAAATATGACGTGATAATTAAAATCCAAAACTTGTATTCAGTAGTGAAGCAGATAGACTTGTTGCTCTTCTGAGTGTGCTGGCAAACGAGCCCTTCTTTATTTCACACTTTAGTAGAGGCTTAGGGCCACTTGGCTGTCACCACTCCAGGGAACCATTCCCTGTTCTCTCCTGCCTTAGCGCCTGAGCTCTGCACTTGTTCTTCAGCACAGGAGCTGCTTTCTTCCTAATCCCAACACGAGGTCGTTGACACCATCCACTTCTGGACACTGCTATCTGATAGTGTTCGGGAAGGTTGTTTATCAGTTATTTAAATCTTCTGTTTGCAGGATAAGGTAATCTGAGCTCTTTTAAGGGTGACTTTTAAGTGAAAAAAATCACCATGGTAAGCATCTGTTGAATTATGTAGTAAATGCTAGGCAAGTAGGAAATAGATGATTCCTCATAACTCCTGAGAAAATCTCACAAATGTTGAGAGGGTTTTTTATTAGTTTCATAGATGTAACAATTTCATCTCTTGTCACACCCTGAGGTAATGTAGTTTAGCTTTTGAAAGATACCTTTTGAAAAGGACAGTAAATTATGCTGCAAGGGTATTTATCATTTTAAGATTAATCTCTTGAAACTAGATTGGGTATTAGCATACTGTATCATGGGTGGCAGATACGTACAGAATGCTGTCTAATTATTTCACTTCTGATCTCACAAATACACGATTATTGCAGCTATTTGCTGGTTCCTTCTGCACAGTAACCTTGGATTGCTAAATATAATTCAATTATGTACCAAAGTACTTTAAGATATCTATTCTATACATGATGATGTTAGTTCCAAAAAATCACATTTAAAATTCAGAGTTACTGCATTAGTCACTATTATGCTTTTCTATTTGTCTGGTTATTTGCTTTTTAATCTCTGCTTTTTAATTCTGCATACGGGCAAATCTGAATGTGTTAGTGTATTTTTTCCAGTGACAGATAAAGAGAAAAGGAGTAGCTGGTGGCCTGATGATACACAATGTGAGAGGAGAGAAATTTTAGATCTAAAATTGCACTAAATCTTCAGGTGTCGTTTTCTCTAGTTTTCTGTTAGATGTTGAAGAACATGGAAGTGTGTGTATTGTTCAGAACTGCTGTTTGTAACCCTGGCAGATGTTGCTGTGGAGACAGCATCTTCCACAAAAAGTCATTTGAAATAAATAAGTAAAAGGTCCTGATTGTGCAATGATGTTAAATTTAGAAATTAATTAAAATAAATTAATAATTTGTAAATAAAGCATAGCAGTACTTTGATTAGCTGAGATGTTAAAACAAGACTGTACCTGACAGAACTCAGTGTTTACTTTTGCAAACAAACTTCAATTTCTAAGGAGCTTGAATCAAGAAAAATTAATTGGAATTTTAAGTTTTGCTTTACTTCAGGCAACAAAGAAATGTAGTTTTTTAAACCATCTTTTTCTTTCCTTGTCCCATGTGAAACATTTCTCACCAATTAAAGTTTTACGCTGGAGAGAGAGAGAACACAAATGGTTAGTGATTTGGGTTTGAGGTCTTTTTAGTGCATGATAAGAAGACACAGTCTTGATAGGTTTTAAAAGATATTTCTTTGAGTTTGTCTGTTGATTGCCTGTCTTTAGTTAATGACCTTTATTGAATTAGAAGTTTGTCATTCAAGTATCACTCAGAACGTAAAATCTGTCTTTAGAAGACAGAGACAAAGAGCTTTCACTCGCTCCTGAAACAGGTCACTTTTTCTTTCTTGCTGTCCTTCACCCAGGCTGTAAAATCTATGCACAGCAGTGGCCTTTCCGTTGCTCTCCTGGTTAAGAATTGGGAATTAGACCTGTGTCTAGGTTTCTGGGATTAGCACTGAACAGCTGTGAGGTGCCCTGCTCCCTCTGTGGCAGGATACAGGAGGGCTGTCACAAGTACAGCTGCCCTGTCCCTGCCAGCTTCAGCTTCTCCCGAGTGTGCTACTGTGGCATCCTGCTTGCTCTGGCTGTGACACCTCTGCCGAGGCTCATCACAGGCACTGTGTCAAGGCACTGTGAACATAAATCAGCAAGTCTGTAAGTGGTTTTATTGACTTCTGACCACTATCGTGGTTTTCTGATGTGGTTGCTGATGGCAGCGTAACCCATCCAATTAAGCTAATGAGATGCATCATCTTATCCTGTGCTATCCTGTAAGCATGTGTAGCTATTGTTGAAGAAAAATAAAAGTACACTATTGAACCAGAGAGCAGATCAACAGCAACTTGTCGGTTGCTCTGCTTAGTAACTGCAGTGCTAAGCCTGGCTTGGTTCCTGTTTTAGATCACACTTTGGAGTGGATAAATGATGCACATAAGTGGATTTGCTTTCACTTCTCATTTTGTGTTTCAGAGGGCTGCTTTCATGTTTGCATCATTTCTAAAACTTAAATGATGCAAGGATTTAAAATGTTGTAAATGCTCATGTGTTTTGGAAAACAAGGCTCTGTTCTAAATGCAAGTTAACAGTCCTCCTAAATTTTGCTTTTTTATTACACTTTGAAGTACTTCTTTGTATGAATAGTATTATTATAGATGTAGTTTTGAACATGAAGTGCCAAGTTAGTATCTTTGGTTTGTGGTCTTTTGTGTAGTGTTATGCAAGTCATTGCCTCAGTTTCTTCTGACTGCTGCAACTTAGTATGGGGTGGAGGGGGAATTAAAACAGAATTGCGATTTCTGAAATGGCATTGGAAGCAGGTGGTAAAATGAGCTGCAGCTTCTCAGGATAAGCAAAGATGGCATCGTGTGAAAGAGAATGGCAGATGTGGTCGTGAAGTAGTTGTTCTTTAGGCTTGCCACTTTTTGACACTGGGCCTCGTTTTCAAACCGTGGTTACTGTTAAATTACTGTGCAAAAGTATCAGGAGGGAAGCAGGGTGAGTTATCTTTAAAATATTCTTCACTTAGTGCTGATATGACTGAGGTTTGTTGTTATCTATTTAATTTTCATTCCAGTGAAGGCTGGTGGGATGCGGATTGTACAGAAACACCCACACAATTCAGATGCCAAAGAAGAAAAAGATAAGGATGACCAAGTCTGGGAAACCAGCAGGTGAGCACTTTGATTTGGTGCATGTGCTACAGTGAATTTCCATGACCTTGAACCTTATCACCAGTTTGTTTTTCTTGTGACTAGCAGACCAAAGGTGCAGTTGTTCTTGTATCATAAAGCAGTAGCAAGTTCGACGCTCCTTCAAGAGAATTGAGGAATTTGGGAATTTTCATATAGCTGAGCCTTCTTTAAATGATCCTGCCATGTTAGAGAAGGCTGAACAAAAAAGTAAAATAGAAGCAGAACCTCAGCTTTCCTAAAATGTGTCGGTTCGGACTGTGTAGAAGCATAGGGGCTAGGCATATTTATACACAACTGTTAGGCTGGCATATATGAATGAGGTTAAGCATGCTGGATGTTTTCTTTTACCCTTTGGCCCCTAATCCTGTGTCTGTGAGGTATTTGACAATATGGTGCTTTTGAAAAGAAAGTAAAAATATATGGTACTAATATTATCTGCTTTTATTTTTAGAGGAGACTCTATCAATTTTGGTGATGGAGGATACTAAGACTACAGTTACTTAGTTTTAACTAGATTTATCAGGTTACTGCTGTTTAGAAATGAAAGCAGGGAGGTTCGATGGACTGTTGCTCTTTTTCTGTTCTTACAAAAGCCACCTGTTCTTTTTTCTGCTTTCCTCAGCTAGCTGTTTTTCCTTCCAGCCAAGACTATATTTACCTGAAATGTTTATCTACTAACTTAGGGCATGAGTTTGTCCTTGCTATTTGCTCAAGTTAAAAAAACAAACCAGAAAACCGTTCCTGTGTTTTGGTAAGTAGACTGACTTAGGTGGTATTTATATTACACGTAAAATAATGGTAATAAATAAGCATTGTGAGAATGTCTGGAAATAAACCCAAATGTGTTTATTTACTTGAATAGGAAACCCCTTGCTGAGAAGGAAGAAGTAATTTTAATTAACAAATTCAAATACAAGGCAGGAGAACTAAAATTCATGTCATTTCTTCATCAGCCGGGTTGGTCATCTTGTAATTCTGCACTGTAGCACATAAGAAGAAAGAGTCAGTATTGCAGCCAAGTTTTGTCTAAAGTAAGAAATTGTATCTTGGGGTCAATTTAAACTTTGTTTAGGAATATATCCTTTTATTTGAGGTGTGTTGATCTTGGCTGAACAGCCGATGTCCACCAAGTTGCTCTTATTACTCCCCTACTCAGCAGGATGAGGAGGAAGAAAGTAAGATGAAAAAAACTCACGTGTCAAGATAAGGACTGTTTAATAAAGCAAAAGCAAAGGCCATGCATGAAAGCAAGGAAAGATGAAATATGTATCCACTGTGTCCCATCACCAGATGATGTCCATCACTTCCTGGGAAGTAGGTCTTCAGTATATGTTAGTGATTGCTCTGGAAAACAAACATCATAGTAGTGAATTCTCCCTGCCTCCTCCTCCTTTCTCCTTGGTTTTATTGCTGAGCAGATGGTATGGAATATTCCCTTGGTCAGTTGGGGCCAACTGTCCTGGCTGTATCCCCTCCCAAGATCTTGTCTACCCACTGCCTGCAGGTGAGAGGATAATGTTGGAGAAGCAGCTTAGGTTCTGTTTAAGTGCTGCTCAGCAGTAGCCAAAAATGGTGTGCTGTAAGTTTCCATGGTATTTCTAGCTACCAGTGCAAAGCGCCAAACTGTGAGGGCTGCTGTGGGGAGAGTTTACCACCTCAGCCAGATCCAGCACAGCATTACATACCTGCTTATCTTCCCTTGACATGCCAGCCTCATGGCAAGGAGCCTCATTAGGATCCAAATGACAAGACTTCTTGTGCCTGTTCACAGATCTAAGCCTGTGTAACAGCACAGCACCTGCTTTATTCCTTTCTTCAAACAAGATTGTTTTCCCTGTTTCACTCAAATAGTGCAGGGAAAAGTTAAAATTTAACCTTGATTTTTGTGGCTCTGTCTGCTGTAGCAGGTGCTGTGGCACAGTAAAAGCACATTTGTAGGGGTAAACAGTGGGCACTGAGGACTTCATGTTCACACTGTGTGTGTTTTGGAGATTAATTAGTTTGGTCATCTGGACTGAAGGACCAATCCTAGCTGGCATGTGTCAGGTGTCTCCTTGAACTGTCTGTGCCAGTTTAACATCACCTGCAGGGAGTCTAGGTGAGGTGCCCTGAAGACCAATCCCCAGTGAGAAACAAAGCCTAGGCAACTAGGCTGGAATGATTGGGAGAGAGGTGCACTCTTGATCTGTAGATGCGAACAAAAAACTATATTTTAAAACTGTGAGCAAAGCTTATGCTTTTAAGACAGAGGAGAAATTTTAATGACTTCTAGAGCTATCTTACTAACTAGTGAATAGTTAGCTGTTGCACCTCAAAATCCATTCCTTTGTCCACCTTATCAGTTGATTGTCAAAATACGCACTTTGAGTGTGCCCTTTGTTTTGGTTTTCATATAGAGGATACGTTGTTGATATGTATTAGGCACTTGTACCTATAGTTATTCTGAGTCTCTATATTAATAGTGAAAGCATTGAGTTGAACTATTTTATTTCTTTGATCTAATCCTCTTGAGAAAGAAAGCAGCAGGAGGACATAAGGAGCATAGTTAGGTGAGAATTAATATGAGTTATGAGTTTGTTTGCAAGTCAAGAGAAGTTGTTTTCCTAGTAGAACTGAGAGCCTTTTGTGTATGTAAAGGAAAGGGTTTAATGTGTCTGTTGTAGGCTCCTTTGGGAATACTGGCACAGCTCTGGTGGCAATACAAGCTATAGATGTGAGCAAGTAAGATATTTAGCCATAGACAGAATAAGTTAGTCAAAATTTAATAAATTAAATCAGGTTTGCAGCACCTCAGATGCTTTTGTGCTGGAAAATGCAGTCCCCCAGAGTTTGTGTCTGCTCCAGATGATTCATGGTGCTGTTTGAAAACCCTTGGATTTCTGATGTGTATGGAGGGTGGTTTATCAGAAGATGGATTGGTCAGGAGCGGTGAAGTGAGCATTTCAGCTTTCTCCAGCACCAATGTATATGTACTTTTGGGGCTTAGTTGGCTGGTATTTTATGTGCCTTTGTTAAGCAGATGTGGAAACATCTGTGTTTTTTACTTGTCATGGTTTTAGTCTTTTTGCCATTTGAAGGTGGTATTGTTGATATGATGCAATCTCTACTCCCCATTGCATTTGAAGTAAAAAGAAGCAAACAGCCCTTCAGGAAGTCTCTGTCAGCTGATATGGGCAGCTGACAATGGTGTGAGAAAATAATAAAACAGAGAAGAGTAATTTGTGTATGAAGAGGGAGGCTGGGATGAGTCATTATTTTAATCTCATTGTAAACTTAGTTGAATACAGATTAGTGGAACTGGCAGTAAATGGAAGCATAAGAATTCAGTCTTTCCCTGGTAACTCTGAGAGCACATGGCCTCCCTATGATGGCACAAATCTGAGCAGTTGCTCAGCAAGAAAGGTTTCTGCTTCAGTTCATAGAACTGTTCGTGGCTTTGGAGACAGCTGGCGTTGCTTTTGCAGCTTGCAGGATAAGACTTGGATCCGTGTTTATAGTCTTAATGTAAACAAAGCTGATACAGGTAAACACCCCTGACATAGCTAACTGTGCTCTGAGAAAGGTGACTTTAACATTCACCAGGTAGGCCTTCTTTGATGTTTCTTTTTCTCAGTCATCTAGCAACTTGGAATCCAATTACTGTAATTAACGCTGCAAAGTATTTTACTCAGTTCTCTTTCCTAAAATAAAATTATGACAATCTCCCATTTCATGAAATCGCAGGGAGACTTGTCAGGGTGGTGATTTGTGATCCCTTAAAACAATATGTGGTGAGACCATTTTATACGAATTTAAACTTTTTCTGCAGGGCAGGTCTCAGCCTTGAGTTATAGCAGAACTAATTTTATGTGTCTGGTATAAATATAGTTTTACTTAAAAAAGGGATGTCTGGATATGATTTTATGGTGGAGAAGGCTCAATGAAAGAAGGGAGGAGTTGCACAGTTTGGTTTAGGTGAACTAAAGATATGTGTGGCGTCCAAAGCCACTGGCACCCCATGGTCAGGGCGTCAGTGTTAAACTGTACTGTGAGGTAGAATCATCTTGAAAAGAACGTGGGATGAGGAGTGATTTTGATCAACCTGTTTAGAGCTAGGATGCCAGCTGGCTGAACTTCTGTACTGATGAATTACTGATTTTTCTTAAGTTTTTGTAATTTCTTAACACTTGTGTTGGTTTGGTTTTTTGGATGCGGTTGCAGTTTTTATTGATTGACAGTCATACTGATTGCTGCCGGAAGGCTTTTTTTGTGATGCTAGAGGAGGGTGAAACATAAATAGAAGTATGGTTATGAATCAAAACCATCATTTTTCAGGACTGTATCTTGTCATAAAAATCATTTGGAATAAATAGGCTACTCACAGTCCTGGGCTTTATTAAAAGCCTATTAATGCCTGTCTAACTGAGATTTGCAGTATCATGTGCATTCCTGTGCCAGCAGCTGACTCTAGGCATAATAAATACTCCTGAAAGACAGATAATTTGAATTGAGAGCTACTTGTTCAGTTTCGCACAAGAGATTCATTAATTGTCACTCTGGGATCTCAAGAAAAAGAAACTATAATTATCTATCAGGATCTGGATTTTAAAAAATATTTAAAGCAAATATCTGGCTTGTTTTTAACAAACAGGGTAAATTGCAAAAGTTTTTATTTCTTAAAGACTCTTGCCTTGTCTTTTGTTATATTTCTGAACCAAAGTGAGTAATTACCATGATTTAATTACTCATGATAAATGCCCTAGTGTAGTTTCTCTCTCTATATATGTAAATTATAAGTCTTTTGTATCTTAAGCCTACCTGGAGATTGTGAACCCAACATTATGCCTGACTTTTATGATGTGGATATTTGCCTTAGTAATATCCATCGGGTGAAAGAAAAAAAGCCAAGAGAGTAATTTAGAATGTTGACTCAAAAGCAGAATTATGCTAATGAAGCATATGGGTGTTTGTATGTCAAAGAGTACTCTCAATACTTAGTTACATGGTAAGAGAGGAGTTGTCAAAGGCCCCTGTTAGCCTTCAGTGTTACTTGTTATGTCTGAATATGCAAGTTGGGCTAAACCTGTTATTTTTCTTTCAGGAGTGCAGTGAAAATATCAAAAATTTGGCTGCGGGTATATACTTTCATTCAAGAGTAAATTTGTTTTTCCTTTCCCTCACTTTGCTCTGCTGAAACTTACAAGAAATAAGGCACAGGTGTTATTTCTGTTTTCTATTTGCCATTGAAGATTCTCCTGTCATTAAAATATTCTTAGTTTTTGCCTTGTCGTGAACCATGCTGACCAAACTTCTGACAGAATTAAAAAAAAAATACACATTGGTAATAAGAGTAAGCCATTAGAGAGGGTTTGTATGTCTGTTTACATCCTGAATATGGAAGTGTTTGAAACCATTTCCATTCCTTGTATTTTATTGTTCTGGTTGTTTTAGCTGGGGTAGAAGGTATCGGTCGAAGTTCTGACCCTTTAGACTGGGAATAACTGCTCTTCAGGACAGCTGAGACTTGGGAAATGATGTGCAGTGTTCAGCTTGCTTGCATGCATGTCCTTTAGGAGGTAGTTTCCATCATGTGTGAAGATGTTCCAGTCCAGGTGGTTCTGATGCTGTTCGTTGTAGAATCAACAACCCCCAAAACTTTTAATGGCAACCAAACCCATATAAATGTGAACAGGTAGCATTGAACTTCCATAAATACTCGGAGTGAACGACCCATTAGTGTTGCTCCCAAGTACTTCACAGACATAAAGCTGAAAAAGACCTTGTTACCTATGTTCATGCATCTGTAAAACCAAAGTACTGGAAATGTAAGCAGGCATCGACTCAGTGTGATGAATATTTAAGGTTAAAAGAGAGGTTAGGACAGATAGACTGCTACACTTTCTGCTTAAGTTTCTGGAGAGGAAATGTGCAACTTTGGTGGGTGGAGGACTGACTGAGTCCCCTTTTGCTTCAAAGGTTCCTTGGGCTATTGTGTCAGTGGAGGCAGCCCTGAAGGCGTGAACTGGTACTCTGTAAAAGCACCTGTCATCCTCTTCTTGGACAGAATTCAAATTTCTTCCACCATTTTTCTGAGCACCTCTTTTTTTTTTTTTTTTTTTTTTTTTTATCCTCTTTTTGTGGCCTGATTCTGTTACCTCTCTGAGCTGATATGGTTGCACAAAAGAGTTATGTTCATAGATGTATTGTCATTTTACACTTGACCTCATAAAAAATGAAATTTGATTAAATGTATGGATATAATAGATATGACTCAGAGGTTTTTATTCCTGTCTTTGGCCTCTTTTTACTCAGGTGTGGAGCGTTGGAGGCGACTGGCCTTAAAAATGAAATGTGTGGGGGACATGCAATGGAAAAGCAACCTGGCTTGTGGTTTCTGGGAAAGATGCAAATTGCAGCAAACGTTCGGTGGTGTTATCCCATGGTCATATTAGAGTTTTCTGTGACTAAATTTTTCTTTACTTTAAATATTCCAAAGGTTAAAAGAAAGTTCTGCTGGGAAAAGGATGTTAAAAGATTGCAACTATAATTTTGTAATATTATTAAGCATAATACTGAACATAACGAAGTTAGAGAAATAGCTCTATTTCTAAAAAATATTCTGTTATTAGTGCTTGGGGTTTTTTTTAATCCCTTCCCTCTTCTTATCTTTATTATTTTGGACTTAAAATTTACTTCACAGTTATGGGAATAGCTTCTTAATAGTGTTGCACCCTTCTTTACAGAAGCGGCATTGCCTTCAATGCATTTTCCTGCTTTATTATTCATCTTTGTGTATCAATCTTTTGCCTAGGGTTTTTATGATCAGCAGATGCTCAAGTCTGCTAAAGTTTATACATACATAATTTGACTAGTTACAAAACCTGAAAACAATATTAGCTGTGTTCATGTGATATTTTTCTGGACAATAGCTTCTGCAGATGACCAGTTACTTTGAGAAGTAGCAAAGTAATTGCTATGACCTCTGTTGAACTCTATCAAAAGCCTCTGCAGTAACAGACTTAAGTGTATGTACAGAGAATAGAATGTGTAATACTGATTTTTAAATGCAGAGCTACTGGAAGGCAAGAAGATGGGCTGTGAATATCTCCATTTAAGAACTGAAAATATCTGTGAATGTAGGGAATGGAGAAAAAGCTAGGCAACATTATGAATGAAGCATTCTCATACAGAAAGATGAGAGCCTTCTGAAAGACTGTTTTATGCTTCCAGTGTTTCTTGATGATTGAAGCAGTAAGTTGATAAATCCATCAGTTATAAGTGCCAGTTATGGCATTATATGGATAGCTCTTTTCATATTCCTGAAGTACTGTATGCATGTGTGAAAGAGCTAAAAAAGATCTGCTGTATCTCCCCCTCAAAGTGAATAGAAGATAACGCCATCCAGCTCAGAGAGCCAGGTTTGGTTCTGAAGAAACATATGCTGTCTTATGAAATTAGCTGGAGAGCTGAGTTGAATTGTCAGCCAAGCTGGTGTAAGAAAAAGATTTTAAAAGAATGAAAGTCTTTAATTTGTATTCCGTGTGATGAGGAAGGTGAGAACAGCTTAGTCATATGAGAGGAAAATGGATGGGAAGTAGTGTCTTTAGAGTGTCTTTACTGGCTTAGTTAGCACAGCATTCCATGTCAGTACTGAAAAGTCAATGATCTTGAACTAATAGCTTGTGTGGTATTTTTCCTAGTTCTTTTCTCTTGATATCTTTCTGAAGTATTGGAATACAGGGAAAGAAGGTGACTATGGCAGTCTGAAAGCATTGGTATTATAAAGCACAAAAATTTTCAAACCCAGAAGTACAGTCAAATCTATTTCACTATGCTAAGCCCAAATCTGTTATTTAAGTGTTCAGCAACACTGAGAGTATTTCTAAAGCTAAAGGTATTAAGTTCTCCTAGAAAAAGCTTGCAAAGGACCAGATGCTACTCATTTATTTAGCATCAAAACCCTATGTTTGAAGTGAAGTCACCAAGAGCTGAGAATGAGTAGGCGGTACATGTGATTGACATTGTGTGCCAAGGAGGGGGATAGTTTTCCAGTAGCACTTTACTCTCCTTTAAGTTTCTTCTGCCTCAGCTGCATCAGGCACCAGACTTTGAAGTAGCTAAATAAACTTTGAATTATCATTTCTTAACTGTCACTGGGCCAAACAGGAGAGAATTTATTTCATTCCCATCTGCTCCCAGGACACTGGTGCTAGAAGCAAGAGACATATGGGAGATAGATAAGAACAACACTGAAAGCATTTGTTACGTTATCATCATTAGAGCTTTATTTAGTCTGCTGTGGCAGCTCATAGACCTGTTCACTGCAGTACATTGCTTGTTGGGGGAGTATTCACTGCAGTAGGCTTGCTGCCTTCTGATATTAGTGTAACATTTTAATGACTACATCTTGGTCACAGACATCATGTTAAATAGATGGCAATTAGTAAAAAATACTTTAGCAACATTCACATATCTTAGTTCTGGTGAATTTCAGTTTCTCTGGGACTCATTCCTTAGAATATATGTAATGCCTGGGGCTGATACCGTGTTCAAAGGGCAGCTGGTTTTGTTGCTGCTGGTTACAACCAAAGTGGTTAGTTCTTCTCCCTAATAATCTTGAAATTAGACTTTTTTTTTTTTTTTTCCTCTGGCTTGTAATTAAATACTAGGTTAGGTCTCAGTTACGGCTGGCTTCATCTAGCACCTCACACTGCAGTACTGAATCAAACATTCCTTGAGATACAGATACTTTGAGTGCTGAGTGTTTGCCCATTGCTTTCCAAACCCTATTCTAAAGCCTTCTTTTTTATTTTAAATAAATAAATCAATGCAGAGCTCTGGATGTTACAGAAGTATGTCTTTTGGTATTTGGAGCTATCAAAAATGCGCAAAATAATTCAGTAAGAAAAATCTCATTACCCGCTGTGTGCAGCCTTGTACACCTTGAATGTTGCTAATAAGCTTGACTGCATTCCAGTGCTGATGGTCACTCTCCTGAGACTGCAACCTCGTATGAGTGTTTAGAACATGCAGTGGTAGACTGTATTTACTCTTTAGAGGTTATTAGGATGATCAAGAGTACTTTGCATTATGCTACTTACGAAAGCTGCTATTGCTAGGTTTTTATTTTTGTTTAAATCTTTCATTTCTCCATGCAGCTTATTAACATACGTGCTCATGTGCAACATGTTATTGTTGCTAATAAGCAATTTTATTGTATGTAATGTATTAATGTTTTGACTTTGTGGAGCAATAAGTAATTAATCAACCAGTTAAGGGACAACCCCATTTGGCTTGTTTGTTAAAATGTTGTTTTTGTGTTGGAGGTGATGGAATGAAACTTCAGTAAATTGAACTGAGTATTTTTCACTTCTTTGTTTCTTCTTTTATTTCCAGAATCATGCTACCCAGTGATTCTAGGGGAAAAGTGCATTTAGCCATGTGTATGCTGTTTTATATCAACAGTGACACTAATAGCATTACAACAAATTCTTCCACATAAGGCCATTTAGAAGGCTTTTGACTAAATGAAATTTAGCATTCTTATTTATTGCTTTGAAAACTGCTGTAGAATTAATTTCCTGTTTACAGAGATTACACGATTCTGTATCTGTGGGTGTGTTTGAAAGATTTTATTCTTGTTCCAGTTTACAATAAGGAAAAAAAAAGGCCAGAACAAAAAAAGTTTCTGAGGAGTGGAGCTTTGTGTTCTGCTGTTTTCTCCAAGCATAGGCATTCTGGCTGATAACACTGATTTGGCTTGGTTCCTTTCCTGTATTGGGATGGTTTGGATTACCTCTATACATCTTTGAAATTTAATATTACACTTTTCCTTCATATCTTATAAACAATCATAATTCGAGAAAATTTGAATTCCTGCTGATAATGTATTATTTATTCATTCTGCTGTTCTTCAGAAGATCTCTATGACACCTTGTTTCCTAGTTCAAGTTCTTATTTTGTGTCGTGTCCTACCCTTGAAATTTTCCTAAAATCACCTTTTCTTTTTTTTTTTTAACTCCTGAAAAGAATTTTCATGTTGAGAGGCAGAGCACCAGATTTTGTCATCCTTTCGACCCTTTTAAAAAAAAAAATTTAGGTTTATTACATAATGGCTTTATAAGACACTAGGTGTTTCATACTTCTCCCTGCTTGTTCCCACATCTTCTAAACAATAAATAAGTAGTAATACAATGAAGGAAAGAGGCAGCTATAAACCTTGTTATAATCTCTTTCTTTTTCTTCTGTTTTAAAGAGTATAGATGTGTCTGCGGGGCCAGCACAAAACTCTACCTGTGCTGCACTCTCCAGCACATGGTCCTTCGAGGCAGTGTACAAGAATTTGTGTACAATGAGCCTGCTGAACTCCCCCAGCATCTAGCAATTCAAATTACTCCTTAGAAACTTGCTAATCAAATTACTGCCATTTGACCTAGTTCCTATTTCTGTATCCCTCTTTCGACCATATGTGCATTTCTCACCTTGATAATCACCTTCCTGAAAAGGCAGCATCACAGTCCAAGTAGTGTGTGTGGCAAAAAGTTTCTCTTTTTGCGTGACTAGTAACTTCTTCCTGTGTCCCTCAAGTCTTACTTACTAAGGAATAGTGAATAACTATTTTTTTTTTACATTCTCCTCTTCATTGTATATTTTTCTTGAGTTCTCTTTTTATCTGTTTGGGTTTTTTTGAGGCATAACTAGAATTGCAGTGTGGAGGGTAAAATCCTGCCCCAGACTTATGCATTTAGTTCTATTTTGTTGCTTCTTTTCCTTCTCTTAATTGTTCTTGTGTTCCAGTTGTCTTTTTAATTACTTTTTAAGTATTAACCTGCTGATTTAAAAATATTTTTCCCAGTGATTCCAACATTTGTTATTGAGTTTAATAACTGTGGTAGAGGTACAGTTATTATGTATCACGTAGGTACAGTTAGGATTGTTTTTCCCAGTATGTGTTTTCTGCATTTATCATGGTGCCATCTTTTTTCTTTCCCTTTATTGTTCTGTCATCCCTCTGAGATCTCTTGTAACTGTTTACATTCGGGCTTTTTTTATCCTGAATAATTCACTGACATTAGCATATATTGTCATCTATTTAGACCTCTTTTCAAGTTTCTTGCAGGATCCCACTGTTAACCTCCATCATTATGATATTTGATTTATTCCTCAGCTCTGTTTTCAGTTTGTGATTCTCGAGAGTGTCTTCTGCCGTATCCCATGATAGCTCAGTTTATTTACTGAGGAGCCTTGTTTGCATTTTTTTAAATTCTGTGCATACCAAATAGACTGAATTTTTTTTTAATTCACTTGATCATTCATTCAGATTTTAATAGCAGTCCTATTAAATATTTAGCCAACAAATATAACCTCTATTTTGGAGTAATTTACAGTAACTTTACCTTAAAAAATCACTCATTCTCTCACTAGAAAATCCGAAGCTAAGGTTTCCTAATACTGTTTCATTCTCTAGGTAGCATTCAAAAATATGCAAACACTGGAATTAAGTAATAGATTCATCTGGTGAATCTAAATTAGTATTCATATTGCTGAAAAAATGAAATCTTTATTTGCTTGTCTTCAGTATTTCTTTTCTAAGCTATTTTATGTACATACTTGAGAGAAACCTTGGCAAATAACTTCTGTGAGATAAGTGGCATTCATTTGTTTTCATTTGAACTTAATTATGTTGCTACAAAATATGGTGAAAAATATCATCAAATGGGACAAAGTGTCTGTGCAAAGAACCTAGCAGCAAAATTTCCATCAGACATCCCCTTGGGTTTTCACAGCCTTTTTAGTGATATTTGGTAACACTGGAGTTACTGAATCCTCACAGTTGATGTTTAGTCTGCCATAATTTCAGCGAGTGCTTACAGCTGTGAGATTCCATAGCGTGTCTCACCTTTCAGTAGAGAAGGCAGTGCTGAGCCAAGCTTCTGGGCAAACAGTCATGCATTAGGATTTCAATGAATTAACAAGAGCTATGTTTGTGGGAATGGTGGATGTATTACTTGATCTATGCAACAGTAAGAGTTGATTGTTGTCAGTGACCTTGAAAGTAAACAGAGAAATCTTCAAGTCTGCTGATGGTAAATAGCTGTTTTGCTTAGTTAAATGCCACACCAGTGGTGAGGAACTCCAGAAGCACATCAGTAAAGTCTGCAAAAAGAAATTTTTGATTACAAAATCAACGGAATTTTGTGGTTGGTACTATTGGACAATACAAGGACACAGCCTCTGGCTTGGGAAGTTCCTGAGCAGCAGATTTCCAGAGAGTGCTCTCAGGAGAACACTTTGCATGCTCCATCTTCATCTTCTGCCCCAAATGTTCACTGCTGCCCCCTGAGAGACAGCAGGGTGAGTATGTGGTCCAACACTGTCCAACTGATTGCAGGCCGAGTTAATGTTAAGGTCAGTTGCAGTTTCAGTAGATGTGTTGGGAAGAAACGGTGTCCTTATGAAAGTTTTATGTAGTAAGAGTGTGTAAGAAAACTGTTTGGGAATTTCTTCTCAGTAGCTGTGATAGTTATAGTTGGTTACAGAGGCAACCCAGTACTGCTGCATTAGGCTGCAAAATGTTTGCACTGGATTTTTAGAGACTTGAAAAATTGGAAGTGCCTCCTAGAAAGGCATTTTAAAACCGATTCTAAATTATTCTAATAACCTGTTGCTTTTCTTAGCCCTGCTGGAAGTAGGAAAAGTAGGGTAAAGTCTCAAGTGGTGACAAGCCTGCCTCCATAGCCTTACATGAGGATTGGGTCTCTGTATCCTATGTTGTGTACAACGTCTGTAGGCTCTATAGCAAATTCATGGAACAACTCAAAAGCAGTGTTGCTCTCTGGACTCACCACTGCTGCACATGCCATTATTAATACCTTTAATCTTGCAAGATTTCCTAAGCAAAAAGGGCTAGGAAAAATGCAAATCTAATTGCTCAGGCATAACACTGGTGCTGTTTACAGTACCTCAGGAAATGTCTCCTGGCTAGATTCTGAGAATTAGTTTGGAGGAGGGTGAATTCAAGGCATACATATGTTTGTTTAGTTTGTTTTTTAAGATTTCATTTCCAAGACGTGCTTCCAGGAGTTCAATTTTGGCATAAGTGTGTGAATTAGCACCTTGATTCTCCTAGGCTTTCCTTATATTTGTATCCATTATCCTTAATATGTGGCATAAATTCAATATAAGTAATTACTTTCTGGTTTCTTCAGACTGTAGTCATGGATGTAAATATGCACTGAGCTTTTCTAGCAGATACAAGAAAAGAATGAAAAGGGAAGAGAGGAGAAGAGCCTCAACTTACACATTTTTCAGTTTGATTTTTTTCTTTCGTAAGATGAAGGAAGGTAAGAGTTACAGTGTTAGTTGGTGATTCATGATCTGCCAAAATAAGATTGACTAAAAGAGGAGGAGAAGAAAACTCACCTAAAAGTCATGTTTCAGCTTTTGAAATATGGAAAAGGAAGGAAATGTAAATGTTCTCAGAGAAAAAGAATTTTACCACAGACTTGGCAGAGATTTTTGTGGAGAAATGTCCGTGTTTTTCCAGATGAAAATTGAGAAAACAACCTGTTAAATATAAATGAACAATTTAAGTACCACGTGTTAGTCTAACTAGAGCAGTCTCTGCAAACAAATTCTAGTGAGATCAGTCAATCTTTGGATGAATATCAAGATACGGATGTTTTTGATGTAAAAATTTAATTTGATTCTGTGCATACATCTCTTACTTTCTCTTCCCTAATGTAAACTACTGGAAGATCCGAAGTATTGCTTTATGGAAAGAAGCCTGGAAAATTTTTATGCAGAGTCGAGTTGCTTTAATTCAGTGTGTAGTACTTGGTGTTCATGACTTTTCATATTCAGTAATGAACTTCTCTTCACCCACCTGCCCCTGCAGCCCGGGTGTGATACTTTTCATTTAGGATGCAAATCTGTGGTCCATCTGCTGCTAGGCGTCTTGAAATAACTTGTAGGAAATGTTCTTTTAGATACAATGGCCTGGAAGAGGTGCCATTTGGTGGGAATGGTATTGGCAGCATAAATATTGACTTCTGTGGTAGCACTCGTCAGCTGATAATTACAGGCAGGCCAGAGATGATCAAAACCGACGTCTGTCGTGCCCACGCAGTAGCTGGGACCAGAGACACTTCATCAGTGTTCAAAAGTAAATCTCTTTAAACTAGAGCAACAGCAGCATTTCCTGAAGCAAGAGAAGTATTCTGAAAACATGAAGCCTCTTGTATCCCTCCCTCAACAAACCATTTTCTATTAATTTTTCATTGGCCTTTATAATCCACACCTCCTTCTTGCAGAGTTTGGTGCCATTCTGGAATTCCTCACCACTGGTAGGGCATTTAACTGAGAGGCTGTCAGCTAGGCTGGTGAGTGGCATTGGTACCTGGGCTGTGGGTGGTGCTGTGGTTTGGGAACAAGATCACAAGCACTCAGTGTGAACCCGGCTTGAAGGTTAGTCTGACCTCAGGGAGGACCTGTCCTTCCCGTTCACTTCCATTCTTACACCTGGTTTGGAGATCTTTCCTATAAGGTTCACAATAAGCAAGAACATGCATTATTTTGGTTTTGCTAATCTGTCCCAGTCTTAATCTAGGAGTTATGGATAAGGATGGGTTTTTATGATCAAATACAACAACAATATGAGAAACAGATGAAAATCCCTTCAGTTGTACTGTTGTCCCTGCTTTGCCTTTCTGATTGAAACACTTCCAAGGGGGCTGGCAGTCTTGTTACTGTCTGAAATATTCATGTGGCACCTTTGCATCTTGACTAGATTCCTGTCTCTGGCATGGTGGCAGGGAGAGACAGCAGGGTGGAGGTGGGGACAGCATGCTGTCAGTGAGGTCAGACAGTAAAACATCATCTCTGTGGTGGGAGCTCTGCTGCTGTTGCAAGCCCTGGCCATGGGCTAACACAGTTTTGTGCTGGTTAACAGATAAAAGGACTGAAGTCTAGGCTGCAGCCAGAGTGAGAAATAACCTACTTCCCCTACCTTCCCTCAGCTAAGGAGGAATAATCTGTTGCCTGGGGTTATCTACAGAGCATTTGAGCTCTGTGCTTACTTTTCAGCTTAGCTGGGAACAAGCTTGTAGTGGCTTTTGGTTTGCGGACTATACTGCTAACCCTCTAACTCCAATTTGAAATACCTTCTTGAGGAGAAAAACTTGTGAGGTGACAAAGCTGACTACTTCTTCTCTCATGTTTCTGTAAAGATGAATGATTTGCTTTATATGAGCCCAGTTGTGAGTTAGAAACTACAAGCTGTAAATTTATGATCTTGTCATCATAAAAAATGAAGCAGCATTAAGTGTTCATTTCTGTCAGCAATCTCTGAGAAAAAAAAATGGTTGTGAAAACTGTTGGATTGTGTTCCCACCTGTCTGTGATCATCCAAGAGAAATTGCAGGCAATTGGGTATTTGCCCTAGAGGCCACTTGAGCTGTTATCTATGGGTATCTGTTTCCTACTCTGGGTAATACATGGAAAAATTCTTCAGGGACTAAGGCACATTTTAAAGACTGCAAGCTGGGTTGTATTCAGGCCAGCTGAGATGACACAAGATATTTATTATTGAGGAGCCCTGTGAAGTAATCAGGTTGCTGTTACACTCCTAGGGTAAGCAGAGGTGTGGAGGCACCAGCTTTAAAAGCTTTCTTCGTTTTTTTTACCTACCTTTAAACGTAGGATCTTTAACCCCTAGTGCAGGTGGTGCTGTGTGCTCCATCAGGGCCCACTGAGAACCAGTATCCAGTGCACAGTTCCTTGAAATATTTATGAAGTAATCTTCTGCATCTGTGGCACTGCTCTTTTGAGATCTCTGCTGGTTATTACTGAAGTTCATTAATCTGTTGTGGAGTTTTGGGTTTTAAATGCAAAATCTTGCATAGTTTTGTTCTTCATTACCTGGCATGCCATAAACACAGCTGCTGAACTTGAGTTTCCTCAACAAAACATGCTACAAAAGTGTTGTGAGGAGGTTATGAAAATCTGTCTGACATACTCCAAGTCTCTCAAAAAAAAGAATCAGCTTTGCCAGATAATTTGGCACTTCCTGCCTGAGTAAGCAGAAGGACTGAGTTGAGGTTGATTGGCAGGCTTGACAGGCTGGAGAGGGCAGCCAGTGTGAGCACTGAAGTGCAGCACTGCCAAGTGCAAAGTCCTGCACCTAGGTTGGGACAATTGCCATCACACAGGCTGTGTGATCAGTGGATTGAGAGCAGCCATGTAGAGAAGGACTTGTGGGGAATTGTGGTGGATGAGAGGCTGAATGTGTGCATGTGCAGCCCAGAAGGCAAGTTGTACCTTGGTCTGCACCCACCTGGAGTACTGTGCCCAGCTCTGCAGATTCCCAGGATAAAAAAGATGTAGACCCATTTGAGTAAGTCTAGAGGATGGCCACAAAAATGGTGAGAGGGTTGCAACACCTCTCCTATGAGGAAAGGCTGAGAGGATTGTGGTTATTAAGCCTGGAGAAGAGCAAGTTCCCAGGATACCTCTTCATGCCCTTTCATCTTCTAAAGGGATCTTACAAGAGAGATGGGCACTGACTTTTTAGTAGGACCAATTAGGACAAGGGACACTGGTTTAAGCTGAAAGTGGGTAGTTGTAAATTATATATTAGGAAGAAATCCTTTACTGTGAGGGTCATGAGGCACTGGAACAGGTTGCTCAGGGAATTAATGGATGCTTCATTGTTGGAAGTACTCAAAATCAGGTTAGGTGGGACCTTGAGCAGCCTGCTTAAGGCAACCTTAAAGATGACCCTGCCCATGGCAGAGAAAGTTCGACTAGATCATGTTTAAACAACCTTTACCCAAGGTAGTGTCTATATTGTTTTATATTTTGGGAGGAGGGAATTTCAGACCATTGAATAGCTTATTACTGTATTTTTAAAAGTCCAAGCAAAAAAAGAATGTTTAACTGAAGCACATTTGATGTAGAGATTTGATGTTATTGTAAACAATAGCCTGTGGAAGGTTTGAAGAAAAAGACTTAGAGTAGCAATGTTTATAGTCTCATTTATGTATAAACCATTTTCGTTAAAAAATACCAGCCTCCGTATGATACAGTAGAAAGAAATTTCCTTATAAGCAGATTCTGGTACAGTTTGCTTGCTGTTGTATGTCTGACACCTCTTCCTGAGGCAAGATGAGGCTGTGAAGGAAAGGGAACACTGACTGATACTGAATTAAAAATACCAAGTCTTCAAGGCTGATTTTCCTGGCATTTCTTTGAGTATTTCTTTTCATTTGATATGGGAAGACAGCTGTCCTTCAGTGTCCTTTGGTTTCTGGTAGCTAAACATCAAGTGTTCCCATTGTGTGACTTTGGCTATTATTCCTCTGTCCTGCAGGCACTTTGTAGACCTCACTTGCAAAAGGGTAAGGGCATGAAGAATTGGTCTGAGGAAAAGCAATGAAGTGTAGAGGGTATTTTGCTTATTGAATGTCAGTTCCTCAGAGGGATTGTCATCCTTATTTAACAGGGTAATACAGGAGAAGTTGTCTTGTTTCCTGTACATTATTAGCAGGGTCACTAGTGAATGATGGCTACACCTAAGTCTGGATTTCATGTCTGCATTTTTAAGAAGCAAAGAAAACCTTTGTTTTGTTTACCACCTGAGGGTAGCTAAGAGGTTTGCTGTATTGGCTGTAAGAATTTGTGGAATGACAGGAAGAGCAGTCCCACCTAGCAGGAAAGGTATCAAGAAAGCTGTGTGCTTGATGGAAGCAGTATTTTGAAAGAGAAGAGGTATGTGTTTTAGTTAAATTAGTGTGTGATCTGTCGCCAAGGGAATTGCCTGTCAGGTTTAATTTGAAATGAAACTAATTGTTAGTCTGACAGCTTGATGTGCTGGGAAACACGATAAATACATTGGTACCAAAAATCGGTTTCAGCTCTATTATCTAACTGTTGTTTGACTTAATGAGAAAGGAAGAGCTGAAACATGCATGTTTTTAGGAACAGCTGCCTATAAGTTTTGCTTATGTAGAAATAATGCAAGAGTTTGTGCTCTTTTCATCAAATGCTTTTAAAAACTGTTGTACTCTTGTTTCATAATCTTTGCTAATTAACAGAGGCATAAAAATATTGCTAGCTCTGGCAACGTTAGTATCTTTATCCTGGTTTTGCTCCCTACTCAAGCATATCCGGGACCAAGAGCAATCTGAATTTCCTAAACTACCGAGATGTAGAACTAAAGAATTAATTTACATCTTTGGTCATAAGAGATTTCATTAGAATCACTTGAACTTTAAAGAACTAATTGCAAGCTTATTTTACAGCTGGTATTAAAAGGACAGCAAGGTCACTTTGTCTGATCAAAGTGAAGACTGAAAATAACTGCCTAGCAAATCGCATAGATAAACTTGGAACCAATTGTATGAATCATCAAAGTTGCATTCTTATGGCTTCAGACTGGTGTAATTAGGCATTACCTTTTGGGCAGACACAGAATGTAGTCTCTCTCAAAAATCAAAAGCAGCTTGCTGTACACTGCTGTGAGACTGGCTTTGAAATAGAAAAGGCAATGGTTTGTCAGGAAAGTAGGATTTCAGGCACGAATCTAGGCTAAGTACTGTCTTTGTAGGCAGCTGTCTTTACTGCTGCCACCAGTTTCTTCTCTTTGCTTTGTTCCAGCAGTTGTTTTGATTTTTCTGAAGAAGTCACTTAACATTTACTGGCTCTTGCCTTGTGACAGCAGCCAAAACTGTGCAACAGTACCAGAAAGATTTTTAGCAAAGCTTTCAAGTTGAGTTGATTCCTAAATATGTGTAAGCATTTGTTTCTTTCTTAAGGAATTGGGTTTTTTCTCTCTTTTTGCAATCTGCTGTCATCTCTGGAGGGGTACTGGTTAGTGGCACCAGGGGAATGTTCTGTTTTCTGAAGTTCCTTTTTGATCCTGCAACAAGATGTAAATCAGCAGAGGATCCTTGCTGTGGAAATATCCAGGGATTAATGTCTCCAAGCAGTAATTTATCAGAGCTAGATAATAAGGAAAAGGAATTAAAGATCCTGAGAGGATGAATATCTTTCTAGAACAAAGAAGGGAGGGTCAAGGAGTAGGAGACTCTTGGAATAAAAGATTGCTGTTGTCTGAAAAGGGGAAGGTGATTGTCTTAAGTATGAGAAAGACGCCTAACTGTGCTAGATAGGGCAGAAAACTGAGTAATAGGCCTACTGAAATAATAAAGAGCTGTATACAAAGAGGGAGAGGAAGGAAGAGACCAAAATCAAGATTTACTAGAATTGCAGAAGGGATTAAACTTGAGAAACAGAAAGGGGTGCAGAAAAATATACTTGCTTCTAATACTTCTGCTCTTTGTCCTTTGTGGCCAGAAACTGGACACAAGATATTAGCAGTGTTTTTACCTCATGCAGTGCTAGCCAGCATAGACAGCTCATTACTATTAACACTTACCCTTCTGGCTTAAGTAGTTTACCTTCATCTGTATGATGAAATCTGTTTTCCAACTTCACTTGTTAAAAGCAAACTTGGAGATTTAATCCCATGCCGGTTTACCATCTAATGAGCTGTGTGCAGGCCTGCACCCCTTATGAAAGCAATCTTTAGAAGAACAAAAAAAAACTTTGTACCTCTTCCTTATCCTGCTCCAAGAAAGATTTCAGCCTAAATAATATTACTAGGGTAATCTTAAAAAAAAGAAATCAACCTTCACTGACCTTTGTTTTGGTGTTTTCTTTTAAAAACAGTGGGGGCTGCAGAAAACCTGATAGTTCTTTCAGACTTGAGAATTCAATAACAACTGTTTCAGATTTAACTTCTGTTAATTATTAGACCATCGCACCAAAATGATACCAATCAGAAGCTCCATATGTGCAAAAGTTGTCTTAAAATAACAGTATGACTTCATGCAAGCAAACAAGTCTAAGGATTGGGGTCAAATCTGTTCCATCTATATATTTACTGACTTTAGTTGTGTGATCAGCTCTCCAGGTTTTCATCAGAACTTGCTTTATTCCACAGAATTTATGCCATTAAGAAACTGCTTGCCCAACTTTTTATAATACCAATTGAATTTCCTGTGCCTCTAGTTCCTACTTATTATACTTTAAAAATCTTTCTTCACAGCAATCTCTGAATGATTTCCTTATGGGCTTTTTGATGATGCTTATGAGTGGTGCTTTCAGAATCGGTTTATTTTTAAAATGTTCCTCAGATATGAAGAAGCCAAGTTTGAAGTTAAAGTGCGGAGAGTATAATTAATGGTCTGGCCAGCTTGACCCTAAGGTGCAGTCAGAATACTTAGTTTGCATGTAACACTTGGTGTTTTCCAGCTATAGCTCCTATTGCCTTTGTTTGCATTGGCCTTTCCTCTATTGAATTGAACACCTCAAGTTGGACACTATTAAAAATAAAAAGAAAGTTTAATCTGTGAAAAGTTTGATTATGTGATTTACTAAGTATTGCCTTGGGATATTTTCTGGGAAGAAAATTTTGGGATATTTTTCTTTTAGTTCTAGATGTCTTCTTTCTTGAGCATTCCCAACTCTTTTGCTAAACCCTTTACAGCTGTTACAGCAAGGGTACCTTTTGTGTAGTCCTCATTGATCACCAGAGGTCTGGTCTATTTGCTGAAGAAAGACCAGGTTTATATGAGGGTAACAGAAGACAAACGAATTGAGCACTCAATGCAATTTTTGAGTTCTGTTTATTAGTAGACAAACTGAGTAGAATAATCTAAATTCCAGTAAGTAACACCTGGTTCATGCACACGTTGATCCTACTTTTCTTTCAGTTTCTCAGCCTCTTTCATTTTAAACAATTTACATACCATTAGCAGAATTTTGTTTTCTACTGCTTGGTTACATGCTAGATGGGAGAGTAGGTTGATTGAAGATTATTTCAGATGTGTGGTAACACTAAAGGCCATGGTGAGACTTTGGAAATCTCTCATCCACTTGCCAAAATGGATGGGAACAGATTGAGGCAAAGAGCTGTTCATGAGATGAATAGCAGGGAAGTGATCACTTAGAACTTAATTTATTCATTAGCACTTTTGCTAAGCCTTGGCAATTGGTCACTGTTAGAAACCAATTGCTAGGTGCAGATTGCCTGGTATAAAGTTCTAAACTTCTTACAAACCATAGCATCTAAGGACACAGTCCAGGCTCTGGATCATGAGATAACTCAGGTTGGAGAGGACCTTGAGCGATTTCTAGTGTAGGCTCAAAGCAGGGATAACCAGAGCTCAGACCAGAATGAATACTCATGGCTTTGTTCAGCCAGGTCTTGGAAATCTCCAGAGATGGAGGCTGGGCAATCCTCACAAGAAACCTGTTGTTTTGCTCCAATGTCCTCATGGCAAGTTTTTCCACACAGAATCTCCCTTTTTTCAGCTTACCCCAGCTGTCTCACCCTGCAGACATGCACCACTGTTTAAAGCCTGTCTCTGTCTTCTTGGTAGCATACTTGCAGGCATTGGCAAGCTGTTGTTAGGTCTTCCTAAAGCCTTTGTTCCTGCAGGTTGAACAAACCCAGTTCCCCAGCCTTTCCTCAGAGAATAAGTGATCCAACACCCTGAGCTTACAGATGGCTCTCCCTGAGCTTACACTACTTTACTGATGTTTTGGGGGCCCAGAACTGAACACATTATTCCAAACGTGGTCTAGTAAGCACTCAGGAGAGCAGGTTAATCTACAGCACAAAATAAAGCCAGCTTTATAGGCTACTAGAAAATGCTGCTGGTTCATGTTCAGCTTGCTGTTCACCAGGAATACAGGAGAGAAATTAGTTATATTAGCTGTAAAATTTAGTCTGATCTCTTCATCAGCCTCATCATCTATAGCCTGTATTTCATAACTTACTGCTCTTATGTCATGTTTCCCTCCAGTTTAGCTTTAGGTGTCTTTACGTCTGTTTTTACAAATCCCAGTCTTCTGTCTTTTTTGTCTGCATCTGTTCCTGCCTGGCCTGTGAAGTTCATATCTTCTGCCCTTGCATCCCCTGGGATTTTCCTTTGTAACAGTTCATAGTAGGGACAACAAATAGAAGCAGTGGTGGTAAAGAATAGCTGGGGTTTTATATGTTGATTTTGGGGATATTGCTGTCTGCCAAAATTGCAGAACAGTCTCATTTGGCTCATGAAGCTTTGAGAAATCTTGTGCAGGTTTAGCTGTGTTTAACTTTGCTTTAGCCATGCAGAGCAGATACCTGCAAGCAGAAATGCCTTATCTGCAGGCACAGATGGTGTATCTTGTCAGACCTCCTAACAGAGCTGAAAATTTAGATGACCTCTTGGTCTTGGGAACTTTTGTGTATTTGAAATAGTCACACTTCTGTTTTGTCCCTGAAGATTGCTTCACATCTTGCTTTGCTTGTGTCCCATCATTAGGACAATGTGTTCTCATTATTGGGACTGTCACCTTAACACCTCATTTTTTTTGCCACATGCACAAATGTCACAGAGAATGTTCTTGACAAACAAGTGGCAATTGAGAGTCCCTGATAAGCTGTGGCATTGCCACATCTTCTTTCAGTTGCTTTCACTCTCAGTATGGCAGAACAGCTGATCTTCCCTTGAAGACAGATAGTTATTCAAAGACTTAAGCTACTTCCCTGTTTTCCAGAGGATCCACACTTTATGGAGTAGATACTTCTACCTGGGGAGGGAAGACAGCCTTGTTGCTATGGAGGAAGTAAAGTCCTGGCTGGAACTGTTTCAGTTCAGCTATCAATCACACAGGAATGTTTCAAGAAATACCAGGATGAATTTTTAATAAGCTAAGATGTAATATGCTCTGACTTACATACAGGTATTCAGATAATGTCATGTGAGTCCCACCTCGTGACTTCCGCTATACATCTCTTCAATATCTTTATTTGCTTTTATATTCCCTTAGCTGAATTGCAAGAACCAGTTGATCCCAGAAAACAACCCTTACCTAATCAGTTTGCTGGTCTTAAGGTATCCTGGGAGAAACAGAGGTAACTTTGCTGGGGTGTTTTTAAATTCAAAGGATAATAATATAGAACATGCGAGATTATCATCAGTCTGCTGCAACCAAACAGCCCAGCTCTCATCTTGGAGAGCACTTCTTGCAATCAATAAAGGGTTCATTCTTACCAAGACAAACATGATCTTCTATGGATGAAGTTCTCATAGTTGAAATTGTCTGCAATGAATGAAGTAATGCTGTCACATTACAGCACAGGAATAGCCATCTAGATATGCATTGGATTTTTTAAAAATTAGATTTATAGACCTGGGCACAGAGACAAGTAGAAAGGTAAGGTCTAGATATCTATGTCATTGGAAAAATGGAAAAAAATTGTTACAAGCTTTCTGTTTTCAGTAGGAAAGAGATAGCCCTGTGTCTTGTTACTTGAAGTTTTGATATCAGCATTATTTATGAAATATGCATTTCTTCCAGGCTGTGGAATTAATCTCAGCCAAAGCAAACTTTGATGTGAAGGGTATTAGGTATTCCTTTTAAAGGGGATGTTCCAGGTTCCTGTGTCCAAGCTTGGACAGGATGAAGCATCTCAGGCCCACTAAAATAAAAGGCAGCTCCCAAGATCTAATTTTGTTTGCCTTTATTTATGTATTGCAGTTGCAGAATTATTTTTGGGGTGTCACTTTTATCAGTGGTTCCCTATTCTCTGCTCTCAGAACTGGATTTTTAAAGTCATTTTACTGTGGTAATTCTGACAGAGACTTTGCTTCCTCTATCATGATTCTGGTCTCTCACAAAATGGGATTAAACAGCAACTAAACTTTTAGACAGCTTTATTTTAGGGTAAAAAGGCTAATAGAGGAAAAAAAGCAGTTTACAAGTTAATTTTCATGGGATTTGATTAAGCTGCTGCTGAGTCACAAGTTCACCAGTCTTCTGTTAAGTTTTTAATGTCTCTTAATCCAAACATTTTCTGTGGATATGAACAGTGTTGAGTGCTGTTTCCCAGAAGTCAACCATTGTTTTACAGTTTGTCTACGTTCTAGAATTTTACATGAATCTTCCATTTTTAGGAGCTCCAGATTTGTCTAGACTTTGTATCAGTGGTACAGTACGTTTTTAGTGTTACGTGTGCTGCTTAATTCAAATATGTCTCCACATAATAATTCCTGAATTTTCCATACCCTAGGAGTCTCTCAGCTGTTAGATGATTTTATTAGAATGGTTGAATTGTTTTATGCAGAAGTTGACTTCATAAATGCAGGAAAGGAGGGAATCAAATTCTACTGTGCAATAGCACTACATAAAAGCTATTTTGGTATATAATAACTTGTACAACCGTATCTATAGCAAAATATAATACTGCTGAAATTCACTAATCTGCTGTATTTCCTAGAGGAATGTACATATATGTGTTTAATTCTAAAGCATAAAATATAAATGTGGGTATCTTGATCACTTGATGAGTTAATAATTTTGTAATTATCTTTGGTATTTATTTCAGAATAATCACTGCATAATCTGATGTCTATGTCCCAACTTTAAAAGTTTTGAATGCTTTATATGGAGCTATATTTGACAGTTAAAAGATTCAGCTAAGTTAAAATCTTTTGAAGAGTAAAGTGTCTTAATTCATTATTTTGACTTTTCAGTCCTACCCTTACAATAGCTTTTTTGTTTTCTTGTAGCACCTAACAGAAACTCTTGGAATAATATTAATAAAATTCCCAGTGTTTACACGTACTTCAGAAAAGGCAGTCAGGAAGAGCCAGGGAACTTACAGGCTGGTCAGCCTTATCTCACTTCCTGGTAGAGAAGATAATTGTGGAAACTACTTTCAGGTACTAGAAGGACATGAAAATAATGGAAAAGTCAGCATTGATTCATCAAAGGGAAGTCATACTTGATAAACTTCTGCAATGAAAATACTAGCCTGACAGATAAGTGGAGAGCCTTGGATTTTTCTACCTAGGCTTCAGAAGGGCTTCAGAAGGGCTTTCAAAGCTGTCTGCTGAAAGATATCCATCGAGAAGGAATGATGAAGTATGGGCTGGATGAGCAGAGTAAAGTCAGTTGAAAATTGCTTGAATAGCCAGGCCCAGAGAATGTTAATCAGTTGAGGAAAGTATAGTTAGAGGCTGATAATTAGCACTGAACACTGGGGTCAGGACTGGATCTGGTCCAGCTCTTCAACATCTTCATAAATGATCTGGGTGATGGGGCAGACTGTGCCCACAGCAAGTTTGCATATGACACAAATATGGGAGGAAGGGCTGATATACCAGAGGATTGTGTTGAGTTCCAGGCTCCTTGGTACAAGAGGAAATTGGAGCTATTGAAGAGGATCAACTCAGTGAAGGGCCACAAAAATTATGAAGAAATTGAGGCGCCTTTGCTATGAACAGAGGTTCAAAGAGCCAGGGAGAGCTTTTCAATATGTATAAATACCTGCAAGGAGTGCACAAAGGGAGACAGTGGTTTTCAGTGGTGCCTTGTGACAGGACCGAAGACAATGGGCACAAACTGAAATACAGGAGGTTGTCTCTGGACATGAGTCAAAAAAAAAAAAAAAAAAAGTATTTTTGGGAGTGATTGAGCACTGACACAGATTTCCCAAAGGAATTTTTGAGTCTTGATCCTTGGAGATAATAGCTGCCTGGACATTGTTGTGGGCAGTCTGTTCTAGATTGCCCAGCTTGAGCAGGGGCTTGGACTAGATGATTTCTAGATGTCACTGCCAACCTCAGCCTTTCTGTGGTTCTGTTGTAGAGTGATCTGTAATTGCAGTTCTGTAATTTGTTTTGTTAGGTTTTTTTCAGTGTTGTTTATCTTTTAGGCTTTTAGACTGTTTAGACTAGGCTCTCTTCTTAGTTCTCAAATCATTGAAGGCAGTTTTGGTTTATGAACTCTGTAAATAGTATGTCCAGAGAATAGGTTAGGAATTAGTGTTTCCAAGACTCTCTTAGGTTGAAGAAATGATATAACCTGAGATTGACTTTCAATTTCTGTCTGAAGTGTAGTGGCAGAACTCTAGTAAGAGGGATCTTAGTGGAAGCACTTGTCCTTTGTTCTGCTGTCCAGGAGGAGCCATCCAAGCAGCACATACTGGAGACTGGGTGACCTAGGAGAGCCATCTAGCCATTTCAGAGTG
The DNA here is from genome assembly GCF_052056855.1 of Sturnus vulgaris. Taxonomy (NCBI): domain Eukaryota; kingdom Metazoa; phylum Chordata; class Aves; order Passeriformes; family Sturnidae; genus Sturnus; species Sturnus vulgaris. Next base: position 85,295,075 of record NC_142243.1, read on the forward strand.
TGGCCTTGTACAGTTATACCCACATCTTAAAAATTACCTGATGGGACAATGTGAAACCAGCTCTCAGTTGTCTCTACAGCTTTGTTGGTCCAAAGTGACCAGTGTTCTGATCAGTAGGCTGCCAGTGTCAGATGGGTGCAAAAAAATTATACATTCACAATGAAATGCTCCATGAAGGAAAAAAAAGTTGGTGATCTTCAGAGTGAAACAGCTGCCATGGGCATTTGAACCTCCAGAGAGACAGCCTGCCCTGAGCACCGACCCAGCACATGGCTGCAGTGATGGGACTGTTATCTGTGGCTTGGCATCTGTTTATGGGCACTGCTAACTGAGCCTAAGCTGCAGCCAGATGAACCACTAGGGAAGATGCTGAAGTGCAGGTCCAGGGACAAGGTCGCATTAGCAACCATGTTTGAGTTGGCCTCTGCTTGCATGCCTGTTCTGTGTTTAAAAGAATTATGATTTTGTGGACTTGTGCAGCGTCAAGTTCACATTTTGCACAATGCTATATTGTCATTACAACCAAATTGTTAATGGTAAAAAAGCACTTGTGAGATGATGAACAACTAGCTCTTTTGCACTATCCTGTTCATGTGTTAATTTGTGCTCAAATTCTTTTCATATTTTCCCTGAGGATTATATCAGATATTTCCCTTCTGTCATGCCTCTGTGATGGTGATTCTGCAGGCTCAGTCACACATTCTTCAAAATTCGGAAGTGGTTTCTCAAGTGCAGGTACCCTACTTAATACTCTTCACTCAGTCTTCAGAGGTACAGGTGTTCCTGTTTAAGTCAGTCACATTTGTGAAGGCCTAAGCCCTTTGAAAAATGTGACAATGTATAATAATGAAAATAGCCAGAGTTCAAGTTTACAAACTGCATTTGAAACTGTTGCATTATGTGCACAATAGCTGAGATGCTGAATAGGTTTCCTTAGTTTTTCCAAGGAAATAAACATCACCATATCACACCTTCCCATTGCTATGTTAATATTTTGATTTGATCTAAAACCTGATCTACCAGAAATAATTGCAAGTCTTCCTGAAGTTCTAAATACAGATTTCCATTAAAAAGCTGGTACTGAACTCACACCTGTCAGTCTGGTTTAAGTTTTTAATTAATTTGTTCCTCAAGATTACCATACCCAAAAGAAAGAAATGGTAACAGCTGATGCAATTGCTTCATGTGCCAAGAGTGACAGTGAGATAACATTTGGTGAAATAAAAAATGAAACTTTCTGAGCTTTGAGTGGTTTATGAGAAGGTTATGAGGGCCTGCTTGCTGGTCTGTGAGACCTAGAAAAAGAAAGGAATTACTTCAGGCTGGACTTTTGTAATAGTGAATTGGCTTAGCTCGTGTTTTCTGGAGTGTTTCCATTCAGTGTTAACACCCTACTGTTACTTGAAGCTCTGCAAAGCGAATGCAGGCTACAGTCAGCATGACTTTGCCACTTCCAGGGGTGATCACAGCTCTCCCTTTGACATAATGTTAGGTAGCTGCTTTCTGTCACACAGTGTGGTTTGTGTGATGCCAGCGCAGGCAGATACAGAGAGTGGGAAATTCTCCATGCATTTTTCTTCTGCTGTGGAGAGTTGTGGCCTTCCTCTTTCAAATGCTGATGTCGTAACTTTTTGATTCATAAAGGATTGAGACTCTCCAATGGTCTTTATAGAAACTAGACTTCAGGAAATAGCAGAGGTATCAAAATTAACCCATAAATGTCTGCTGGTTCATTACTGCTGATAGCTTGTTGGTGCTTTTCATATGAATTGCAAATCTGACTTTTGATGATCTTTCATAAGAATGACAGTGCTTCTCATCTTGCATAGGCTACAAAACACTTGGATTGTTTCTCACAATGATAAAATTGGGGAGAGGAATTGCATACATGTGATTGTGTTTAGCCCACCCAGTCAGAAAAGAAGGAGAAGAAAGATTATTTGTGCACCAGTGTTGTGTCCCTTTGTATGCTTAACAAGGTCATGGCCAAACCCTTTGTCTGCATGAGGTGGGAAGTCCATGGCAACATGTCACTGATACTCTGGGGTGCCTACTTCAAAGCACTTCATAGGCAGATCAGTGGCATCCTTGCATTGTCTTTTCATGGGCTTTCTTCAGCCTTATTGTTGTCTCCAAAACAGCACAGTTTGCCCTTGACATGGACCGTATTCCTGGCTGTCTCTCCTGCCCTGTTATCTGGGCCTGTAATAGGAGCTTACATTTCCACTGTGTTTTAGGAATTTTTTTCCTGATGCGTATTAGGCAGTGCTGCCAAAGGAGAGGATGTTCTTTTTTCCTTCCTTTTTTTTCTTTCCTTTCCCTCTCCTCGTAGTTTTCTTTCCTACTGTACTTCTGCCCAGTACTCACAAAACACTTGAACGTAGGAGTAATGGGCCCTCCTCTTTTTGCTTCTATTCACAGATCAGATAGCATGATTGCACCGTGGTTTTTCTGGAACTCTGGATTGTGCTACTATCCTCTCTGTGTTACATCAGGAAGTGTTACAGTTTTCCGTAGCAGAGCTTCACAACAAAACTACTATTCTCTCTTAAAGCTCCTAAAGTATGCTTTACTTTCTACTTCTTTTGATGAATGAGGATTGTGCTGTAAAATTCATGCACGTTTCTTTACAACTGGAAGTAGCTAGAAGAGATCCCTCTGATAGGCAAAAATGAAATTAAACTTCAGTTTGCAGCTGGCCATTATGTAGCAGCAATAGCATTGCTGTCATCTGGGTGCCTAGGGTATGTCTCTATGGACTTCTTCTGTATGAAGATTTTAAATAAATATGACAGGAGCCCAATACCCTTCTGTCAATTTTAATGTCCTAGCAGCAAGTACTCAGAGCAAGAATACACAAGAGAATCTGTCTCCTCTCTTGACAGTGCAGGTTAATAATGGGAATGCCATGTTGGTTAATACAGAATTTTTCCATAAATATGGAGGATGAAAATTAGAAAATTATTTGACCTTTTGATAAATTAAGGACATCCACTTTACACCTGCTGTTTTGGGGTTTTTTTGTGGTCATAGAATGAATAAATGGGTAGGCATTTGACATAAAAGGAGTGAGCAAACTTGTTTGTTAGTCAAAAATTTACATGTATCAGTTTATAAAATGTGATCTTGAATATAATGTAAAAGGAGGACTATAAGCGAATACAAGTACAAGCAGTAAATATCTCAGACATCACTTTGGTTTATTGTGTTCTTATTTTGAGCTTTTTGAGGTCACAGCTACGTCGTCGTTACCAAAAGCCTGTAGCAATGCATGTGTTTGGGCTTTTTTCAGCCCCTGTCAGAGAATAGATTTTCATTGAGCCACAGCTTTTTGTGTCTGAGCAGCCTCAAATGCAGTCTAGCCTCACAACTTATTTGCACCTGTCATGGGTAGGTGCTCTGGGAGTCACTTGGAGACTGAGAAGTGACAACAGATAGACACCCAAAATACATTATTGCTACTTTTGGTGTTGTTGCATTCTGCTGACCTTTGCTATTCTATGTTTTGCAGCTCTCTTCTGAATAAAATATTCAAATAATACCTCTACTTCTCAGTTAAATGAAAACTTGGATTTTTTGGGGGGCTCAATTTTTAAAATTTATCGGTATTGTAAGATATCACACTAGAATGTGGAGCCTTAATGGAGTCTGAGACCTTTCTCAGATATATGCATTTCTGTCAGTATGATTTCTACTCTGCCTTACACTCTTTCATGATACGTTTTTCTGATGAAAGTGCAATAACCATCTGAATCCTTTCCTATGTTCTTTGACTTAGAAGATATACTGCCCTGGGATTCCTGTCTTCTCAGTGAGTCTTTGATTAAAAAAAAGGAAGAATGATAAGATCCAAATTGGTGCTGTTGTTCCTCTGAAGTATTTTTAAGACTTCTTGTTGGCAAAGGTTTTCAGCTGTGTCTAAGATCATATGAATTCAGAAGAGTTCAGCTGAATCAGGCAGTGTATCATCTTACACTCCAGCCTGCAGCAAAATTTGGTTGCTACAAGTTCCAAATTCCTGATGTATTTACGTGTGAAGTGATTATGCTGCAAGTTACAGAGATGCTTTCTCAGGAAAGCACTGACATTGGAAATGTGTTATCCAAAATCATCACATCATAGAAAATAAAGAGTTTGGTAATTAACTTGCCACTGCTGCACAGTTAAAGCGTTGCTATTAAAAACAACCACAAAAACTACTGGTTTGGGATCAAGTCCTTGGAGGCTAAAAGGCTGTTAGAGAAGGACAGGATCATTACCTCCCCTGTACACTCTGCCAAAAAATGTACCATTGAAAAATTTCCTCTGGTGCTTGCTCCTGCAGATCTTGAGCTCCCTCTAACCACCTGCTTTTGTAATGAAAACTCAACAGGGATGTGTGTTTAGTCACCCTAGGACAATGTGTTTTATACTGAACTCCTAAAATAGTCAGCATTCCACACACGTTTAGCTCTGTGTCTCAGCATATTGAAGAGTCTTAATGGTGGGAGGGGAAATAAGAAAATGCAATGGAACCAAGAGATAAATAATAGAAAATACATTTTTGTAGTAGAAATAGCTCCCTATTTACAGAATATTTCTTCCAAATAGGGAAATGTGAAAAGAATAAGCTGTGAGTCATACCACATCATGAAAAGTTATGAAAAGTAGTGATTACAAATTGATTGTGTGTATGATAAATGGTGTAGTTATTGTGACAATTGCTATTTTCACTTTTTAATTGTTTGAAAATCTGATTGTGGTGGTGTATATTTTCATTAATCTTCACACTGATGTACTGGGACTCCATTCAACTACATAAAAGTAAAAATTACCTGAGTCACAAGAGATCTCTGCATTTGCATGTTAAAAGGCTTTTACAAAGCATATCCCACTTCATTAGTAAATAAAAAGCCATTAATTAAAATGTTTCTGTGCCAAAATATACACAGGATGACAGAAACAGATTTTTGAAGTATATAGAGGAATGGTATTGTTATTTTTGCTAATTTAACCTAAGCTGATACTTAGCCAGGTACACTTTTCAAAGGTGAGTAGGGTAATCATTTCTTAAGCGGCCATTATTATAATGTCACTTGTAACATCCAGGCAGTGGCCAGAGGTTCTGCCACCAGGCACTTGTTTTGGAAGAGCTGTGTTCTTGCTGAGGACACCCTTCAGCTAGAAGAACAGAAATGTACCTTTAGACAGTACTGTAGCCAGAACTGTCCCACCAGGTAGTGGATAAAGTAAAATGAGTTGTTATTATTAGTGCATCTTTGTTCTTTTCTGCTGTGCTGTGTATGGAAATGACCAGTATAAAATACTAGTACAAATTTGCAGCATAAAGTACCACTAGTACTGCTGCTTAATAAGTGTAAACTCAGCTGAGACTGCATGTGTGTTTTATCTTCATTCCTCAAAGAGGCTGATCTGTTTGTCCCGTAGAAGCAAAATGAAGAAGTAAAGCTACGTGTACATCACAAGCATAAAAAATATAGTCTAACCCTGCTCTGTATAGTAGAAGGTAATGCTGCCAGGTGATCAGCTGCCATCCTGCAGGTGCTATGGTGCTTCTTTAAGGAAATGAACTGCTTTTGCTGTTATTAAAGCAATTAAAAGTCATTCAAACAAATAGAACACCAGGAAGTGGAAGATCTAAGAGATTGAACTAGAAAAGTAGCAGTCATTCTTGTTTGATTAACAGAAAAATCACTAGTGGTATTGACATTCAGGAGTTTGTAGTTGCTTTAAGACTTCTACATCCCATTGAAATGAATGGGTACTACTTTAATACTATCTTCAGATTTAACAGCACATTGATCTGTTACCCATTTGAATTGTCATGGCTTCTATTATCACTTTACAAAGCTAGACATTTATTTCATACAGAGTGAAAGCTTAGTGTCTAAGAACTCCACTTGACATCCTTCAGATTACAATGCTTTGAATCCCGTTGCTATTGATTTCCTCAAGGTTATTTTCTGTGTATTTTCATGGCACCAAGTCCCTGTCCCATTGACAGTGGAAGTTTTGCAGATGATTGTAGTAATATCTGATATTGACCTTCCAGATTAAACCCCTAATATTAACATGGAAGGAAAGAACAGCCTGTTCTGATAGTGTTCAGGTGACTGAATGTTTCTAGATGGAAAATGATGCTGCCTTTCTAGCTGCCACCTCTCAGCACAAGTGTAGTAATGGTAGTAGAGGAATTGTATGGTTGCTTCCTCTCAGGTCGATGGAGGCCAGCTTCTCTGTGGAGAAATTATACTTCACCAAGTTCATTTAAACAAAGATGCACCCGTGTCTGAATCCCTTTGAGAGAACTTTGTTCCTTGTCTTGTGTCACAGTAAAAACCTATCTGGGCTAAGTGTATTAGGGACTAGGGAGTTTCTTGCTATTAAAAGTAAGCTGTTATGTTAAAAACATTTCTTGATTCTGTCTTCCTTTGCTCCTATGTGAGCTCTGAATATAAAGTTGCATACTTAAAGAATATTTTTTATGTCTGGATGACATGATTTATGGCTCCACTTGCCACTGGAGAATTGAGAAAACTCTGTCTATAACTTCGGCAGGGTTTCAACTAAAGCAAGTTTTTGGCCAAGAACAGTCAGTTTACACAGTCTTTATCTGGGATCTGATACTACCAGGGTATCTTCATGACCTTCCAACAATATCCTTTATCATGTTCAGAGCTTCCCCAAGAGGGGCCAATTGAAGTGGTAAAGCACTTCCTCGTGGTCCCGTGTGCTATGGGCAGAGACATTTGCTTTGGAAAGGGTGTGACTGTAGAATGGAAACCATTCAGAACGCACAGTGTAAAATTGGGTTGAGAATGCTCCTCACAACAGTTGCATGGCTGTGGAAGGTGATGAAGTATTTATGCATGTGCAGACGCCTGCATATTTGACTTCATGTCTGGGGTGGTTTTGGGAATCATAAAAAATGATACTGCAATTGCTCGAAGCAGTAGGAGAGTGAAAGGTGTACATCAAATGATTAATACTGTGAAACATTGGAAAGCAAGATTCAGGTTATGAACTCTTAACAGGAAAGGTTGGGAAATTTTGGGCCACTGCTGTGTGGCTCTGAGACAAGCACAGCGTCACCTGGGCAGAAATGATAAGATTTTCACCTTCTCAGCTTCTACCTTCTTGTGTTTTTCTCATTGCACTGACATCCTGTATTCCTAGCACAGCATCAAGCTGTTCTTCCAGTTGCATTCCATCTTTCATCTGCTGAGAGATGAAGGAGTACAACAGTGCCACAACTGGCTCCTGTGTCTCTGTGAGATGCTGTGCAGGCCTGTGGTCACGATATTCTCAGCTTGGAAGTGCATTGCTGTCATGGGAACATGCACGGGGATGCACTTCAGCACCTGACAAACACATGGAAGATTTGGTCTTCTCTCCCTTTTGAAAAACAGTATTTTGTAATTTTGCAAATGCTTAAAGTCTACCCTATTTCATTCCTTATTTTAGAGTTTCCTTTGCGTTGCATCACCATTTAAGCACTACTTACTTTGTCAGTTTTCATATCTCTCTTTTTTCCACAGTTAAGTAGTTACAGATTATTAAGTCGGCTAATGTTGCAATTGCTGTATGTGAAAAGTTGGTCATCGGTGTTCACTAGGAGCTAATGGAGATACTGCAATAACAAGGTGGAACCTTTATAAATCAACCAGCAGCTGGAGAATTGCGGACTATTTCTAAATCCTCTGAGTCTATGGAAAAGGTGAAATACTTAAATCTTCATTTTGTGATCAGAAGGCAGCACGAAAGAGAAATTTATTCTCTGATAGCAATATCGTGTACAACAGTATAGATAAGAGATGGTGGATCTCTTTCTTAAATAATTTCCCTTTATGGGTTATACATGAACTAAAACCAAAGATGAATGAGAGGCTAGTGAGATTAATCAGGCCATATGCTGCAATGCCTTAGTAGTGAGTGTAAGAATAATGAATGTCAATCAGTTGCTATTAAATGTAATGGCCAGTCATTTACCACCTCATTAAAAGATCAGGACACCCAATTTGCTTGTATGTGAATAGCAAAACAAATAGTAATTAAAATTTTCTGATAGGGCATTGTGTTCTCTGGGAGTGTATCGGGGCACAGCCTAAGACAAGAAAATTGTATCCCAAAGTAGTGTCTGTTAGGTATGTGTAAGAATTTTGCATTTATTTGTGTATGTACAGTATTTCGTCAGGATTTGTCATCAAGGGGAAGTACTGCTTTTTACTTGTAGTATTTGGTGCAGCACCTGGATGTTTTTGAGGTTGTTCCCCATTTCATCTACAGTAGACTATGAGGTTCAACAGTGCCATCCTGTGGATGATCTGAAAGCTCTGGTAGATAAATTACCTCAACACAATAAATTATCATAGAATATCAGATACTCTACATCCCCATGCAATCACCTAAAACATTTCCCTCTTGTAGTCAGTCAGACTAATTATTATTTTTCTGACCAGAAAACGAATAACCTAAACGTATTATAACCAACGGGAAATTATTTCAAGTAAGCTGATGAGCAGGGTGCTTGTTAGTTTTATTCTGTTGCTGAGAAGCGTGATTTTAATCATCTCAGTGTGGTTTTAATCATCTTGGACTTATTTTTGCAGACAATGCCAAAATCAAAGGCAGCTCTGTAAATTCAAATAAGCACCCCTGTAAGTGACATATCTGGGAATCTTTAGAGAAGCATTAGATGGAAACTAAGACTAGTTAACATTCATGTTTAATAACCAGAAAAGACTAATTCCCAAACAACCTTGAAGATTAAACTGGATGATATGAACAACTGGACACAATACTCTCAATTGCCGAAATAGAAGGGCAGGATTAAAATATGAAGTCTTGATGACTGAAAAGGAAATGCTGCTCAGAATACTTGGGGAGCCTTCTGTTCATGAAGTGAATATTGTGCCGTGGTAAAAGCCCACAAAACTTGTTCTCATTAGGGAGCAGTTGGGGGATCAATGCACATCATATTATTTCATACATGGTTTTCGTTTCACTTGCCTCAGCTAATTGTGAGGAAAGTGAATGGTGTTTATTTGGAAATGAGCAGGGAAATAAAGGGCAAGCTGATCAGTGGAAGATTCTACTCACTTTTCAAGTCTCTGCTGTTTTGGGGTGCTGGAGAGGCAAGGGTATGCTGTCTGTGTGCTGCCTTTCCTGAAGGGTCAGGGAGCTGGGTGCAGCTCCAGGTTCTGTGTTGTAATCTCTTTGATTTGCAGGAATTTCTCCTTTGCTTTCTCCATGGCTGTCACAGAAATTACTCCTTTGCTTTCCACAGCTATCGGCCAACTGTGAGTCACAGTACATGCCACTGGATGGTTTGATTAAAACAAGGAAACACCAAGTCACAAAGTCCAATTATTCTTGGATAGTTAAAAATGATGATGTAATTGGTGGTTCCAAAGTCTTCAAAAAACACTTATTTATAGATTCCATATGTCTGTTTCCCAGGCTTACTTAAAAGAGCAGAAGGTGATCACCAGTGATAAGACATACCATTAATTCCCACAAATATTAAAAGATAAATATGAATAATTCCCATTCTTTAATGATAAATAAGAATCATTCCAACTAGAAGATTAGTTTAACACAGCTTTAATGATTTAACTTTTGTCTAACATATTTTGACAAAAAGAATCGTCCAGTCTAACAAAAGCCTTGCATCTGTGTAGTTCTGTCCTTTTTAAAGTAGGCTAACCTATTTTGAATGTTGGCATAGTGGAAATTTTGAGATTGATGCTTTATTTTCAGGAGGTTCTAAATTTAATTATATTTCAAAGGTTTTTGCTACTAATTTTAAATGTAGTTTTCTGCAAGTGTCACTTTCTACTTACACTGTAAAGAAGGTAAATGAGAGGAATATTACGTACTCCTTTGTATACTGTATTCTTATAGTTCTTAGCTCTCTCTTCATGTGAGTTCTTTGTGCTCTCTCAGCTATTTTTTCTACCCATGTTTTTTGCTCTAGTTCTTCACTTATGGCGTTCCTGGCTTGAATACCATATTTTAATTGAGGTCCTATTTTTACTATTGTTTTTTCTTGTTCTTTCTTTGTCTTGGTATGTTATTTTGATTTTTCTGATTGCTGGTGTACATGGGGTACTCATCTTCTGTACTGTCTGGCTGCAGTGAGACCTGTTTCCCATTTTAGGAGCTTCTGTGTTCATGTGGACAGGAACAATGCTTATGTGTGGGGGTGTTTCCTGGTTTTTTCAGCTCTGAATGGAACCCTTTGGTTTGAATTGCACTGTGAGCAGTGCTCACCGTCCTTCCTCCAGACTAGATTTGCTGTTCAAACTGCTGCTGGAAGCCAGCATTAGATCCAGTCCATCCCATCAGGTAGGGGATGCATGAGGCAATTTGGTGCTCCAAACACCATAGTGGCTGCAGGTGTTCATCCCCCTCATGGCAATGTGCTCTGCTTTATTCTGCATTTGGGACCGCTCTGAAACAGCTGTGAATTTGTGTAATCTCTTTGTGTACACATGCACAGCCTCTGCACATAGGTGCACACGTTCACTGCATTTATAGATAGAGATACAGGTAACTGCAAGTTTCCCTGTTAAATTAGAAAACTGATTTAGTCGGTTTGTCCGTTTTAATGGAGTTGGATAAATACTCATCTGTCCTGTGTGTGTTCTGTGGCCTCTAGGAGATGTCACAGTAACTCCTGTGTCACCGTGCTTGTCTTTACAGTATGTCTGTCATACTTCGGTTCAACCAGTCCCTCTAAGGTGAAGGCATAAAATTTTAGTATTATTAATGCCTCGTTTCATCTAGTTAATGATCTTTTCAAGTTATTTCATCTTCTTTCTGATTTACCTTCCATGTCAGATAAAAATCTTATTTAAGCTAAGTATTATGAAATAATAGAAATCTGTATTCTATTTGAACAGTCAGGATAAATGAATCCAGTAGAGAATCTGATGTTAAACAGGTGCAGCATTGCACTAGAAAATCAGGGTAAGTTCTCTGAACACTTAGATCTTAACAGATGTGTTCTTTTGCTCCATATGTTATAAAAAAATAAGGATTTGCTCTGAAAGTATTGACACAAACACTAACCAGTCTTGGCAAACACAAAACTGTGTTCCTTACGCAGTATCAGCCGTGGCTATTAATTACCTTTAAATAAATGTGTGCATTAAATAGCTGTAGAGCACATATATGTATAAATGAAATCAGTTTTTGTCAGAATTTTTTTTTTTGCTTTCTTGTGTACTGATGCCTAGACAAAGGAATGCTGCGTCTTCAAAACAACATCTGTCAAACCGATTTTCATCAGATTAAGTATATCCTCAGAACAACCATCACAGCTTACAAAATACTGGAAATGTAGGTTGTGCTTTGCATAAAACACCAATAGAATTTAAAGCACTTTAAAATGTTTTACAAATGTGGCAATGATAGCCTGTGCCTGTTCTCCATTTTTGTTTCTATTTTCAGGAGGTTCTTGGGAAAGATAATGAGTGATGTTGCAACACTGCAATCCCAGTAGATGTCTAAGAGTGCAATTACAGAGTTATGGTTCTGGCAGCTAATCTGGGTGCACAAAAGCCTGTGGTTTGGGAGTCTGGCAGTCGAGATTGAATTTATTATGACAAAGTTCATCTGTGGAAAGATTTCTCTCATTAGGAATGAAATTAAAACATGAATCAGGGACTGATTATCCAGGCCTTTCCCTGATCTGTTGAATTCTTCATTAGTATAGATGTGTGATTATATATACTCTGGCCTGGTTCTGGTTCTATAGATCATCAAAGATAATGAATAATATTAATTTTTAAAAGATTTTTTTTTTCTGAAACAATGTAATCTGGTAAAAATGTAAGGAAAGCCAGTGTCTTAACATAGGACATAAATACCGACACACTCAATCATTCTCATTTCTGGCCAGCTTTCTGACTTTTTCCCTGCTACAGGATAATTAATACATGGAAATGAGCTTCCTGTTGGGCTAGTGTGTCATCCCTGGGAGCAAAGCATTTTGCCTGTGTAACGAATTAAATAGAGGTGAAGCCTCATTACCGTGTGCACTTGCAGCTGATCATGGAAACTTGGGGCAGCCAGAAACAAATGCCAGTGTTTCTGCAAGATCTTTGTGGATGGAGGGTAGAGGCACTTGAGCTGGAAGCCGGGTCAGCATTCCCATTAGCTCTTCCATTTAAAAGCTGGAAATCTAGTATGAAGCAGGAAGAGTCCAGTCAAAAATCCATGGAGATGACAAACAAGGGGGAAAGTCAAGGAGAAAACTGTTCCAGCTGCATCTGGGAGTAGATACCTTTTGCAACTCTGATTTCCTGTTAGGCTGTTCCCTGTGTTTCAGCACTATCCTAGAATGTGCCACAGGAACCCTAAGTGAGGTGTTTTAGTGCCTACCACACACCTGTGGGAGAGCCCTCATCAGTGTCCTGTTTCCAAGGCAGAGTAACTGAAGGCAGTCACAGAACCCATTGCATACAAATACGGCTGAATATGTTCTGCCATGATAGCATTCAAGATAAATGCTTTGTGTCTGAAAAATACAGTTTTTCCTCAGAAAATGGTACTGCTGATTTTCATCTTCTTTATAAAGATGTGCTGGCTGCTTCTGAAGTACTACCTGAAGCGTAAACCTCAGACTGGATTTTAGCTTACCTGAAAATGACAGTGATCTTTACAGGATCTTCAGCCTAATTCCTGAGACAAAAGAACTTACCATTAAATTAAAATAAGTATGGAAATCTGCCCAAAATTCTAACTCTATCCAGCTCCATCATGTATTTAACATGAGACTTAACACTTGCAAGTTTGAGTCTTTTTAATATTAATAGCATGACATTTCAACAGGAGACCAGGGTTTCTGAGAAGATTTTTGCAATTTGCAGTGGTAACAGATATGTTAGGAATGACCATTATGCAAGAAATTCCTTCTGGTTGTAATTTTTGGCCAAAGCCATGGAGCATTGCACTTGTTTTTAAAGCAAGAAGTATGAACCACAAAGCAGGTAATACAGTGTGATAGTTGAACAGCTCGTGGCACATTCAGCAAGTACAGGCTCTGTTGGGGAAATGTTGATGCGAATTTCATGCATCATCCAAGCATAATGAACATTGAAAGGTCATGTTAAGAATATTTAAAAAATCCATTTGATTTGACTTTTTCACTATCCAGTATTGTTAATAATATAATGTCAAGCAAAAAACAGTTTCTCTGAGTGTGACTAAAGCCAGATTCCATGTATAGTTGAAGAATAAATTGCGATACTTTTTCTTTTTTTTCCGTTTACTGTTCATTTCCTTTATAATGTCATGGTGTAAGTGTGTGAAACGTACCCTGAGCCACTGTAGTACATCTGTATTTTCTCAGAGTTATTTCTTTGAGTTTGTTACTCAGCATCCAGTAAGTCTCATGCAGACTGTAACATACTAATTGGCTCAGTACAATTAGAATGAAATGAAAGTGTTTTGCTATTGATCTTGGTTTGTTATTAGTTTGTACTGACAGAAAATTGGATTGAAAAAAGTCTAATGCAGCTATCAAAATGTTATTTCTCATTGCAGGAAATATCACTGTTACTCTTCCATGGAAGTATTTTAGAACATAACTCTCTTCCTTTCTCCTTTTTTCCTAATCTTGTCTTTCTCTTTCTGACTTTAAAAAATTCTAGGAGGGATGCTGAACCTTATTAAATAACCAGGCTGTTAAGAGACTGAGTAGCAGTACCTTAAACAGGGTTCAGGCAATATTTATGAGTTCATTATATCAAGACTAATACTGTGCTGCTTGTTATCTTAACTTCACACAACATCATGTTAATAAATTTTTACAAGCTGTGTAGTTGTAAAGTGCATCATAGTAATCACTATCATTCCTCTAATAAGTCATTTGATTTGTGTGTGCTTTGTGTTATTCCAGCTTCATGAGCTGTAACATCTCAGGGTGGAGCCCTTCTTGTAGCCCCGGTTAATGAACCGCCTGCTCTGAGTCCTCAGTTCCAGATATTCTCAGGGGGAGGGACACCTTCACCTCCCCGCTCTGCTTCCCTTTGCAGTGCCTCAGGTTACATGGTTTTCTTACAGGAAAATTACTGTGGAGATTTTGTGAAGCTCCAGGTCTCAACCCTTCTGCAGACTCCATGCACGTGTGGTTTTACTTGGTGGGAGGCACTGGGGTTGCTGAGTGTCTGCAGTTCAGACACTGGCAATGGCAGCAGGGCGAGCAGTTGGGCATGGCTGTGCTGTGGCCTCCACTTAGAGGTGGTCAGTTCAGGAGATGAGTGCCCAGGGTAACCAATGGCTTGTGCTGACCAAGCTTCAGAGAACTCCAGCTGTGGACAGTCTGTTCCTGTTGGTGTGGATGGAAGGTCTGCAAATGAGAAACCAGGAAATGGTTTGATTTATGTTTTTTAATATTTGTTTGATTTCAGACACGTTTCCTTTTCTTCTAATAGAGTAGACTACCTGCTTGAAAATCTGTGATTTAAAGTACAGAGTGTTGCTCTTTCTGAGACTCAGAATCCTCATTCATTCGATGGACAGATGTAAACCTGAAATTTATTTTATTCTGTAACACAGCAGTGACTTAGTCCAGCTACAGTTTTCGTTGTGCAATACAAATACACTAAGCCTAAAGTACTGCTGGCAGTTGATGTATAAAATTCGAGGATTAAGAAACCAATGCAAACAAAGACTCAGCTTTAAGAAGCAGTGTTGTTGGACTAGCCTCTTAGTGCTGTCACAATCAATGTGAAGTAATAGCAGCCAAAACCTATAGGTCTGGTTTTGGCTTCAGTAAGTACTAAGGCAGTAGTCACTTGAAGAGGAAATTTGTCTTGTCTGTTTGAAACACTAATCAGTTTCCAAAAATGCCACCTATTTTTTGCATTGTATGTGTGATTTCCTTGTCATTTTTACCTTCTAAATAACTGGTAAAAATAATCCCTCTTATTTTTTTCAGCCCACCTAAGCCAGCAGTGTTCATCTCTGGTGTCATTGCTAGGGTAAGTTTATCAGAAAATTTCTCTCAGTCATAGCAAAATTACTGTAAGCTTTTCAGAATTACCACCAATCATAGGAAAATTAATCTTTTTTATACCCTTTTCTCTTTTGTGAGAAGAGGCTTTATGTTTTCTATATTCGTGTAAGAAGGTCCTTTGAGTGTTCTTTCTGGGTTTTGTGTGAAATTGAAATTATTAATTGAAATTATTTCCACCGTTTTTCTTTGAATTTTAGCACTTTAAGTTTATTGGATCATCTTTTTATATCTAAGCTAGATATTACAGTATTCATTTCCTTTGGAAGTGGCTGCATATTAAACTGCTGCTGTAGCTTGAACTGAGGAGGAGCAACCCTCCTGCCTGTGAGGATACATGCTTGAAGATGGTGTGTGTCAGCTGCCATATGTGCCTTGAGGTGCTTTATTATTGGATAGTGTGTGTAACTGGAAGAAGTGAAACTTGCATTAAAAATTTTTGAAGTTGGCTAAAAAAATAAAAATATAGAATGTGTACAGGAGTTACATGCAATACTGTTTTCCATCTTACTGTCACATTTTTTAGAATTTACATCAATTTGAACTGGGAAGTACACTTTTAAGATTCCTTAAACTTTTCCTGCTGTGTTCTTCAAACAGGGTGATAAGGACTTCCCTCCAGCTGCGGCTCAGGTGGCTCATCAGAAACCACATCCCTCAGTGGAGAAGCTGCCTCACCCGCAGCACGTCAAACAGCACATCCACCAGCCTCGCAAATGAGCTCCCCGTCAGGATCTCTGCTCATCTGCTCTCTCTGAATAAGTGTTCAAGAGAAGACGTAAACCCTTTAGCATTCACACTGTCAAATCTGTAAAATTGACATCTAAAATAATGTGCTGTTTCTTTTACTTTAATTCTCAAGGGTTAATAAGAATGAAGACATTGTTCAGTTGTTATCCCAGATGGAAAATTTGGTATTGAGTATTTGCTGATCAGGGGTGCTTTTTTTATAAGATTTTCTTATTGCCAAGATAAAAGCTTTAGTGTGAATAATATGATTAATGAGCTTAAAATTCGTATTTTTAGTTGTGGACTCAAAGTAGCAGATAGTTAATATAGTTTTTATGCTAGGCCAGTAAGGAAGAAGAGTCCTTTTCTACTGGTACCTTTACTATCCGGAGGGATTTTTTTGGGTGTGTTGAGACAGAAGTCAGTAGTTGTCTTGATTATGTAGAACCCTTGCAGCCTTCAGTATCCCACACTGTTACACCCCAGTGCCCTCTGGATTCAACCAGGGAGATGATGAAAGGGCCTCCATACATTCTTAAGTGGGCAGAGATCCAGCTGAATCTTCTTTACACTCCTTTGCACTCGCACAGTCGTGCTGAGATTTTTCTCTCTGGTGGTCTGTGGGTATGAAGAGGAGAGAGAAATCAGAATTACAAGAACACTGCTGCTGTAGACAAGGGGGTTGTATTTTTCAGGTGATGATTTCTCAATCCAATAACAAGCTGAAGGAGTTCATGACCCTCTGTATTGAACTTAAAATAATTGGTAAAAATCTGTTTGCTTTTTTAAATTTAGAATTTGAGATCACCTTTTGAAATTAAGAGATACCATTAGTAAATACATTTATGATCCAACCTCTTTTGCACATCATATTTTTTTCCTTGTCTTCTTATTCTGAAGGACAGTAGTGATATGAGGGAGTAAAAAATAAAATTATTTCCAAATAGAGAAAATGTTTTATTTTTACCACATAATTAAATAACTTGATTTCCCAGTTCAAAATCACTTAGCTCTGTCAGTTTTCGTTTCTTTTCACCTCTGAAAAAAACAGGAAAAAATTTTGTACATTCTACCTATTTTAAAGTGTCCTTCTGTTTTTAACTGATTAAAATACAATACAGTCTTTAGTATCCTCCAGGTTTATAAAGTTTCTAATGTTGTTAAAAAAGTGGGAGCTAATGCTGCAGCCATTCACCTGGCAAATCCGTGAAATTTTAGGGTCACTTGGGGCTTTACTAGTTCATTTATGGTTAAAAAACAGTGAGAAAAGTTTTTAAAGTTACTATTTTTTTTAATTCTGCAGATTTAATAATTATTTCATGAATAGGTGATTTAAAACAACAGCAACAAAATAATGGGAAATATGGCCCATTTCACAGGTGGAATAACTCACTTCATGTGAGTGTGGGGGACCTGACATTTCCATCTTTTCACAGGCTTGGAATGGAAATGATGTTTTGCAAATTATATGCATGGACATATTTATTCTAAACCTAAGAAAGAATGTACATTCTATATATGCAGTCCTTATTTTCAATTTGATTAGAAACCATACTTGCCTTAAGGAACGAGTGTTGTTTGTAAGAATTATTCTGTATTAGAATATGCATAACTTTTCAAATCTGCTTTCTGTTTCTGATGTCAGTGCAGCAGAGGCCTTGTTTGTAGCTGCTTACAGGTGTACAAGTGATTCACACCTGAGCAACTCATTCATAAGGGTAGCATTGTTGAACCTCTTGGGATCTCTGTGGGAGAGGATTTTCTGGCAGGAATGTTTGCAGACTTGGGACAGGAGGTGGTTGGTGGTGCAGCCGTAGCTGTCCCTGTGCTGTGTCAGCAGTGGAGCAGATCATCACAGTCACTTCTGGTACCTGCTGGCCTGAGGGGGAGCTGGGAGTTTAGATATGGCTTCATTGACCAAAGGGAATGGTCTTTCAGGATGAGCTGGATCACTCTTGGCTCCATTGACTGCAATGGAAAACTAAACCTCAGTGTGAAGGCACACAGTGAGGTGGCGCTGGGTACCTCTGCTCCATGTCTTGTAATAGGCAGAAGTGGTTTTGAAAGCCACACTCCATCTCCATTCTGACAGTAAAAGTTAGGAGCATGGCTGCTTTCAAATTGCAAACTACTGCTCCTGGTTATTAATGCAATATATACAACATAGATAGACAATACCTGATTTTTGTCTTTGATTACTTAGATAGATATGTACGTTTGTACAATGAAGTATGGCTCTTAAGATAGCTTTAGTGGCTTTTAGAGCGCAGAAATTCATACATGATTAGAAAATGTCTCTGTATGAAAGCATATTATATATTGCTGGGAGGTATCCATGTTTATACATAGATGTCCTTACCAAAGCATTACCTTGTCCAAAATAGTCATAACTGGTGAACTGGATTTCTTACTGATGGTTATTGATACTTTTAAAATATGTTGCAATAGCATATAAGCACAGGAGATGTTCAGATGTTACCTTGAAATAACTGCAAAAGAAATTTTCTGTAATTGTCAATGTGGCAATAATGCAACAATAAAGCATGAAGTTGTATATTGGGCTCTTTTTTTCTCTGTAAGTGCAATGTAAATCAGCAGGGTGCAGCTTTGTGGGATTTATGGGATTTTATTACAGACTGCTGCATGACTAATCAACATTTTATAGATAGTGAAATTTATTATGAAGTTTTATGACACAGTGGATGAGCTGTTTTGAATAGTCCAGTCTCATGTAAAATAAAAAGTAGATGCTGCCAGCTAGAATGAGAGTTGCTGTTTTCCACTATGAAACTGGAGATGCTCACTCAGCCCCTGTGAAGCTAGAGAATCTAGCCCTGGTAATAAACCAGGATGACAAAGGAAATGAAATGTAACATTTTCCATTGCTTTGCAAGTTCTAGTCTTTCAGAAAAAGCAAGTATTGTAATCAGAACAGGTGGCAAGCTTTTTGTAAAGCTGCAGTTAACATCATATAACACATGCTGTAATGTAAGTGATTTGCTGAAGAATGTGCAGGAATTGCTGCAGTGTTTCTGGGACCTTTCTGATATTTTGGGCATCCCATGTTTAGTATATGTGTAGAGGTGTATATAATACAGCAAATGTGTGTGATACAATGCAGAGGTGAGAGCTACTGTCATTGGACTCGTCTGAACCCAGCACTGCCAAGT
Source organism: Sturnus vulgaris (assembly GCF_052056855.1). Classification (NCBI taxonomy): domain Eukaryota; kingdom Metazoa; phylum Chordata; class Aves; order Passeriformes; family Sturnidae; genus Sturnus; species Sturnus vulgaris. The sequence continues at coordinate 85,313,996 of NC_142243.1, forward strand.
CCACCACTAAACTATGGCTCTTAGAACCACATTCATACATCTTTTAAATACTTCCAGGAGTAGTGACTTAGCCACTTCCCTGGGCAGCATGTTCTAAATGTTGACAACCATTTTGGTGAATAAAGTTTTCCTCATACCCAATCTGAACCTCCCCTGGAACAGCTTGAGGTCATCTCCTCTTATGTTGTCACTTGTTACCCTGGAGAAGAGACCAACCTCACCTTGCTACAACCTCCTTAGAGATAATTGTAATGAGAAATAGGGTCTTCTCTCAGCCACCTTTTCATGCTACATTATTCAAAAGATACCTTCTTTCATTAAAATTTGGGGAAAATACACATGCACGATATTGGGCATGCTGTTGTTTGCATTGTCTATTGTTACTCCAAATTCCATGGCCTTGTTATCAGCAGTATTGCAAATGTTATTAGTAATTAGAAATTATTTACTTCTATGTCAGCTGTATGATCTACCCTTTTTGTCACCAAATGCCTTGAAACAGAAGTCTTGCACTTTTTTCCACAGTAGTGTGATCACTGTATGCTCCTGGCTGTTTAATGAAAATACTCACAGCAGTTTTCCATTCGAAGGTGAAAGGGATGGATGGACAGACGTTTTTATTCCTTTGGAATAACTTTATTCTGAATACTCGCCATCTTCATGGGGAGGGGGGTGTGGGCTTTATAAAGCCACTTCTTACTTCCCCTTCAGATTTGTGTATATTGTTTAAGATGAGATTTAAGTATAGGCTAATGCCTTAAGATTAATACACATAATTGCATTTTAGAAAATGTGGGGTTGTCAGTATGGGTACAGTTGCTTTTACAACACGGGGATATGTTGCTGGTCAGAGGCTGCAATGATACAAAGAATTAAGACAAATCTGTTTTACTTCCAAGTTCTTTGCACACAAACCTCTCAAAAGATAAAGACATTTAAATATAACTGGTTACAGCTAGCGTTATCTGCTATACGAGGATGCAGATCATAGTGGCTGAGTGGCTCAAGAAGAAACTGAGTCAAGTCTGTAGCAGTAAATCATGGGATTTCTTCAGCAGATGGGTAAGTAAATCGTCATTGTGGCTGTAACCTTTGGTAAGTCCTGTGCATGATTGTATTATATAAAATTAGTAAAGGTTATTTCTTAGGAAGGTGGAGGTTTGTATTTTGCTTGTCTCTGTGTTTTTGGATCTCCTTCCAGAATGTGCATTTATTGATTTTCTTCATCCCCCATCAGAGAAAAGACTGCAGCTAGGTATACTATTTCTTGAATCATAAAATGGAAGCACTAGTATTCAGATACGAGGCCTGAGAGGAGAGGTGGAGTGCATTGTATTTGACAAAGCACTTTGTGAACAAAGAAGTAATTTCTATTGCAATGACTGTTTTCCTTCAGAATGCTGATCAGAGGTGAGAAAAAGAATATGATACCTCTTTCTGGGAATGTAATTTATTACTATTTGGAGCTGACAGGCGTGCATGGTTGCTGATGATTTTTTGCAAAACACAGAATGCTGTCAGCCAAAACTGAAGGATACTAAAGCCATGGCAAGCATAGATCTTGCAAGTGACCTTGGAAGAAGCCCTTGTAACATAATCTCTGCTGTCCAGCTTATATTGAAGGTATTTTTGAAAACGTGAGTATCTGGCATTCTATAGGTCACTCATTGCTTTAGAAAAAGAAAAGCATTAGTAATCCACAGTGATTTTAAGGATTATGAAAATTGGTTAGCTGCTAATGACTCTGCAGTTTGCATCAGCATCAGGAAGGGAATATGTTGTGTTACCTTCAGTGTAGTCTCACATTGTCCTGACTAAAGCTGGTTCAGCATAATAGTTTTTATCCTCCTTTCTGGCAGAGAAGCAAGTGGCAGGTTTTGAAGGCCTGTAAAATGAGTTCTTTAAGAGCCATGTGTGTAGCTGTCTCAGGTGTCAATGGGTATCTGATGCCATGTTAAGATGGATAGTGACATCACTTTGTTACACACAGAGAAGGAGTGAACTGGAGAGCACAGCAATGAAATCACAGTTTCCAGAATCAGAATGACAGAATACTCTGAGCTGGAAGTGACTCACAAGGATCCAACAAGTCCAACTCTTAAATGAATGGCCCATGTGGGGATTGGACCCACAACCCTGGGGTGATTAGCACCATAATCTCGCCAACTGAATTAATGTCAGGGTCACAATGGCTTCTCTCCTCTCTTCTTAGAAGTGGCTTTTGAAATATAGAAGAGTGGCTTTAGTTTAAAATGAAAAGCAAAAGTTAGCCACTTAGTTCTGTATGCTCATAGTGGCTGAAATGACAAATATCTTGTCATGTTTCAAATGTGACTGAAACCACCTTGGAGTAAAATTGCACCAAGTGTGCCAGTGTTTGGATCTGAAGGAAGAGAGGCATCACCTTTTTCCTTGTTTTATGCTTACTTGTGAAACTAATGTATTTAACTAAAAACTTCGCTTGGTATTTTAAAAAAAAGCACCTTGTTTCTAAGCCTTATTTCTAAGATGAGATGTGCACCTCATCTTAAACTGTATTTAATTTTTCAAATTATATCTCTGAGAAAGATAAAGGTCTTCTGCCTTTGTCTCTTGAAAACCAGCAGACTGAGCACGTGCCAGTGGAATATTGCACTCTTCATTTTACTTTCTGGTGTATTTAAATCAGCAGTGAACAGGAGCTGTGATTAGAGACCTAAAGACTTAAATATTAAAAGTAGAACAGTAAATGGATCAGCACAGAAGTGGATTCAGTTGTGCTCTGTAAAGCTGTTGTTAGAAGATGATAAAGAGGAAAGAAGCAGAGCTGTCATATTGTTTCAGAACTGTATACTGGCTATTTCTTATGCTGCTCAGTGACCTCAATTTTCCCTGCCTAATTACATACTGAGAGGACAATTCTTTGATTCATAAATCTATGTGTCCTTGAATCTTTTTTCATGGAAGAGGCCTTTGGATGAAGGAAATCTGCAAATGCAAATACATTTTAATAAATTCTGGTTCTTCTAACCTAAAAGGTTAAGCATAAAGAAATATGTATTATCTCTCTTCACTGCAAAAGGCAGCATGTATGTGCATATAGGATGTAGAACTAAGACATACTCTAGTTGAACTGAGAGCTAATTAATATTCATATGTGTGTGTGTGTGTCCCTACAATGAGAGAACAGTCAGTTTTAAAAACTAGAATGTAAGATTTTATTCATCCCAGAGATGTTAAGCAATTGGAGATCAGATTCTTTGGAATACACAGTTTGGGTGAAAATCTTTAACATCCTTTTTGCAGGTTGCTAGTGTTACATCTGAGTTGCTAATAAAAAAGACCCACATCAGAAGCTAATTCCTTACCTAATTCCTTCCCTCTGGACAAGAGATAATGAATAGAAAATGCAAGAATTCTCTTTTTAGGGCCTGATTTATTACCCAGAACATAATAAACATTAGCCTGCTGCTGATGTGACAGTTGTGACAGCTGGAGGGGTTTGGAATGAAAGGCTGAAGCCTTAAATAAGCCTGTCAACTGATCTTGTTATGAGGATCTTGGTTAAACACTCAGACTTCGCATTTTGTGGCCCCAAAGAGCTCCTACAACATCCACACTGGAAACTTCATAGTGTTAGAACTGTGCTTTGCATGCCAATGGCTGGCTCACCAGCAGCCAGTAGTGGCTAAGGTAAATATTTAATGAAAGTATAGAGCTTGATCCGACTATTTATCATGACCCATAATATTCTTCTCCCCTAGATGCATGTGTTTAGTTTGTTTGTGCACCTGGTTTTGTTCCTGGCTGTTGTGGTGTGCTATGTGTGTCACTTCTGATGGCTTGTCCTTCACAATTGGAGCAACTTTGTTAGTGGGTGCAGAATAAAAGACAGAATCTTCAAAGGCAGACTCTATACATTAAAAAGTAAGGGAAATGTTGCCACTGTCATCTAAGCAGATCTCCCCTGGGAGATTTAGGATTCCTACAAGCCTGAGTTCCTTCAAGGCAGGTTATTTTCCCATCCCGTGCAGGCCACCAGTCTTTTAGAGGATGTCTCCTTTGTGTTTATAATCCTGTTAACTTCAGTGATACTCTCCAAGGAATTAAGGTAAATTCAGATTTATTTTGCAGGACTGGAGAGTCAAACTAGGTATCTTACATGAGGCAGAGACCTCAAAATGTCCCTAGTTTCAAGCACTGTAAGGTCTATAATCCTGAAAAGTGGTGGAGAAGACTTGATCCTTTCCTTTATGTGAGTTGTGTTTGTGGAGTTCTGCAGAGGAATGCTGGTGTTACAGGGCTGTGTCCCATCTTCAGTTTTGCATCTTGGTCACGGCTCAGCCACTTTTTAAACATTGATTTCTGGCTTTTTCCTGACTCACAAATGTGTTATAAAGTTCTGGCTTTAGGGCATGAAATATAATTTATCATGCAAAATACGACCCTAGACTGTTGTTGCTTAGGCCCCATGATTTTAAAAATAGGGGACTGGAAATCAACAGAACTCCTTGGAAGAAAGAGCACCTGTTTGTGCAGTGCTCCTTGCTGGAACAGCAAGTTTAGAAGAAAAGATTATATGAGTGAGAATATGAATTATTTTGAAAACAGTTAAACAAAATTCTTCAGAGTTAATTAGCTCATGAGATAGAAAGGGGGGAATCACTCTTGTAACACACAGATGTACATGTACATCTAAACATATACATGCTGTATAATTCAGTATACCTGATTTTAATAACTAAGGGGAAAAGACCCTAATTTTCATTTACTAGTAAACAAGCATACAGTCTGTTTCAGCAGAAATAATAAGTCCAACCACAGCCCCTTTTTGAGGAATGGTATAAACATTATATATAAATGTATATTAAAAAAATTATATCCTTTGTTAATTTACAAAATCAGTCCCAGGGTTACTGCTCTGCAGTTTCTTTTACTGATTTGTTGCTTTGCCGATAATCAAGCAAGATTGCGAAACAATTGGCAAGATGTCAGCTCAGCCTGCAGGTGCTATTGAAATGCTTTCAATAGTCAGAATCAAGCAGGGGCTTCACTCTTGATTTATTGTACTTTATGTTCTGAAAATACAAATATTTCTGTGGCTGAGATTATAGAATGGAAAGATTAAAGGACAGTACTTGAGGAAGAAGAGCTGTACCAATTACCGGAAGAAACAATTCTAAATAGCATTAGTGACCTGGTACTAGTACTGTGAAAGGTGGCTGAGTAAAGATGGCACCTTCATACTCATTTTGAGCACTGCATTGTGATAGCTTAGCATTTGTACTCAAGGTAAAATGCTAGAGCCAATGTAAATGGAGAGCATCACTTCGATAGCATTATAGTTCTAATAGGTAATACAAGCTACAAGGAATGAATATGAGCACTGTATGCTTTTTTCAGCCATATTTACTGGCATTAATAACCATAGAGGTGAAAACTTTTTGCCTTTCATCAGCTGTGCAGCAGAAGCTCTTCAAGCATAAGAGGAGAGGTGCACTTGTTTTTATTCTGCAAACTTAACAGAAATGCTTCTTAAAGCAAAACCTCCAATCCCTGTGTGGATTCCTCCTCACTGAGAGGCAGGGGTGTCTAATACATAGGCTGTGTCATCTGCTGGCATCTCACTCCCCAGCACTGCCACTCTCAAGGACAGGCTGTCATGACACTTCATGGCCCAGCTCCTGCCTGTGCCTTGCAAAGCCACAGATTAACTTTGATGCAGCCACTGGTTCTGTTTTGTGGTGGGCTAGACTGCTTCCAGGTGGGAACTTACTCAGGTGTGGGGAGGTGACTGAAAGCAGTGGCTGGGAGAGTTTCCAGGGCAGAGAACTCAAGCTGAATCTTTTCACTCCCTAAAAGTGCCAGTGAATGCCGAGCATCTGGTAGATCCTGTAGATTCCCTGTGGGATGGTTTAGCTGATAAACAGAATTTGGGGAAGATATTAATGGAAAACAATGGTGTGAGGCTACAGCAACTGAGCTGTTCTAACCTTGATATTTTGAGAGGAAAATGCTATACAGTCTTTTTAGAAATGCACCTTGGAAATGTGGATGCCTTGGAGCATTGACAAGGCCTAAAAGGTGTTACAAAATATTAGAAAGTGTTTTGAAGTGTTCTGAAGATCGTTTTTTATTAGAGGTGAGTCTCCTGGTGTTGTTCTGTCCCAGTCAGTTCTCTGGATGATGCAGTGGACAGCCTTTGGTCTTAGCCAGAGGCCAGCATGGAAGACTGGAGTGTGGTCTCTGTACCCTTCCTTGCTGAGGGTTTTTGAGGTTTATACCCAAGTGTTATTGATGTAGGAGCTTTGAGGGCCCCTGCCAGGGCCACTTCTCAGGACACTGCCTTGCACGACCTTGGGGGGCCAGGCACCTCAGAGAGTCCCAGCACAGGAGGCATTTCTGGTGACCAGGGGCATCCAGCCACCAGGAGAGTCTGTGAGAGCTTCTTGGAAGAAAAGGTGATGGAAGAGAGGGCAAAAAGACTGTTTTGTCCAGGACCACTAGACATGTTTGGAGTTTGCAGCAGGCATAAAGTGTGTGAGGTTACCACACCACAAATGGCTGCATCTGCTGGTGGTGCTTAACCTAAGAAAAGCACACTCTGAGCACCCAATAAGCAGTGTTTACTGCAGTGCCTAGAGCATGGTGTTTATAATACAGACTCAGATTTTAAGGGATTTGGATTTCTAGCCCATTTCAGTGAAAGCTTTTGTTATCTTTCATGGAAATTGATTGCTTACCAGTAAAATCCGTGTGGTTTATTGTTACAATTTAATAGGGTTTGTCTGTGAAAACAGATGTGAAAAAGCCCTTACATAGCTACATGCCCTGCCAGCATCCCAGCATTCACTGCCTGACTCGGTAGATATTTTCTCAAAGGGAAGATGTGGATAAAATTGAAATTAGCAGAAACACTTTGCAAGGAAACCTAGGAAAGGTGTGAGTGGCTCCCAAAGTATTTCACAGGTACAGACCTTGCTGCAGGTGCAGACCTTGCTGAAGAGGTCTGGGTGTAGCATGGTACTCCAAGAATTCCCACTTTAACTCCTTCCCACCACTATGGTTTTCTTGACACTATTCTGAAAATGTCAACAGTGTAGCCTTCTCTGGCTTGAGGGACAGACCTTGAGGCCACAAGGATTCTTCACTCTTCCATGGGTCTAGACGTCCAAAGGCTGTTTTGGGTGAGTGTAAACCCACAATTCTATAGAAAGATTCATGTCCATACATGAATGTGATTTTTAAATAACTGGGTGGGGAATGGTCACTGTTAAATTAGATCTTGGCTTTGTTTGACTTACTGCTGCTGCTGGGTTGCTGCTGCCACCTCTCACTTCTCTTTTCCCTGCCCTGGGTTCATTTAAATTCCCCTTAAGTGTCATTCTCAGATGTGTCTTCTCAGCTGGCACAAGGCTTTCAGAAGAACCCAGCTAATGGGAAATGGCAACACAGGGATTTAATGGCATTTAAACCACACAGACCTGACTTTTGCTTCCGTAACTTCATAAATCTCTTAAACAGCCCACTGGAATCCTCAAAAAATGTAACTCTTCAGCAAAGAGGGACATGATGGTGGTGTATGATGCAAAACTTTCTTAGTCTTGCATTTTAGGCTAAGCTTTCCATGCACTTTTTGCTATAAGGCAAATACTCAGTTACCTAAGGAAATCACTTGGTGGGAAGAACAGACCAAGGGCACTGTAAGCTTCCTGTTACTCAGAGGGAAGTGTACTTTTTAAATGTGTTTTGAGGGAGGATACCTTTAATGTTACATATCTGTACTGTAGGGAATGCATGAGCACTCTTGCCTTTCTTTGTCTTCAGAAGCTGTGTGGGCTCAGCCACCCTCCAGCCATGAGCAGCAGATGATCTGTTCCTGGATGTGTCTGTCCTCATCATCACCTGACATCTGAAGGCTGACACCGGGATTGCCACAGGCTCCAGTTCTGGCCCCTGCTGTCCCAGGGGCTGCCTCTGCCATCTCTCAAGAACTTTGTGTGGTTTTCCAAAGCCAAGAGATGACATGTTCTCTGTTTGCTTGACTGCCAATTTTCATTACGTGATTTTGTTCCTGTGGATTTTCCATCCTTGTCTCTCATTACTTGATAACCAAGAGCTGACCTTATGAAGTAACTTGGGATTGAGGAAAATATTTCTCTTCAACTGAGGGGTAAACTCAGGCACACAGGAGATAAGCAAGTCTGACTGGAACACGCTTTGCACTTTATCCAACACGTGCCAACACAGGAACAGCTGCATCTTTGATGCTTATGGAAATACCCAGATGGTGAGCTTGGCTTTAACCTGTTTTCTTCCCTCAGTGTTTTCTTCAGCTATATCCCTCTGTGGTGGTGGATTTCTTTCTCTCATTCAACCTCACATGCTCTTTACTTTGGTCAGATCTGAGCTGACTGGTGTACAACACTCAGCTCTTCACAATGGCCTCATTTTATTGCTTTTCCAATTTAACCAATTCTTGCCTTGAGGAAATGCAGTTCAGTGCCCTAAAAGGAGTGACCTATATAACATATGTCCTGTGTCCTGGGATAATGGGCTTTGGAGAGAAAGAGTCAGAGCCATAGGCTATCATATTTGTAGAATCTTCCTACCATGTTTATAATTTTTGTGCTTTTTGTTTAATTTGACATGTCCTGAAGCTGGGATTTTTTTCTAGTGACTAAAAATAGCTACAATTATGAATGTGATCTGCACCTGGTAGTTGAAGAGCATACCTGGAGATAAAGAAGGAGCAGAGGTCTCCAGACAAGCCCCAGGTTTAGAGTCTGGGAGGTGGGCTGCTTGTCTGCAGTGGTTAAATCCCATGGCTGACTTCTGTACAAACTGTGTTTTGTAGGAGGCAGCCTTGGGAGACCTGCAGACAGGGAGTTACTGTAATCCAGCCTGGATGTCATGAAAGCATGGATTAATATTTCATCTTCTGCCTCTGACTGTTGTCAGGCTCACTTTGTTCCTGAGCAGGGGCTGTGATCCTCAAAAGACAGTGTTGAATTAAAGATTAAGCCAGTGTTTTACTTGATGGAAAGAGAGCAGTTCTCTGTGGAGGATGGTGACAATGCACCTCTTACCCAGCGCTGCGTGTGGGGGTTTAGATTTCCCCAAATCCAAACGACAGAGCAAAGCTGCAGTGTGCTGCTGGGGAGGGTGTGAAGGGAAGGATCCCTGGCAGCTGTGAGCCATGTTAATGAAAGTGACACTGGTAATTAGCCGAAGGTGAGCACGAGGCACTGAGCGGCTCCGGGAGATGCCATTGCCTGCTGTGTGTGAGAGAGCTCATCAACGATGAGTAACAGGGCAACAAGTGCCTGCTTGGAAAAACGGGGGCTGCAAGGAAACCAGCATGGGTCGGCAGAGAGCCCAGGTCAGAGCCTTCCCCCAGGTCACGGATGTGGCAGGGCAGCCCTCTTTGCTGGAAACAACACACTGCAGCTGCCACAGCTCTCTGCATGGAAACCAATTTCAGGATGAATGATTTATATCTCTTTAACCACAAACTGGTTCTGATTGGTCAAGTCAAGTCAATATCAGCCTGAGTGAAACCAACCCAAGAGAGTCTGTGCACATTAGTTCAGCTTAGCTTTTCAGTTAAAACAGCTCAATTGGGTTTTCTTGGTGTTGTTTTTAAATAAAGACCAGACCTCACCATGACACCTGGCTATCCCGTCTTTGGACAGCTGACACACAGCACTTTTCCATTGGCTTTCTCCAAGCACAGTATCCTAGTCAGTCATGCAAATCCTGAGACAACTGAGAGTATTTAAAGCTCATAAGTGGGCAAATTGCTGGGCAAGGGATTACCCTAGAACGTGGAGGATGCAGTCTGAGTGTACAACCAGAAGCAGTGTCCACTGGTCACTGTGACTGAAATGGCCATCAACACACAGCAACACCTGGTTCTTGTGGCTCACCCTGTGGTACCTGACAGTTTCTCCTAGCAAAGAGCAAGGGCAGATTCTCATGAGGGCTGGAAACTCTTCAGAAGCCTAAAAAGGCTCTTGCAGAAGACCTGGGAAACCACAGGCAAACACTGCTCATTGTGCCCATGAACATTAAAAAAAAGTATAATGCAGTTAATCATGCGAAGAATAAACCCCACATTTTTCAAAAGCCACAAGTGAGAAACTGATCATGTAAAACACCCACTAAGCATGCTTTTATGAACATGTTAGTGGAATTTCTGTTCGCTAAGCAAATCTTTGAGACCAAAACAAAGAAAAATTAGTTTAATATGACTGGTCTGTTTGGTTCTATTGCTCACCAAACAAATGTTTTATTTCACTCATATGAACACACTTCAGGAGGCTGCAACTGCAGCTTTTTGAAAAGGATACCAAGCGGTCAAAGACCACATTTCCCTTGCACAGAAGTTGGGTAAATGCTGCATGACAACTATTTCACTGCACTTCCCTGGGAAAGCAGCCAAGCTGATAATGCAGCACCTCTGCTTTCAGTACAACTATGTTTGTATATTCTTTTGAAACACCACTTCACCTTGGTTTGGAACAGAACTTTTAGTGGGGCCATTACTTAAATTCCCCATGTATTTATTGATTTGTGTCCCATTAACACTCTCACACGAAAACACAGAACACCTCCACACTACTGTCTTCTGCAAAAAGCTGGCTTCACTGTAGTGGCAGCAAACACAAGGAAACCTTAACTCCCTGCTGCTGCATGTGGTGTGAAAGTAAATATTTTATCACCTTTGTCAGCAGAAAGCTGTGCACAGGCACTCGGGAAGCACCTTGGGTGGCTAGCACGGCTCTGAGCTGACTTCAGTTACTATGGCACCAAGAGTAAAATCCCATTGGCACGCACACACTCCTGCACACACACGGAGCAGAGGTGTTCAGCACTTCCTGTGCCCCTTTCCTCACCCACGTTTACAGGAGCTCACTGCTCCATCAGTGCCTTGTGAGAAACCACTGAATGCAGCCAGGATGGCACCCGTGAGCGCAGCTTTTGCACAGCTGCCTCTGGAGGGTTTCTGTTCATTTTCTATCTGTTTGGGAGGAAGGGCTTGGGCAAAGTAGCACACTGGCATTCATGTGGGAGGCTGCTACAATGGGACGGGGAAAATGAACCACCTGAACCCATTTTCCCAACCTCTTCTGTTTCCCTGAGAGACTACTGAAACAGCAGCATTTGGCCCGCTAATTATACACAAACCTGTGCACAGTTTTATAGATGTAAAAGCATGCTGCAACCATTGTAGATTCAAATGTGCCAAGAGAAGTGGCAAATTTAAACCTGACTAGGCAAAATTGATGTGCATAATAACTTTAATTATCCAATGAAGTACAGTTTTCACATAATCCCCCGCCTCTTCCCATGCAAGTGCTCCATAGTGTTCAGTGAAAAGGCAGCTGGTCTGTTTTCCCTTTGTAGCCTTCATAATATACCCCGAATGATTTGTTCCTCTTATAGAACAATTATTTAATATTGGCTTTTTGAGAGATGGTCATCATTAACATACATAAGTGCTCCACATTATCACTAGGAGATAAGAGGCTTTTTATATGTGTATGTGTTAATAACAGCTGTTACAAAATATTTTAAATTATGTATGTATATGTATGTTTTACATATGTATCTCATTATTACTTCATATATGAATGATGTTTAAGTGTGCCTGTGTTACCTGGAGATAGTTTTATAGGTATGGTTAAGTGTTATACCATGTATAATTAAAATAACTTAATGATATAGGAGTTTATATAGGTGGGGAACCGATTTGGAGCATCCAGTTTGCCAAGTCTGAGGTATCCTTATTTAGGATTTTTAGCGTTATAAAGCACATCTCAGTCTCAGCATGGATTTAGCTGATATCATTTATACTTCCCAGTGGTCAGCAGCTCCACAGCCAAAGCAAAAAGGGTGCAGAGTTCACGAAATTTTTCCATAAATCCTGTATTTAGCTGTATATAGGAATTCTCCAAACAGAAGAAAATTCCTATTCTCCAGAATGAGATGAGTTGGCCCTTCTCATTTTCCAGGCTTCTGTTCTAATACTGTGACAGCCTGTGATACCTTTGGAAGTATCTATGAATACTTTTTGGTTTTTTCCTTACTTGGATGATGCCCAGGAGAGTGGCTGATATTGGGTGATGGGGAAGGCGGTGCCTTCCAGGAGGAAGGCAACTGGGAACCCCCATGCTGAAGCTCTTCCTCACCAGAGTTGAGGGCACAATATAATTTTAGAGAATGTTGGGAAGCATTTGGACTTTCACATTCTACTGCCACTGTTGTTACATCCCTGTTAGTCCAGTTACTGCAGATCTAAGTCAGCCATGGGGCTGGGAGCTTCCTGGGAGCATCGTGGTGAGATGTTCCCAGGGTATCGAGACAAGGAATGGCTGTGATGGCAGACACAGCCCCTGCTCAGTTACAACACTCCAGGACATTCTTCCCACTAATGTGACACACTACAGCCTGGCACTGAAGGCAGCTAGAAAACCTCCCTTTGCCCTAGGAATTAATGTCCCTTTTCCCTCTGAGGAGCATCTTTCTGCAGCAGCACCTTTACTTTCCCTCAGGGGCTCTGGCTGCCAGGAGCTGCTGCCAAGGGTTTGCTTGCTCCGTTTTAGGAGGTAAACTGTGCTGCTTGAGTGACCAGGAGCAACCTGAAGTGCAGCTAGTATTGCCTGGGATTTCACAGTTATGGATCTCTTGGGGCAAAACAAATCCACAACAAAACACAGATGAAACCACTCTATTTGTGCTGAAGTCCAATAGAAATCAAACCCTCCTCGGCAGCAGCAGCAGCAGCAGCAGCAGCAGCAGCAGCAGCAGCTCAAGGGGGCAGATGGCTGAAAGGAAGCCAGGCATGCCTCCTCCTCCTCCTCTTCTTCCACTGTGGTCCATCTGCCACAGGTTTCAGGAAGTGTTTTGTGGGAGCTTTGCCCACTGCAGCCTTCAGACAGGAAAGATAAACAGCAAGTGAGGGGTTCAGCCTTTAGGATGAGAACAGTGCTGAAGAGGGGAAGATAGTTGGGGAGCAGTGGGGCAGCAGGGGAGGAAGGCGATGAAGACACAGAGACCTGTGGCCTGCTCTGCCAATACTAGCAAGTGCAAAGCTTTACAGAGATGTCCCAAATGGAGTCACACTCTCTGCAAGGATACAGGGAGGCCACCTGCTTGCAGCAGAGCAACATGGACACAGGCCAGCAAAGCAACGACCTCTCTCTCCAGCACGATGACCTAATGGGAAACAAAAGCAATAATTTTCCTTAACTCTTACAGAAAAAAATCACAAGGAGTTGAAGTTAACCCACAATCACTCCTTCCAGGGAAACCAAACTGCTTTCAGGTGATGCTAATGAGTCCTTTGGTGAAAGTGAATGGGCATTTAGATCCACTGCAAAGTGAAAGGCAGCATCCCCAAACCCCTGTGAAGAATGAGGGTGCCAAATCAGTTTAACAGCTTGTGCCTCTTTTAATGGAAATATCACATTTATGCACATAAACACAGTAAAGTACAAAGGATTAGAAAATAGGCTTAATTTCCAGCCCCTTATTCTAACATACTGTACATTAATCCCTGAGAGCACCTGTCAATTGCCGGTCTCTTGCAGGTGGTACTGAAAGTGCAAATTCAAGTGCTCAGCTGCAGCACAGGTTGCTTTTCAGAACCAAATCTGAGTGCTAAATCTTCAAAGCCCTGGGTTGGCAGTAAACAAAAATTAACAGTTAAACCATTCAATCCAGTGTACCTGTTTGAAACCTATCCTGATACCTTTGCCACAGACAGCCAGAAGATTGCCTTCCTGCTTTCCAAAGAAATGAGTTCAGCTTGTATTCTGGTCCGCCCCAAAGCCATTACAAAATTGGTGCCTATGAATTGCACAGCACTGATGCACTTGCATATTAAAATGCTCTTCATATTCCCAGGACTGGGCAGGTGTATTGGCAGGTGCATATTCCTCCTAGCTCTGACCTAGAGGCTACCTGACAGTGCAGTCTGGCCAGCACAGAAGTACAAAGAACAGGCTGCATGGAAAAATCCTTGTTTCCCACATCTGTCCTAACCTGTGTCAGACCCCGCAGACAGGAAATGGCAGTGCTGATCTGGGAGCTAGTTTTCAATCAACTGAATTTATTTCTCCCATGACATGCACAGTTTCATTACAAATTCGGTGAGACTGTGGCCAGGCTTTGTTCTGTGAGACTAAAGGATGGAAGTTTTCCCTCTCTTTAACTGAGGGAGAAACTGGTGACAGCAGCAGCAGCTGGGGTCTGCCTGGGTTCCAGTACAGCAACACCTTCAGGAGGACATACTGCAGCACATTTCAGTTCAAACATGTGCAAAGCCTGAGCAAAACCTTACCCTGATAATGTGCTCTATGCTGTTTGCATTGGACCTCTACTTCTATGAGTGTGGTCTTTCTTCAGCAAGCAACAGGTTCACAGCCCTTCCTTACCAGGATTTGCCAGGGCTTGGCTTGCTCTTCAGGCTGACTGCTGGTACAACCAGAGGAACCCTTAATGTGGAGCACAAAAACCTGCAGCAACCCGTGGGAACTGCCACTTGGAGATGCACTTCCATACTAGAGAAGGTTTTCTCGCAGTGTAGAGACAGAGGGGTGAGGTACTGCCTTCTTTGGGCACCCAGAGGTGTCATACCAAAGCTTATGGTGACATCTGGCCACCTCAGTGGCTGGGCTGCATGGTACTGCACCTCTGACTGGGTATTCACAGCGTGCAGCTGCACTTGACACCTGGGAACGTTGCTTGAACCTCTGAAAGCTGCATAATATTCTTGTCCTGGCTATATTCTGGAAAGGCTCACAATAAACCTGGTGAGTTTTTTTAAAAGAAATTTAAATATCAACCTAAAAAATATATCCACTGTGCTTCACCATGTCCCTTATTTCACAGTTAAAAGCAATGACAAAAAATTCCCTGAGACTAAAGAAGAGACAACAGATAATGGATAAAGGAAAATCCTGCAGGGGACGCAAATCTTAGGTGATGGTGGCAATCAAAAATTGTCTCATCTTCTATGAGTCTTCAAATAAATCAGTCCCTGCACCTGATTTATACTTGCAGAAGATGTGAATACCTCACCTTCAGAGAGATTTCATATTAAGCCCTTTTTAGATTCAACAGAGCAAACAATAGCATTAAGAACTGCATCCATACAGACTGTATAGACCTGTAGGGTTTAATACCTGTACTTAAAATCTGTTTACTGGAATAGAAATAAAGTGCTTAGTATATCCAAAACAACTGTAGACCTGGATTTACACTGCCAACCAACACTGTGGTAAATTTTTAAACTTTTAATTATTACTATAAACCTTTGCAATATGTCTGCCTAAGGAAGGAGAGGGAGGAATGTCTAGTGTCAAAAACACAACTCCTTAATTTTGTCCATTACAAAATGAACAAACACAAAATATGATCCTTTCCAACACGTTTTTCAAGCTGTTTCATAGTCATTCACCAGGAGCTGGAAAAACAGGAATCCACAGGAGGACTGCACCACTTAGAACATCCCATCAACAGCAGACCAGTAAACCCAGTAAGTCTTCCAGCTCCAAACACCTTCCTGCTCCACCACCAGACATGCTGTGGCACAGCCCTTGCTGTATTTCTGCTCCTTAGAGGCCATGACTCAGTATTCCAGCTCCACGAGCAGTGGGCATGCACGAAGGCATTCAGTCTGTTATCTTGCCAGGATAACAAGACTAGCGGCTCCAGAACCTTCTCAGCAGCTGCCTTTTAGATCAGGTCCTGCTCTGGGCAGGAGACACCTGCCTCGGCTTTTGAGCCTCTGCTGCTCTATTCTTCTCCTGCTCCTCTGCCTTCTTCCGCTCCTCTTTCAGCTCCTTGTATCTCCATTTGGGAATCTGCAGATAGGGGTCGTCCTTTGCGCTGCTCCTCCTCCTCGCCTTTTCTGGCTGGAAGGTGGGTGGAGGAGCCTTGCTGACACGGACTTTGGGGATGACAAATCCCGGCCGGACGCTGCTCCGCCGAAGCAGGTGGAGTGGCAGGAGGCTTGCTTTCCTCGTGGCTACTGTGCTCACCTGGGACATTGCCATGCTGATGGGCTGCAGGCTGGCTCGACGCTCCTTCTTCTTGGGCACCACTGTGACTCTGGAGTTCTGAAAGAGCTTCTCGTAGCTGCTGACGTGATCTTTGTCTTGAGATCGGATCTCCTCTGCCCTCTGCTTCCTAAGGATTTCCTGCACAGCCAGTCTGCGTTTCCCCACGCAGGGTGGGCTACCTGGGCACACAGTCCGGCATGCCAGAGCGATGAAGGGACTTCCCAAGCTCGTTGTCACCTTCACCATGTGGTCAAGGACCCCGTCCTCTTCTGGGCCATAGAAGGACCGGAACGAGACAGCTGCCCTTACACACTCAGAAATCTTCTGCAAGCAGCTTTTTGGCTCTGCGGCCTTGGCAAGAAGTTCCTTCATTTTTGGCCATTCGGGTTTATATTGATCAGAAAACTGTTCTGGGCATGGCCTGTCCATCAGCTTCTGCATGACAAAGGCAGACTCTGATCTTCCTGTGAAACAAGCCCATTCCCATGAAGTCAGCCCACGGCTCGGGTCAGTTGCATGAACATTTGCCCCTCAAAAGAAAAAGAAAAAAAAATTAGTGTTAATTAATTAAACCACCCACATTCCTGTTGCTGTGATCAGAGGTAAGTTAGGCATATCCTTGCAAGAAAATGTCACATAAAATACACAGTAATATTTGTGTCCAAATGAACATGCAATAAGGATAGATCTGGTTCCTGACTTTATGAACTTCTTATTTATTTAAAACAAGGTAAAAGACATTTAGACTGCATATACGAAATTCTCTTGAAATTACAAATAATGAAATCATGAATTTCACCTGCATTTAATCTTGGCTGCCATTTTAATATCCATTCACTTGAGCTCACAAAAAAGAGTTACAGATATAGAAAGAAACAATTCTCTATACAGAAATCCTTCCCCATATAGAATAGCGGACTTTGTACTGGTCACTTCCTCTTGGAAGAAAGGTCTTAGGCTAATGATCACAAGTTCTATGAAAATATGTGCTCACTGCTCACTAGGGGTAAAAACAGCAAATAAAATATAATTAATTTCTTTAAAAGCATTAAAAATGGGGAGAAAAAAACAAACAAAAACACAAAGAAAAGAAAGGGAAAAAAAAGGGAAAATAGAGAAAAAACCAAATGTGCAATTCCTGCTCTCTTATGTCTGAAAAGACCCTTTAGAATTAGGAAATGTTGAGAAGATGGTAACAAGGGTGATCAAATATAAGGAAATTTTCCATAAATGTCAAAGAGTGGATAATGGGTGAGATGGACCTTCAGTCTGAGCCCAGAACAGCTGTTCTCATCTACCTGAGATTACCAGCCCTAAGGAAATGAAGTATTTGTTAGCCAAAATACTCTGTTATTGCCAAGTGGACCAAGAGGCAGCTGGGATACAGGCTACACAGCAGAGGCTTATATATTTAAAGTGTTATGTCCAGGAAAGAAATTATTTCTAGTAGCCTATCCTCCTCCCATTCCCAGTTTATGGTCCTTATCTCTCCAATTCTGACGTCTATGCCCATCACCATTCTTTTTTTTTTCATATATTTCTGCATCCTTTTCCATCTTTGTATTCCTTTTGATCTTTCCATCTTCCCATAAGATCCCACACCTTGGCTTTTGCCCTTGCTCTTCATTCTTTCGTTTTCGAGTTACACTCCTCCAGGGCACTTTGATGCTTGAAGAGAGGATATAAGAGTAACAGGAGAAGCAGGCATCCAAGTCTGCCCTACGGCATCCTTTACAACTTCTTTAGTACTGTATCCACATTCCATGGCAACCAGAAAATCCCAGGGAAGTCCTCCCATGATATTAGGGTGGGACTGTGGGCATTTGTCAATGAGGGGGGCATGTGCCCATTCCTGCTCACAGAGAAGAGTTCTGTAAAGGACACAGGAAGCTCAATTCAAAGTCCACCTGTGTAAGAATTGCTGCAGAACAGTGAGCAGCAGCAAGTGGTTTTGGAAGCTGAAGTTGGCAGGACACTGTTGTAAATACCCAGCAGATTACAGCTGGTGAATGCTAAAGGATATAAAAGACCTGTCCAAAAACTGGCTTGATGGCAGCAATTAAAAAGAATCTCAGAGACATGTCAAGGACTTGACAATTGGCACCATATCCTGTGCTTCTTACCCAAGTGATCCTGGGCACACCACCTGGGCACACACATCTTGCTGTTTTACAGTACATGGGTATGAAGGTGAATGAATGAAAGCAATAGGAGAATGAGTGACTACTCTCTGGTGTCAGGCAGACAGGTTCTTAAGCTGAAAATCCTTTGGTTTATATTCTGCCTTTGAACTTTGACTGATCACAGAGGGAGCTCCAGTCTGCAGACAACTCAGCAGATCGGCACCAAGCTCCCTGGGACAGGCACGGGCACTTTGCCCAGCTGCCTTCAACATACTGAGCTGTGCAACATTCAGTCATGGCTTACTCATATCTCTGCCCCTGCAGATAACTTCTGGGTTTCTTGAAAGAGTTTAAAGCTGGGATACTAAGAACATTTGATTTATTTAAGGGCTTCTTTACCAGATGAAGGTCCATTTTCAAACAGGCAACAGATCTTGACCTATACAGATCTTGTCACAAAAGTGACAGTCTATCCCATTGCTTTGCAAGAAGGAGATGTCCAGAGATCAGAGGGAAAGACCAGAGAATACCATGACAATTTTTTTTCCAGGTGGATTACCTTGGAGAGAGCATTTCAAAATAGAACAAGGAGGACTTGATTTAAGGAAAAGCAACCACAAACCAGTTTGTGATTGCTTCAGTATAACCTTTCCCACAAATGATGTTTTTTCATTATAGGAAAATAAAGGCAAAAAGAGAGCACAGGGAACTTTATCAAGTCAACTCCTAAGTCTCTGAGAAAACCCCTAAAGGAAAGATGCTGAAGACACAGATCAAGAATGGATGTGGAAGGAGACACCCTAAGCAAAACAGTTGATAGCAGTTTAAGTGTAATTTAAGTTAAATTTGCAGAAAGGACCACCCAAAGAGAGAGCATCATGGCACTGCAGGGAGTCAAGCATGGGGCCTGGACTGGAAGGCAAAAAGGAGCCAAAGAGGAAGCATCAGTCAAATCAAAGAGTTCACGAACTGTGGATTTGAAGAAAGGATTGCAAGATCTCAGAGGCAAAATTGTTTGATGAATTTCATGACTGCAGAAATTACAGATAAATCAGTGAGGGGAGGGAAAAAGACATACCAACACCTGCCCTCCTGCTTCACTAACCTGTTTTTGAGCCTCCCTACCCAAAGTTCCTATCTTTGTATCTCTCTCATCTCAGGCTAGCCTCTTTCCCTAGTCCCTTCTTAACACTTGCCTGAAGTCTGAACTCCTTCCCAAAAGAGCTGACTGTGACTGTGGCAAATTATGTGGAAGTTTTCCTTGATGTACATGTAATAGGCAAGGAATTAATACAGGAAGAACAGCAGCTAAAGGAATTGTCTTCAAATACGAAATTTAATTCTCAGCTTGTAAACAAGCAAGAGGTATAGACAGCTGCTTACCATTATCTTCAAGAAAAAAGTCATTCCAGTTCTGATATGGTGCAGCTGGGAGAATTTGACCAGAGTAGTTCAAAAAGAACAGTGTGAGAAAGTGCTCACTGGGGGCTCCTCACCTTTGCTTGAGGGCTGCTCTCAGCTCTGGGGTCTGCTCTCAGCTCTGGTCCTTGTCTGGGCTATGGCTCTGCCTGGCCATGTGCCCTGCTGGTCTGGACCCTGACCCACAGACTTAATTTCTTGTTTGACCTCAGACCTACCTTGTCTCTATGAACTTGCCCTTGTCATCATGGACTTGCCTGGCAGCCACTGCAGATCTGCCTGATCCAGGCTATTGTCAGCAGCTCCCCACGTTCCCTAAAGGAGCACCTTTGTTGCTGTTGATGAGCTGGTGCTGTCACCCTTGGCTCACCTCCCTTTGAGGAGTAGCCCATTCTTTCTGACAGATGGGTCCCCAGGTGTTTTGGAAACTCTGTCTCAGAAAACAATACTACAGAGTATTGAAATACCAACCTTTCAATAGAAATCCATGCTGACTTTGTACCTTGTATCACAAAATCTCTTCTAAGGCATTATTTGCCATAGTTTTATTGATTTTCTGCATAAACCAGGAGACACCCCTGAACAAACTTGTCATTCAGCAGAATGCCTTATCTGGGATATACATGAGTAGTCATGTCCCTTTGTAAATGTGATAGCAGTCTTATTGAAATAATTGTCATTTCAGTGCAACTATAGCCTGCAAGTTTTCTTTCAGGAATGCTGCACTTGCCACTTGCCTTGCTTTTCCTAAAAGTTTCCCTGAAGATCATTTTCAGCACAATTCATTTGAATACACGTGCTCCTTTAGGATATAAATATCCTATTTTTTTAAGACTTCGTGTCCTTTTGAGATGGAGAGCCGGCATCTTGAGTTTAAAGACAGGGGCTGAGGAGGCTCAGGCATCTGTTACCAGCCCATTTTATGGATGGTGTTTAAAGCCCAGATCCAGGGCCACTCCGACATGTTACTAAAGCAGCTCTGAGTTTACACTGGAGATTACAGCAGGGCTTGACACGTGAATAACAACCAGCATTTCTGGCTGGCTCTCCTGACAAGCGCTGGCAGCGGCACGGTGCTGGCAGAGCATCAGCCTGTGACAAACTGCAGAGGGGAGACCGGGCCCCCTTCACCCGCTGTGTGCTCACAAACAGCAAATTCACAGGTTCCAAAGGCTCCCTCTGAAAGAGCAATGTTATGGCCAAGTGTCTCAGGGTGCCCTAATCTTGTAGTGATTGACCTTGGCCCCCCTCCACCAACTCAAATTTCAGAAAGAGCAGTCACTTTGGCAATCCAGCTCCGACCATCTGTCACACGTTGCTGTTACCACTTTCCCCATTTGACTGTGCTGAATCCATGCTAAGGCAGCTAGGAAGGTGAGTTATTTTGCTTTGCTGACCTCCTGCTTTGCCATAAGTAGCTGGCCATCAGCAGAGATCTTACCCAAGTCACTGAACAGATACTGGGTTTAAAAACTTCCTGGTTATAACTTTTTCCTAAACACACAACTGCTTTGTAGCTGTGCAAGTAGACCCACAGCTGATTATGGGTGTTTCCCCTCTATGTTTCCATGCATTTTTACATTTTAATATCAAAATTTGCTGCTTTATTCCTGAATATCTTTTTTCAACAAATCTCTTAATAACTTCTTTTGCTTTCTCCAGCTCACTAGTGCTTCATTGCCAGCACCCACTCAGTGTCTCCTAAGTCCCAAACTACTTCTAAATCCATTCTGAATGAGCATTTCCCTCCTTCTCTCCCTCCATTTCACCAGACGGTGCAGTGCTAAAAAATACTCAGATATTAAAAGGGGTGTAGGCAATCTATCATACTTCCTTTGTGGTCCCTATTTTGAGCTGAAAATGTGAGGAACTTCAAGTACTCACTGAAACTGAAATTTAGAAAATCAAAAGTATGGTAACTCTCTAGATCTTTAGTTGGTGGATGATCTTTGGTATTCTCACTATCTCTGCTGCAAAAACAGGCTAATAAAATTTTCTGTAGGCAAACTCAAGATGGAGGATAAAAAAGCCGTTTTCTGGCTGTCTAAAGGTTTGTACTCCCCAGTATTCTGTTTTCTTATGAATCATGGAAACAAGAAGTGGATATTCAGATGCCAGAGGTAGCAACCACAGCAGTGAACTTTGATAATGATATTTTTAGTATAAGAATCAGAATAACAAGAACGGATTTATTTACATAGCTGAAAGGTTGTGAAACAGCTTCTAGTGACCCAAACAGAAAGAAAAAGCTTCCCTCTGATAATAAGAGGTCATGACACCATAAGCACAATTTGACAAGTCATAAAATCATAGGATTCAAATTTCATTTTAAGTGATGATTTGTAACACTCACTGGAAAATTCTGAACTAGCATCTGCATGAGGTATGTGTGAGTCCAGAAAGTGCATCTGTTTCTAGCAGTGTTTGAGCTCTGACAGGAGTTTCATAATTTTTTGTCATAAAATTTAAAATGAATGATCCAATTCCTAAGCCTTTGTTCCAGAGTAAGAGGCTACAGAACCTAGCAGAAAATAACACACCAGTTACCACATCATACTTCCTGTGTCATATCAATGTCTAGAAACTGGATAGTAAAATAAATCACTATACTTGATAAAATTCTGCAACTTAAAATACTCTGATTATTGGGGGTTAGACTCTTGTAACAGCAAAATCACTGAAATGCACTCCTTATTCAAGTTCTCTCTCAATGAAATGGAGCTGTAGGACTCTTGATCTAGACAGTAACAATATTAACATGCTGTTTGTTATTATTTCCACAATATTTAATCTGTATCATATATTTGCAACTGAAAAACAAGAATATATACTAATATAAGCTAGTTATTTAATTATTATCTAATGGTTTATATACCAATTACTTAATATTAAAAAAAACCCCATACAATATTGTGGCTGAAAGATGCTGTATGTTAGGACTGCTCTTGTAGAGGCTTGTTGCCCCTTCTGAGTCTCCTCTCCATGACTCCTTCACCTTGCAGTGCAATACAGCTGGAAATTCAACAGCAGACAAGAGCCAAGAGCAAGAAACGTAATTCCTGTTCTCAGATGTGAAGAGAGACAGGTGGGCAGAGAGAGACCTGCTCACTCCCTGTGCCACAGCTCCCTCCTTGCAGCAGACACAGACCCGATGGTGTGCTGCTGCCCATAAACCTGGAGACCAAACTCAGAGCTGCAGAGGCATTAACAAAAAAAATAAGTCCCCAAATTTCCCACCAGTGTTCCCCGGTGGGATGTGGCCCCTACACCCAACACTCCTGACAGGAGCTGGAGCCCCCAAAGCTTTCAGTCCCCACCACAGCCCAAGGCAGAGACAGAGGTCTGGCTGTGGTCCCACCCTGGCACTGTCTGTCATGCACTGAGACAGCAGCAAGTGACCTGCATGTCTTTCCCACCTGTGTCCTGGATTTCATTAATTTCTGTTCTACAGATTTCAATGATTCTGCTCTCCCAACTCTCCTGGAGACAATAATCTCATCCTCAGAGCTCCAGGAGAGCTCCTGGGTGAGTTTGTACAAGCAAACTGAGTGCTCCTGCAGCACATGCCTTCACTGCCTTGACTATGGCTTATTTAAAAGCTGCACCCATTTCCAGGGAAGGCTGTACCACAGTTCTCAGAGCAATCATCCCAAGAGCCAATTTTCTCCTTGGTAGTAGTTAGATGGTGACAAGAAAAAGAAGAAAAAAAGAATAAAAGAAGAAGAAAAGCACTTTGCATACCTGCCATTATCAAGGCTTTCACACATTCTGTTCGGCCCTGCATTGCAGATTTCATCAGGGCTGTGAATCCAAACGCATTCCTCTTCTCAATATCAAGCCCGGGAAAATAGTTCAGCAAATAGTTTGTAATGGTTATGTGCCCTTTAAAGAAACAAAAAAGCAGATAAAATATGTCACACAATGCAGGTGCTGTTTCAAGGATAAACTGAATATTTACTCCTGCAGGCCTGATAACTGGAAAATGCAGATAATTAAGAAGATGTCTTTGTGTCCTCTTCCACTCATTGCAGGTCATCAGCCTTAGGGTTAAGTGGCCCGACTTGTGACCAAAATACTGGATAGGAGGTGGAAAACCTGCGTTCCCACCTTCTCTCGAATTGCTCTCCTTTCTGAAAAATAAGGTAAGGGAATTATTGAAGACCAGAAATGGTCACTCTGAGGTTGCAAGGGGCCCAGTTTCTTGATACAGTGAGCAGCACTGCAGAGGGAATCCCTACAGCTTATGAAACGAAGGCCCATCATCAGGGGCAACTGATTGCAAAGGTGCAGCTTTTTCCCTCCCCTGGTAATTTTGAGCCTCACAATCATGGTGCTTCGTGAAAAACTGCTGACTGAACATAGTTGCTCCAGCCAATCATGCTATCAAACCATGCCAGGCCTGATACGAGAGAAAGGAATATCTTGTGTAGGATCCCACATTTTTATTTTTCCAGCTGACAGCGTAAAGCCGCTTGTCTACTCTCTTGCAGTTGGAAAATGGAATTGATATTCAGGTTTGGTAGTAAAATAAATTATTTAAGTTCTGTTTCTAAAAGCAACTGTTGTTGCCATTCATGTGCCTTGTATGCCTGGATAACTGGCATACAGTTAAGGCACTGATACAAGGCTATACTTGGAGGAGCTGAACACATCTCTGGCTAAATGGTTGGAAGACCAATTAAGATACCAAATCTTTATAACTGGACTATCAGATGAATAGCTAGTGCCATTATGACTCATTCAAAACAGTTTTCCCTTCACTTGTCAATCACTTTATGGTGCTTTGATACTCCATAAAATAATGCCGTCTGTCAGGCAGCTGCAACAATCACAATTTAATTAGTAGGAGCTGTAAAAATATTCTCTCATCTCACTCTGCAGACCAGCTGACTCTTCTGTAATGCATGCCATTCAAATTCATTTAGAAATGTCACTGAAGCAGATTATAACTCATACAGGACAATTTAAAAAGTCTATAGTGTCACATCTGGTGTAGATTTCATCAGCACCCACTTTGTACCAGCACAGTCCTCCATTCACTTTGGAAAGTAACTTAAGGACGTCTTTGCCAATTAATTTTTGTTGCAGGTGCTACTCTTTCCCTCCTATAATTTTTTGACTCTGCTACCTTTCTGCATAACTGGAGACTCCCATAAAACCTGAGCAGATGTAGAGATCAGATGAGCAACTCCAGAACCAGAGAAAACCAAATAAAAAGCTCCCTGGATCTTGTTCAGTCTGATGAGAATGAAATATAAATATTCAGCAAACCACAACAAGCTGAATAAAGCAAAAGTGAAGTGAGTTCAGGGCAGGATCAAGTGACCTGGTCCTGCTTAACTCAATACAGAGGTTTCAGCTTTACTGATTCTATGGCATAAAATCAAATTCTAGCAGTTGCTACTGGGAGAATCTTTGGGCCCAAATTGGTTTGCACGACATGCTCTGATTCAGTGATGTAGAACATGTGTCTTCATGAAGGTTTTGAACAGTTGATATCCTGCTTTTTGACCACAGAAACCGGAGACAAACTGAAACAAGTAGAAATAATAAGATGTAAGATTCTTCAGAAGTTATTACATCACTAAAGATGTTCTTCTCTTTTCCAAAAGTATAATTACAGTAAGAGAGGTTTTGCAAATCTGGGATGATCCTAAGAATTAATCCTGAAAGACCTTGCTTAACCAAAACTCTCCAGGGGACTAAAAATGGCCTCAAATGAGACAGAAAAAAAGTATCAGCAGTAGAATAAGAAAGAACATTAAGAAGTTTGTGATTCCCAGAAGTCTTATATCTCAGAAATTCCTGAAAACCACTTCAGTTTTAATCTAGAGGATCTTCTGTCCTCTGAGGTTTGCTTCAGATTTCCAGTTCAAACAGATACCAAATTCAAAGCAAAACTCAGAGCTGCCAAGTCTTAGTTCAAACCCTGTCATATGCTTTTGATTTGATGCCATGAGGTTTGCTTTGGTTCTCCTGTGTCTGCGTGAACAAGCAGCCTGTACCTAAATTGTAAACTAGATGAGCCTCATGTGATGTAAAATCTGCTATGAAAGCTGTATGCAGCTCTCAAATAAATGAGCCTGGGCTCAGCCCATTTGGTGATACTGAATTCAAAGCAGGCTCTTGCTCTTTGTAAGCCAGATCTACTTCCTACCAGAACTGGCATGCTAAGGGTTCACTTCTCCCTGTGAGCCACATTTAGAGATCAGCACAGATGTCTGTAATAGCTTAATTCACTTAATTGCTGCCACAAAGGAAAGGCCTATAATGATGACAGTATTACCTAATAATCTGTGTAATACAGGCAGAAGGGTAAGCTGCATAGTAAGGAAGAGCCCCCCGTCAAATAACATTTCACTCCTGAATTGTACCTGAAAAGACTTGTGTTTGGCCTGCGGGTAGTGAATGCTTTCTCACAGATGGATGGAAACAAGGACACCCAGAAGTCTTTATCCTCTGGGTGTTTTAGGTGTTTGTGTTCTCATGTCTTTCTTAATAAACAGAAACTGGGATAACTTCCCATTTTTTGTTCACAGCTCTACAGCCTTGCCCCAAACTGGCAGCTGTAACGTGAAACATCTATACTTTGTACTGAACACCAGTGCATGCCAGTTACTATACACTGATGTAGCTATGTCCCCATCAGCAGCAAAACTGAGAAAAAAACAAAGTAATTTTCCTTCTTCTTGCTATTTTTTTTAAATCACTCTCCTTCCTCCCTTTCTTTCCATTTGTTATTTCAATTGCTTATTTGTATCGATGTCCCATTTTTTCCTTCATTGTCCTTGTAATGATGTTTAATGATTTTGCTTCTCCTTCAATAGCATCACCACCCATTTCTGGGCACCACCTGCTGTAGACTCCAATGCATTTACAGTTCTGGAAGGCAAGCTCTCTTTGAAAACGGATATAAGAAATAGGAACTATTGAGAAAGCACGAAAACAGACCAATTTTCAAATGTGAAATTTACAAAAAAAAGCAGAGCACTTGGTGGTTATTTTCTATACTAATAAGCTTGTTAAGAAAGTACTGCTTTTCACTGATCCCTCCAGCCTGTCTTTCTCTGGTAAGCCCATGCAGAAAACTTCAGCCTTAGATACTTTTGTTGGAGGATGAGAATCTCAAAATCAAAAGCAAGATGGGGAACTGAATTCTCTCATCTTCTGAGAGATGCTAGTTGCTCTTTAATTTAATTCTATTTAATTCAAGCTGATGCTCATATTTGAGCATCATATCTGGGTGGTCATGAAACGGCATAGGCGAGTGTGGATTTTAAACTCCTCAGCACAATTGAAAAGGCCTCTCTCTATTCCCTTTTGGTATCTATACCTTGTAATACAGATGCAGACTCTGAAACATAAGGAACAGTTCCTCAGGACCACACCTTTTTTCCCATCCAGCTCCATAGATGATGACCCACCTGGTCAGTGAATCATAACAAAAACGGCAGCACTTTCTGAAACCCTCAAATACCACCTTACAAATACCTGAAATAATGTGGATTTGCTATTAGACTTTCCACAGGAAAACCCATGTTTTTTGGTATAAATAACAGTGATCTCAGAATAATTTATTTTGCAAAAATGTGATTACTTTCACAGCCTAAAGTTACTGTCCCCCGCCAAGAAATAAATTCTCCACTAAAGGCAAGCTTGCATAAGCTTTGCTTTCAGGTCTTTATAATACACTGCTCAGTGTTACTACTTAACATCCAGCAATAATTAAGCAGCATCTATTGCACTGTAACTCCTCTGGTTGCAATGTTAGTCTCACAGTAATCTATATTAACACTGCAGCAGTGTCTTGTGATAATTAATTAAATAACTGGTGTAAACACTGTAGCTCAGGATTAGCACAGGAAGGGGAAAACATCCAAGTTGTTGGGGGTTTGTATAAGCTTCTGGTGACTTATAGTCATTTACAGTTTCTTTTGGGATCAATAGCAAGTACTGGCAGAGAGTCAGTACCTCTGACTGACAGTCAGAGGTCAATGCAGCCAATGTCAACTTGCTAGATTAATTCTGAGCTCATTATCATGAGTTATAAAGGTCAAGAAGGAGGCCGTGTTAAACCTTTTTCAGTCCAAATTTATATTAGAGCAGACAAATAAGATTAGTGTTTTGGAGACTTTTCCACCTTCTTTGGAATGCTACTGTACTCATGATTTTGCTGTGAGTATGGTGACAGTTCTTTCTTCCAGTATTCAAGACCCATCGTGCAGGAACCTTTGCAGAGTTCACTTTTTGGTACAACACAAAGCAAGGTTAGGTACTACCTGGAAATGTCCAATGGCACTATTACTAAATTGACATAGAAACCAAACTGCTCCAATCTTTAGACATAGCTTGTAATGTTCATTGATATTCCCTGATGGAAATTTGTTCCCTTCAGGCAGCCAGTGTCCGGGAGTGAGGACTATGTCCCATGGACTCTCACAAACATCCTAGACTCTTCACCAGCCAGCAGGCATGATAAAGAGCAGCTATGCATTTCTTGTAAAGTGACTGCAAAGGAAACCAGAGATGCAGAGCTAGGCAGCCCTTGGAACAGCTTTTAGACTACAAAGTGATGGCATCCTTCCTTGAAGAAATTTTTCCTGATTTATATGCTTTAGCACTTTGTTAACACTTGTTAGAGGAAACTAAAGCTTCCCTTAAAGATTAAAGCACAGCCCTTCAGTTTAAACAGAAATAATCAAGTGATTGTTTTCTAACTGAACACTGGAAGCGAGGAACTCTCCTGGGAGCTTCTCTTACATCTAAGTGATCTGTTACACTCGTTCACTGAATATTACCATGATGGCTGGGATAAAAGAAAACCTTGTGCTAAACTCCAGCCTGTATCACGATTAACATGGTCGAAGTTGGTATCAGCTGTTACAAAAGAATCATTGGCAAATACTAAATCCTGCTGAGGTTTTTTGCTTTCCAGCCATGGAGTGGATGAAGAATGTCTTATCAGATAAGGTATTTATTAATGATGATACGTTTTTCTACAGTAGTCAGTTTCTACAGACCCTCTGAGGTAGGTGCAGCAAGCATGGGAGAAAAGCATTAATGCAGCACATTACATGTCCACAATGTTCATTTGTTGCTTGCCAGAGCAAACATTGGAAAACCAGCTTAAAGGAACAAAGCACTATAATACTGCACACTTGGGACGAGATTTTCTTTATTTTTAAGTTAAAATAATTAATGCATCTACTAAAAATGTATAGCTTTTGCTGCCTTAATCTGCTAGATAAATACTACTGTAGATGAAAATTAATTCAAAGAAAATCAAGACAAACCTACTTGGGAGTGGGTTTGGCCAGAATTATTTTACACAGAATACTTTCTTTCAGGGATTTGAAAAAAAACCCTAAAATAAAGTAGCCTAAACACACACTCGTCCCAAGACCCTGCAAGTAAGAGGTGATACAGAGAGCCTTACCTGCCTGTGCAGCTGTAATTAGAGCCGTGTTCCCTTCGTTGTCCTGCCAGTTCACATCAAGGTGAGGGCATTGTGCTAAGGCTATTACAATATCCACATAACCTTGGTAACAGGCAACAATAAGACCATTCTGTAAGTAGAATATAAGGAGAGAGTTAGGTTTGCCGGACTGAGAAAAGTTCACTGAAGAAGATTACTAGACAGCTGTTTCATTTTTATTTTATTTTTCTCCAGACTGAAGAACTGAAAAGGTACCAGCACAACTAGTGATCAGCTCCAGGCACAATGTTCAGATCCAAAACAATTCTTTTTATCTCTGCCCTTTGGCAAGTAATGTTTGATACTCCTCAGAAATACCTAAGAGAGTATGTATTACATTATGCTACATGCAAAGTAACTGTTTATAAATGGCTTATGCTTATATGGCTATATACTCTGTACCCAAATGAGAATAAATCTGATTTTATTATGTAATAAAATGAACCCAGCAGGTAAGATGAACTGGACCTGCTCTGAATATTAATTCTCTGAAAAACAACTACTTGTTCCATGAAGGGGAAGTGGTAGGCAGGAATTGTGTTCATACTGCCTGTTGCTATCTTTAAATAATTCAAATTTCCCATTAGAACTATGCCTCCTTTTTTTATAATCATAAATAAAATTAAATTGCTTTTAGAGGTCCTGTTTAATGTGTTTTATAACAGCTGGAGGCTGTAAAATTTCCAGGAGGAAGCCAAGCCAGGAGGTAAACCTTGTAACTACACTTGGTACCCAGATAGTGTTTCACTCCACAGCAGCAAGCTGACAGCTTCCCTAAAATGCAGCAAAATACACTCGTCATTAATTAAATGGAACCACAGTGCTTAATCCTGGCTGCTCTCTTGACCACTAGGATTAAAGCCATTATCTCCAGTGTTCAGGATTACTTGGGCAGCCCTGGTTCATCTGCCTGGAGCTGGTGGGTGCAGAGGAGGGCAGGCTCAGATAAATCAGCGCTCCCTGCTCGCTGCCAGCGCTCCTCGGTGTGCCTGAGCTCAGCCTGAGCGTCTGACTGCAGAAAAGATGGGGGCACAGACACAGACCCCAGACTGGCTGCTAACCCTGCCTGCCTGAGCTGCACTCACACAAAAGACCTGCAAGGAGAAGCACGTTATGAAAACAGAATGGACCACCCTGACTCCTCCATCATTTTTCTCTTGCCTACAAATTCTCTTCATTTCTTTTCCCCATTACTAAGACAGAGATGTTCACCAGATGACAGCCACGGCTTCTGATTTATTGTCATCTTAACTAGTTAGTTATTTATTCAGTGTCCTCTTTCACTGTCATTCTGGTTAGTTCTCTTGGCTCAGGTGGCAAACACCTTCATTGAGATACAAGAGTGATATCTATTCTTCAGGCTGTTCACAGGATAGGTAGGTTATTTCTCAATTACATCTTTCAATAAAATAATTACTCTGCTTTCTTTTGTTCTCATTTCACTCTTGCCCTCAGCATGAAGCAATACCTACCACTGCTTTATAAAGACCATCTTCATTTCCTTGTGAAGAACCTGTAAGACTTCAAAGCCTTCTATTGAAATTTTACAGAGGATTCTGCCAAAAGTCATATCTTTTAGGTTTTGGGGTTTTTTACTAAATTATATACTTTCCTGGTGAGATTCTTCAGATTAATCCAAGTTTTACTGTAATGTAATAGTTTTTAGCTTTTAAGAAAAAAGTATCATTTTGTAAGGACTTGAGCATTATTTCAATTTTTAAATAATTTAATTTTTCACCCAGTGATGAGGATATAGGTCATCACAACTCCAAAAGCTGTGCAGATTTAAAACACCACACAGTCATTCAGAAAAATGTCTATTACTTATGATAGCAGAAAATTAAGTTTACAATTGTTTGGAGACTAAAATCTTTTGACATTAAGAAGAGAGATTCTATTGTTTGCTGAAAAAAATGGCATTTTTGAAGATAGTTTCAGAAAAGGCTGTATGAATAACTAAAAGTAGCTATCATCTCTAATGAGAAAAACCCCAAACCTGCTTCACCCAATATCTGGAGGATATTTTCACAGTATATTTTCACAGAACATTTTTGTGTTCTAAAAATAGTTACCAGATGCTTAAAATAAGTTCGTTTTTTTGTTCTCTTTGTAAAAGAGTAAAGTTAAAATATTGTAAAAATATAGTAAAAGATTGTAAAAGAAAATAATAGCAAACATTAGTTTGGGTTTGGCTTGTTGGTTTTTTTTTTGTTGTTTGTTTGGTTTTTTGCAAGAGGTTTTTGCCTTACAGTATCGAGGGATTTTGTCCTATTTTTAGTGGGCACCTCCATCAGATAGGAACTAATACATCTAACACTGGCATTCTGATTTCAGAAGATACGAGACAGAAATTATCTTCAAATCAATCAAACTCATTCACCGTTCTGAGTTTAAAAACCAGAAGGATTACTTAGGTGTCAACATTTTCTGAAGTTTATTTTCCAAAGATGTTATCAAAGACTGCTTGCTTAAGGATAAAGAAAGGCAACAGAGAGCAGGAGCTTTCTGAGGGATTACAGGATGCAGTAGCAGGGAAAATCGTCCTTGAAGAATGGTTTTACAAATCTGAAGTGGGCCAGATAAGAGTGTGAGAACCCAATATTCGGTGGAGTGTACACCCAGCCGTCCCTGGTTGAGAAGCAAAACAAGAAACGGCATGAGGACATAAAAACAAGTCCCTTCTGTAAAGCTGATGTGGTTTTTTTCATCCAGTGCAGGTCTGTGGGGAGGTGGGTGAGACAGACTGCTTGCTGAGGGACTGCTTTCCTTTGCAGAACCCTTCCAAACATATCAGAGACTGAAATGGGGTGCAGGAGGCTGAAGCTTTATGATGAAAGTTGCAACAAACTTCTGGATTTGATGGTTATTTCCCAAATCCTCACGAAATGATACAATGATAATTTGTGTTATCGGGTTGGTTTTTTTTTTTCCTATTTTTTTTTTCCTTTGCATCCATTTCTGACCCTGTCTATATCCTGCATGCTGAAAGCTAATACATACAGATCAGCCAACATGTGCAATCAGTCAATAGCAAAGTGAGTTATTAGTCTGGAATCTTTAAGTTCATACACCAATAAATACTATCACATATTCAAAACTCCTTCAACAGTCTCAATTAATAAATGATACAAAATCGCATCCAGCAAATTGCCTTTTGAAGCGATCAGTAAAGCAGTAGCCTGTATCACAGCAGTCTGCAAGAAAATGCAGCTGTGCACTTAATGTCTTTTCAAAATCTAAAAATAAATGAGTTTTAGCTAGAAAATACTGAACCTGAACAATCTGGTTACCCTGAGAAGCGAGATGACATTAATATTCTACCCAAGGCATCCATTATTCTGCTCCTCATATAAAAAGCCACAGTGCAATTATGAAATGGTCAGTGTACATTTTTAAGAAGTATTTTTTAAATTGAGTGTTGCCATTATTTTTGTCAGTAAGATCAATTCTCAGTATTCACTACTTGTGAAGGCTTTAGGAGAAAGGAAGATTGATAATTTATAAAGTATGTCCTCTACCTAAAAGGACTTTTCTCCTTCAACAGCATCCTTTCCTTTCTCTTCTCTGCTTATTTTAAATAATAGTAAAACCGAAAAGATTCCCACTAATTTATAGTAATAAACATTATTGTCAGACAGTATAACTTTACATATGTCACAGCACACAAGCACAGTATCCCTGCTTTCCAAGGAAACTCTGTTATCTGACTTGCTCTCTCCCCATCAGTGGCCAGGCTTGCTGCCCATCATTCTCCCAGACCAATGAAACAGATCCTCTGTGCAGGGGATGTAAAATACGAAACAAGGTTTGCAACAGATACTATTTCATTTTGCGAATACCATGCACAGGCTCTGTGTGACAAACAAGAAAGTCTGAGTCATTCATCACACCAACTACATTAACATTTACTGTCATTTTTCCACACAAGGGGAGGTTGAAAGTCAGCTCAGTAATGGAGTTTTTTCCAAGCAGAAGCCACAATAACTCCAGGTGTTGGGGGTTCTATCTTTCCTCTGTGGAATATTTGGCATTTCACAGAGCTTTCCCACAGTTTTTCTGTAGTACATGATATATCTGATTTTCTGTGTAAGCAGTACAGTTTTGAAAGGTCCCCCTTTGTTTTGAAGTGACAGCAAAATTAACAATATTTAGAATATATGACAAACCAGTCTCAGATACGCTATTTGTTTTCCATATATTCTAAGTGAAGAACAATTACTTTTCATATTTTCTTCTCACAGTACACAAATTAACCTAACAGGCATGGGACTACCTGAAGTTAATCAGATGTTGCAACAACTTCCTTAAGCAGTGAATCTTCTGCTTCTGTTTACAATGATAATTCTTCATGTGCCTTTGATTTCGTGCAAGACTGGAATAGTGCTGCCACTACGAAAATAAACTCTGTTTTGCTCAGCTGTGTTGGCTAATGACATAATAACATGTCTGATTAACTGAGGTCATGGATATCTCAGGGGACAATTTTATAAATCAGATATTATGACAAAATTACTGATGTAAGGCTATTTGTATGCTAGATCATTACAGATAATAGAGATCACAAGAAATACTCAAGGATCAATATTGAACTCAAGCTGAATAACAAGCAAATAACATACAGCATGCAATTAATTAAGCTTTTTAAAAGTTCTCTTCAGGCAACCTATTTTCCACGAAGATGCTGAGAATGAAAACAGCTTATTACAGTTTTTTGCCAATTACCCCAGACAAAAATGAGTCTGGCAAAAGGCTAAATTGGTATTACCCATTGCTCTCCACAAGCATTGTTATAAACAACTGTCCAGTTTGCTTTGCATGCATCTGTAATGTACTAATGGCAATTCTGCAAGGCTGGTTTACTAGCAGTGATTAAAACCACATGTAATTGAATTAAATGAGATAATGATTCATCGTAATCCATAATCACATGCAAGGACAACAATGAAAATTAAGTCTAAGTTAAAAACATGTTAAAAAAGATATAAAAAGTAGTAGAAATGAAAAAACAGAGTAGCCCAAAGCCCAGTACTATATCCAAAATCAAGTTCAAATGGCGCTGCCCCTGCCAATGCCTCAGTACTGAAGGCCCAAAATTGCCACCTTTGCTTTGTAGTGTTATGAGCATTTGCAGACCCATTTCCCAGTATGGACTGCACTCCACCACATAAAAACATAGTCCAGTCCATGGACACACAGATGATGACCCATCATTTTTCTGCTCCAATTTTTGGGATATGTTCAGCTTCACTTATTTCATAAACACCTCTTCAATCAGTCAGGTCACCTGTCTTTAAGTAAGGGTATATGTATCATCTCTGCAGAAATCCTTATTTAATCTATTCTAATCCAAATCCCCATGATCACCTCTAAAAATAGTCCCAGGAAAGTTCGTTTTACTATGCCTGCAAAGCTTGCATTACACAACAAAGAGAACCCGTGCTGCTTGTGTAATAAAGCAGACAACAGGAAAAGGTAATAAAAATAGTGGGACTTTCCTTATTTACTAACATGCATGTCATCTGACTTGGTTTCTGCATAACTGGTGATATAAGCAGCTGGCAGAAACCTCGGAAGTAACTGCTAAGAGCCATAAGGGACTTACAAGGCAAATAAATACATGCTGTGTAGTCAGATATTCCAGTGGGTGGGATATAGAAGAAATACGTGGCAATTCTGAGAGATGCTTATGAGATATTAACCCTTCTCTGTTTTTTTAATAATATCAAGATACATAATAAAAGCTAATAATTCAGTAGGAAATCTAAACCCCATGAGCTGATGGGGACTTAAGGGTTGTGCACAGTTCCATGGGAGGCTGGAACATGTGCCCAGCTCCTGCCTTGCCCCACGTATCCCAACACTAGCCATCTAGCTGCCTTTTGGCACAGCTTTCTTGACCAAAGTCGGGGGGAGAGGACAGCTGAAGAGATGATCTTCAGCCCATGGGAAGCCTAATGGGAGGAAAACTGGAGCATTACACCAAAAATATTGATCTTTTTTTCTCCTCACTCCTGCAGGGAGTTCTCATCTTCCCATGAGGCAGAGTCCAGGTAAGGCAACACTCGGGTGCTCAGGAGCCCTGTGCCTCATCCTGCACCCCAGGGATGCTCCAGGAGCTGTGGAGGGCTCACACTCTCTCTCACACTTCTTTAGCTGCTCCATCTGTCACACCTCTCACCCCAAATCACACCATGTCCAAAGGCCTGGGGGGCTGATGAAGCACAGAAGACATTTTTGGACTGTACAACCTGACCAGCAGCCAGTGATGGTCAGCACCTCCTCTCCCCACCACCACAGAAAAGGGCTGCTTTGTTCCTGGCTGTATGCATCCTCTTGATAATTATTTCTATGGCAGAAGTAGGCCACAGGCAAAGAACACTCAGGATTACATCTAATAGTGGGAACAACCCTGCAGAAAAAATATGAGCCAAGGGATGCTGCACTGGCTGAGTGGCAGGAGGCCTGGGCTGCATTGCCAGCTGTTTTCCTCTGACTCGTGCTGACACTTGATGACACCTCATGAAACAGCAGCAACTGGACCTATATTATCACATGAAAAATCTTTTACTGCTCTTTCCTCTGAACCTCAGCTGAACATGTGAACAAAGCCAGCAGCAGCCACAACTAGCTTGGCCATATTTTAATGTTGAGATGCTTGAGCTAGGAAATGTAATGTGAATGTGAAATAACCTGCTCAAGATGCTAGCAGTTATATACATTTATGCTCAATATAATTTTTTTTTAAATACTATATTATTTTTCAGTGACAGCTGGTAAAGAATTAGGAATCTACTCATCAATCTGAAGTTTCAGCAGGAAGAAGTTCCTTTGCAAGTCAGAGCTGACTGACTCGCAACAAAGCAATACACAGAATCAAGAAGTTTATATGGAAAGAAAAGAAACTGGGATCATTTTCCCACAGAGTGATATTTGATGAATGCAATCAATCCAAAATAAAGCTTTGCAATGTATGCAAGATCTCTGGTCACAGAAGAACTAAACAAAGCATAATTTTAGAGAAAGACTAAGTAAGGAAACTTCAGGGAAATACTGTTTAACACAAATAACACATCCTTCAAATGAACTGACAGGTCATCTAGTGGAGCTTACCATCATTTTACGTAAGATAAAAGGAAGTTGTATCAGGATTCGATAACATGGCAAAACAGCCCAGAATTCCATTTCTGAGAAAGGGTTCTGTGTTCTGTTTATGAGGTGCCTGGCTGCAAAGAACAGAAAGTAGTGTGGGAAAATGGTAGGGGAAGCAACACAAATTTTGTCAGATTAAATTTCATATTTGCATTTTATTTAGATTGTCATGTTGGGTACAACTGATAAATAGTGATGATCCCTGATAAATAGTGCAGCCTTTACCAATCCTAGTTTACCTGTTTGTACTGCACATAGTAATCAGTGTTAGTACTATCAAATGTTAGTGCTAAGATTTCATACTGTTAGTGGTAGTAACACTTGATCCATAGCAGCCAAATTTATACAGTCCTCTTTGTAATGCCTGTTTTGGCATCAGTGTTAAACACAGGACATTCTGCTTTAAAAAAAGCAAGAGGTACTGGCTTCAGAAAAGAATGTAAATTATGTACTGTGAGGGTGATGGGGCACTGGAGCAGGCTGCCCAGAGAAGCTGTGGATAGCCCATCCCTGGCAGTGTCCATGGCCAGGTTGGATGGGCCCTGAGCAACCTGGTCTAGTGAAAGGTGTCCCTGTCCATTAAAAAAGGGCTTGAACTGAATCTTTAAGGCCTCTTTGAACCCAAACATTTTTGTGATTCTATGTACTGATCTTTATTGAGGGGATTCTGATATAAACCCTGATGTCATTTCTAGTACAAATGTTTTTACTTCAAGGTGCTTTGAACATTAGCAACCAAACCATTAACTGCAGGAGGCTGGGGAAGCAATGTGACAGACTCCCACCAGCATCAGGGTCCTGCTACAGCAAATGGTGAGTGGATTTTAATTTAATTTCTTCTTCTTTCACTGGCTCAATGTGCAATGCTCACAAAAGCTTCCAATGGCTGGAAGCCATTCTGTGAACTAGGATAATGTATTTCTGGGTGCTTAAATGAACAGTAGGATATTGTGCTTTGCTTGGAACAGCTGTTTCCAGCTATTGATAGATTCAAAGCAGAAAAGTGCTGACTGCTTCCTCCTGAGGACACCTGAGGCTAGCATCACCTACTGCTTTGGCTATTTGCTGCACAAAGCTGCAGTGGGTTTGGGCATCACTGGAAGAAAGAGTGTTTGTAATAAAGCTCAAACTATACCTTTTATGAATATAATTATATGTAAAACATTTTGGAGAGTCTCTCAATTGCCAGATTACTTCAAAATCCAATGTTGAAATTGTAGTCTTCCTATGAATTCTATCACTGAAGCATTTTGTTTGTTCTATTTGCAGAAAGACAAACCTCCTAAAAGGTAAATAAAATGATAGTCAAAGCTATATCATCAAACAGCATAACCAAACCTGGTGTGACCTGTATGCAGTGCACTCTCTCAGCACATAAGACCTCTGGGAACACCCAGAAACAAGTTTAGATGTGAACTCCAAGTCCTGTGCCTGACAAACTCTACTGTTAACTTCTCTCCTTGTCTTTAAATATACATATACTTTCATACACACTTAGGATGAAAAGGAGAGTTTGTATCATTTAAAGAGCATTTTGTAGGGCATTCAGAAGCCATGTGAAATGCATTTTGTGCACTGACATAACTGTCAAAAAGAGCTCCCGTTGGCTTTAAAGCATATGACTGAACTCCTCTCTGTATTTAATAGATGCATTTTCCTTTTTGTTGTGTTCTGTCAGATGCAGGCAGGCTGTACTTGAGATCTGTTGCAAGAAGCTTAATAGAGTGTTTGAATGCATAGGGTTTTTTTCAGGAGACCTCTCCAAAAGAAGTGACTCACAAAATCTTCGTAAAGATAAATTTCAATTTGACACTGAGCAAAAGATGAATGTACAGCCTTTTACTCTGTCAGAATCTCTCACTGTATCTAATCTGTCTCTTCTGTAAAGAACAATTTAGAGCCCCCAGAACATTTTCACTGTGAAAGTCTCTGAAATGACCAGTGATGAGCTTGCAAGCACCCTCTTGTGGCAGTAAGTTACTGTATTTTTGTTTAGGAAAGATCTTCCCAAGATGTTTCCTAAATTTTCCTCCAACTTCTGTAAATTCATTTTGCTACTGTTCTTCTGAGCCTTTTGGTTGTGAAATCACACCAGACCCAAATCTTGCAATGAAAGAGCCCAGGAACAGGTCTGTCCATCAGTGGCTAATCTGCCACTGGGGATAAAAACAAACCCCAAACAACTAAAAAACCCAAATAACAACCAACCGACCAAAAAACCTCAAAAGTTCTTTGTCCTCAGAAGAAAATAATCTTGATGAAGTAAAATACCCATCAGGGTGAAATCTCTTCCTTGCAGAGGCCCTATTCTCACTAAGAAGAGCAACTGCACACCCTTCCTGGGACTCTGAAGAGGGGAACTGCCCACACACTACACACATTACTGCATAATGAGGTGGAACTAGATGAGCTTTAAACTCCCTTCCAACCCAACCCACTGTATGACTCTATGGTTCAGTAATGCCACACACAATAGTGCCACCTTTTTCCTCACACTTTGATCTGAAGAAGCTGTAAGAGCATTAGAAGCCCAGTCTCTAACTCTCTATTAGAGTGCCATTTGACAATGAGATTCATAATGGCATCAGTGGATATGTAACTCCCTCATTTTATCTTCTTCCCAATCAATCCCGTGCTCTGCCTCTTGAATCTCATTGCTTCCTTTTCTCTAGAACTCCTAATAAAAACCCTCCCTCTTGATCTTGGATCTTCTCATAATAAGCTTATTGATCCTGAAATTGACCTGAATGGACCAGGAAAATGTGGTAAACTTTCTCAGTGAAAAAAAAGACAGGGAAAAGGACCAGCTGCCCTTGCACAGCAGAAGGACACACGTGTCTCAGATGAGAGTATTAGTGTTTCTCCTGTAGGATTCACCTTACATACTTCTGTCTAGATGTGCTATCACATAGGAAGTCAAATTCCTCTTTTCAAGCAAGAGGATAAGAGGATTGTTGTTCAGGGAAATGCAAGGTAAATACCAATGTTCAGAAAGAAATATACATTGAAACATTACTAGTAGATATGAAAGAGATTTTCCACCTGGACCAGGCATTACTATTTTACTTATATCAAGCAAAGATCCCGCTGGTGGGATCTCATTATCTTGCCTCTTCAGTTTATTATCACCTACTGCAAGTGAGAATGGTTCTTTGGATGTCGAAGTGTCCAGGTTATTGAAAGCCCTTATCATTATGCCTTCCACAGTGGAAGAGCTTCCTTCATCTAGGTTATGCTTCTGATTTTACCTAGACTAGTTTTCCACTCATTTATGCCCCTTCTTGCTCTTTCCCTAGCTCTAACAAAGCAAAAGGGTTTTTTTTTTAGTGCATAAATATAAAAACCTCTCCTGCTTCTTATTATAAAACAAGTGTTTTTGAGCAATAGATCCATCTGTGGTGAATGGATGGGACTGTTTTTCACTCAGAGACATAAAGTGGATTTTTGTAGGTGTGGATTAG
Organism: Sturnus vulgaris; assembly: GCF_052056855.1. Lineage (NCBI taxonomy): Eukaryota > Metazoa > Chordata > Aves > Passeriformes > Sturnidae > Sturnus > Sturnus vulgaris. The sequence continues at coordinate 85,353,672 of NC_142243.1, forward strand.
TGTCAACTCTTGTGATCCTAAAAGGTTGCAATCCTGTAATCCTGCAGCTCTATGGAAAGCAGCAGCTGTGGAATATCACAGATGACCATGCTGGAGGCAAAAACCGTGTATTTTTATTAAGTATTAGTCCTAGTATTCATGCCTGTGAAACTTGGAGGAAGGTATCACAGTTCCTAATTTCATAGGAAGATTTTTGCTCTTTCCCACCACCATGGCTTATTACTAGTGCTTCACAAATTGCACTGAAAAGTGAGTCTCCATAGAAAGAAGAAAAAAAAAAAGAGGGGGAGGGAGAGAGAGAGAGGGAGAGAGAGAAAGGAGGCACTAATAACTATTTTAAACACAATCTTGAAAATTTCACCATTTCTGAATCCTGGAGATTTTGGAGATTTTCAGTTCTGGGTGAAAGCACTACCTTCGAACAAAAGATGCAATTTTGCAGTAATGCTTGGTTCATGAGCACTATATTCTCATCATTTTCATTTTTATAGCTGCTAGAACCACTGGTGACTGTGATCACATTTTAAATTACAGCAGAACACATGACCTGTGTTTCAGTAAGACCTCCATTTTTTATGTAAATGTTCTTTGGTCAAGGGCAAACAGGGTTGTGCTCTTGTGACTTACACCTACAATGTTGGCTCTAATGTTCATGGCTGATTAGAGAGCAAGGACTCCTACTATAAAACCCATCAACCTACAATTCTGTCTATTTAAGTAATAAAGTAACAGATAGGCTGCACACAGCCACTGGAGAGGAAATCCAGCATGCCTCAGGCATCTCATTAAGGAATGGTTCCTTCCTGAAGGTTTAGCATCACCCTGTGAAAAATACATCTATTTTAAGAAAAGGCAGAATTACAGTTTTGAAAGATCAGAGACTAGTACTTGCCTAAACCAAGACCACTGCTGCTACTGGCTTGCAGGTCCTAATGAATAGCCTCATATTAATTTAGTGCTGTATTTAGGATATAGGCTCATCCACCTGAAAGAGGCTCAGCCTGGCATTTTTTGTTTGAGAAAACACACACTGTGACATAGAATCAATCTGTCAAGATGGACATTTTTTCCTCTAGTAGCTCGCGGGTTTTTCATACTCAGCTGTTTAAAAATCATGAATAATGTGGTTCAAAAGCAGGCTTGGGTTTGTTGTCGGTTTTAATTTTTTTATTAAGTGTACTTTCCAATTTTAAATTTCTCTTTTACTATCTCAGTTGGCTAGATAAGGATTCACTGTAGCTGTAAAAGGTATCAGGGTCCGAGCAGACAGTTTGAGAAAGGTAAAAGTCATGTTTGGAATACCCAGGTGGGACACAGTAGCATCACCATCTTATCTGCCTCAAGTTAACTACAGTATTGCCACTTGATTTTAATAGACAAATGCAGCACACACTGGTACTGCATGTCCTTGCCTGGTGACATGAGCAGAGTGAGTCTTTCCTCAGCCTGTGACCACCCTGTTTATCTCAGCTGAGATCTAGCTCCATTCAATATAAGACAGGAAAGCATCTTCTGCCTCTGTGCTTGGATCTAAAAATCTAATCTTCTAAGGAATACACCCCACTCACCTAAGTAATAAAAAAACGCAGGGAGCAATTGAACAATAACATACTATTGAATCTGAAGAAGACAGAATTAAATATCTGGGGTGAAAAAGAGGGAGAAGCAATTTCACATTTATATTCAAATAGCTGGAATTTCTAGAGATCACTTTCCTTTGTTAAAACAGCTAAATCATTAATTCAATATATATACTTTATAAAACAGTTTCAGTCAAACAATCCAGAAACAGCTCTCCTACTTCATAAAATTGGAGAATATTTAGACAAATTGCAAAACATATTATTAGAACAGGAGTCCAGGAATTCATATAAGCAGTCTGCTTTTTAATTTAGGGACCTATACCTATGAGAGAAATAGTAGACATTTAGAGCACAGCTTTCTCAAAAAAAGAACAGCTTTTGCTGAAAAGAAGCACTCTACAAAAAATGCAGCATGTATCAAACGTATTTGATGGATGTTTCTTAGAGCTGTTTGCAGTGAGCTTGACACATCTCTGTGTGCCACAGCAGTTGAATAACAAGAGTTTTTGGGTATGTCAGGACTTTGCTCAACTGCAGGGTGGCATTTTTTTTGATAGCAGCTCACTAATGAGAGCAGTATCTGAACACACCATGGGACCTTCAAATGATGCTGCAGGCCCTGGAGCAAAGAAAAGATAGCTGCCTTATAGGAAATTTTCAGTATAGAGGTGGAAACTAAAACTCAGAATCACACAGAACATGCTGGGTTTGAAGGGATCCATCAAAATAATCAAGTTCAGCTCCTGGCCATACACAGCACCATCCCCAAGAGTCACACCATGTGCCTGAGAGCATTGTCCAAATGCTTCTTGAACTCTGTCAGGCTGGTGCTGTGACCACTGCCCTGGGGAGCTGTTCCAGTGCCCAAGCACTCTCTAGGTGAAGAATGTTTTCTTATATCCAATCTAAACCTCCCCTAACACAACTTCAGGCCATTCCCATGGGTCCTGTCACTGGTCAGCACAGGAATCAGTGCCTACCCCTCCTCTCCCCTTCATGAGGAATTTGTAAACTTCAATGACTGGTTGGTTGGAGACACTTGTTCACTGAAATAGTAGAAAGATGACTTGTAAACAGAATTTTCTTCATTTCTGTGGTGCCCAACTCCAAAGCAATGGAATTTTCCAAGAGATGAGAAGGAGCACACTTGCTTTGAAACAATACTGCAAAGAAGATTCCATTATTATTTGTGCAATTTTTACATTTCATAATGAAGAAGAGCATGATAGAGAAGGAAACTCTTCCGCCATTAGATAAGCATGGAGTGGTTAGCAGTAAATAGGAATAATGAGAATAAAAAGGTGGGATGAAGAAGTATTTCTGTATTTAAAAGGAAGGTAGTAAATGCTGGTGTAATTAACTATTCTATTATAAATTTGTTATTCTCTTACTAGCAATGTATGACAACATAAATTTTCAACTGTACAACATAACTGCACACATTACACTGAACAAAACTCACTATGTATCTACTCCATAAAGAATAACATTTTTTTTTCAAATATTAGTCCTTGTCCATTTAGCAGTCACTCACAAGCCACACTAGAACAAATCAAGCAGGTTTAGAAGAGATAGAAGCAAAACCAAAAGACTGGCTTTTCTAGATTTGATTGATGATTAAATATATTCAACCACAATTAAGATGTTAAATGGTAAATATTTTGCCCACTTTTCTCTATTTTGGCACTAAAGAAAGGTGCAGTTTCTTCAGCCCTAACCTCTAGAAGAAGAGGCACTGAGAGTTACACCTTCTGTTCTGCATTTTTAAAATTCTTCTAATATGCATTTTATCATCCAGTGCTAAATGTCTCATTTCCTATGTCTGACTCTCGCCCTGCTCTTTGGCCAAAGAAATGTACAGATAATACTTTTGGTTCTGAAAAGGTAAGAGATGATATTCTAACTATGTAGACTTCAAAGCCTCTGAGCCCTTTATTCCACAGGGAACATTCCACTTGCTACAGAAGCCTATCAGACTCTGCCCAGCTCTACCAAATGAGAGCCCAAAACCCCTTCCATGCCTCAGTCAGGAGACAGAGGTCAGATGAAATTGCATCAGCTGCACAAAGGCAATGACTCATGCAGGAGCAGTAAACTGAAGGACATGTGTATACCTTAATGACTTCAAAGACTCTTTTACAAGTTATGATTCCTTTCTATTTTTGATTCAACAGTGTCATGTCTCCCATCCACCCTTAGAAAAGTGTGCTCTAACCTGTCCTACACAGCCGGATATTAGAAAGCACAGGGAGGAAATATCAAGGTCTTTCCTCTACTGGAAGACCAACAACTTATAATTTCCTTCCCTTTTTAAATTCGTGTGCAAGGAAAACTTGTACATCCAGATTTGAAAATTGTTGATTTAACAAAATTTTACTTTCTTTATGTTTTCATTCATATTACGTTTTTAAGGCATGAATAACCTCATCAACATGTGCCTTTCTGCATCATATATCTCTAGCCTAAATACTTGCTTAAGGAGAAAAAACCTCTGGTTAATTTAGACTTAAGATCTTTTCAGAGGATATACAATAAATTTGCTAAGTATTTCCTGGTTTTCCCTATCACTCCTGCTAAAATTTTCATCATTCTTTCAAAATGCCTTGACCTGGAGGTTGGCTGTGAAGTTGTCAGTTTCCACTGGCTTTTAGTTCTATTGGAATTAAGGTCACTTAGGCTTGTGTAGAAAAACTGCAGTGTAGTAAAAGCAATAGTAAGGTTTGTTAAGATCTTTCTTTACTTCCATCAATGAGAAAGGCAAATCTTTACAGAAAAGAAAAGAATTGGAATACAAAAATAAGAATAAATATGGTCACCTTCAAATTAACAGTTCATCTCTCTCATGATTTCTGAAGATACTGTTTGGGTTTTGTGTTCTTTTCTCTTCTTTGAGGAGCAGCAGCTGACATGCTTAGAGGGTTTACAATTACGAACCAAATGCTGCAATTTCTCATCCCATATTTTCTAATAAACTCTATAGCTCTATTAGCTAAAGAGACCACAGAGTAGCAGTGGAAGAATGGTAAAACTTACGTTTTTCTCCCTCAGTATTCAGGCACCTAGAAGCAGTATCAGAATATTTCCGTATGTTTTTCTCAGTATTTGGAGTTTATTTTTCCATTTCTCTGGCACAAAATGAGAGAATGATACTTAATAATATGGAAATCTTTTAAAGAGTAGATCTGATCTCTTCATTTCTACCTGAAAATTATGGGCAGGCTGTTTCCTGCTACCTTCACAGTCTGACTCTTTTGATCTATCTCTGGAAAGAAGCAAAAAGCACATATCCAAAATGAAGGCTTGCTGCAATTACATGATTCTAACTAACACTGGTATCAAAACCCTACAGCCAAAAATCACCTTCTTAACCTTAAAATTTGTAAATCTCACACTGGAATTTTGAATTTACTGTAGAATCTCTGTAAATAACATGGTTATACTAATTGATATTGCTTTGTATCAATAATCCTAAAAGGTCAGCCAATACAGGTAGACTTAAAAATCATGTATTTTGGAATGATATTATTGATTGCAGTACCACCAATAATGAGGTAGAGTCACTCCAGATGCACTCCCTGCAGACCTTAAAATCTGAAAGGAAACAGCTTCCCTTCTGGGAAGAGAAGCAAGTTTGTGAAAGTAATGCTGGCAATATTTGAATGTTTTTGGTAGGGTTTACATCACATGAATGATGTTCATTTCCCCTTTCCCCTGTGACTGATAAGCTGCCAAACTCTACTAATTAGGCTTTTAATTCTTAGTTCCTTTATGATACTCACTAACAATTTACTAATATATCACAACTGATGTAGCCACTGTACTAGAAATAGAAATTACATGAGAAAGAGGAAAATATGGTATTTTTAGGCAAGTACTCTACATCTAAACAGGGTAACTAAGCACTATTTTAAAAACCTCCTCCCCAGAGGAATGTGTTTTGTGGATGGCAGGGAGTAAACAGAAAAAAAGGGCCATTACACACATTAAACTCACAAGTGCAATTACAGTTACCATTTTACATTACAGAAAAACCAGTACTGATTTTTTATTATTATTATTATTCTCAAAACAATTAATATATTTTTATAAATTCTCACAACACTAATTTGGATATATTTGACCTACGTTTTCAAACTCTGCAAACTGTCAGATAAATGACAGTAGGCTAGCTCACCAAGGATATTCACTACAAGACTGTGAACTGTGCTCCTCTGCACATCCAGCCAGCGAGGTGTTCAAGCAGAATGTCTGTGTTTCCCTCCAAGCAGTCCAGCCTGAAGGCACCAGCCCTCAGCCCACTCTGCTGGGGAGATGCATTTCTGTAACACATGCACAACAGGTAAACAACGTGGAATTTGCACACAACTAGTTAGTATCTGTGAATGTGGCCTCGTGAGCAGTTAAGGCAGGTATGATCCCCTGCTCCAGCAGACACAGCAGCTGGGACCTGAGCTGGAAGCAGCAGGATGAGAGTGTCCCTGCAGGTTCAGTGCCTGCACCCCAGGCGCCCTGCTCCTGCTTCTGCACTGCCATGGCCTGCCCTGGAGTCACTCTTTCTTTCCACTGACACTACAGGAACCCCTGTAATTTTTAAAACCCTTCCTCTCTGTGATATCTTTACCCATATCACACGTATTTACGACATTTAGTGGGCAGTGTTGATCTACTTTGTCCCATGGTTACTCTCTGTGTACCTACTGCAGGAGGGTAGCTCCTACTGATCTAGCATCACGTACTGGAGCTCCAAAGAGAGATCACAGCACTTTTTGTTGACACCTGATAGCTGGAGGGTTTCATAATTTTAACAGCAGCAGAAAAGAGAGTGCTGGACCTGAGATATGAGAAGCACAGGGAAACAGCATCACCCTACTTGAAACCTTAGGGTTATGTTTTTTTTTCCTTCATTTGACTTCAGATCCTAAGAGGATGGTAAGTGCATTTGTGATCTGTGAACACTGCCATGGATGTGTACCTGAATACCTCAGCTCTGCCTGCACCCATCTGTGAATGGAGCCTCTGCTCATAAATCAGCTGTGCTGACTGTAATAAGCATAAACTAGGTCAAGCTAAAAACGCCCACAGAAAGAAAAAAATGGCAATAGCAAGTGAAAGACATTTCATAATCTCTTGCCTTAGAAGAAAATAATTTGAGTGATTAATTTTAAGAGAAAGGTTGACATTTATTCATCATCTCTTTTTCTTTCTTCTTTTTTTTTTTTTTTTTTTTCTGGGCTACTGATATTAGAATCATAGAATCAATAAGGCTGAAAGGCTGGAAAAGACCTCCCAGATTATGAAATCCAGCCTTTAATGGAGTGCCACCATGTTCACTAAGCCACACTGTGAAGCTCCACATCTACCCATCATTCAACACTTCCAGGGATGGTGACTACACCACTTCCCTGAACAACCTGTTGCAACACTTAATCACAGAATTACACAAAATCACACAGAATATGCTCAGTTGGAAGGGACCCATCAGGATCATCAAGTCCAACTCCTGGCCCTATGTAGGACACCCCAAGAATCACACCTTGTGCCTGAGACAATTGTCCAAACATTTCTTGAACTCTGTCAGGCTTGGTGCTGTGACCACTTCCCTGGGGAGCTGTTCCAGTGCCCAAACACCTTCTGGGAGAAAAAAAACTTTTCTAATATCCAAACTAAACCTTCCCTGACACACCTTCAGCCCATTCTCTGGGTCCTGTCACTGGCCAGCACAGGGCAGAGATCAGTGCCTGCCCCTCCTCTTCCTCTCACAAGGAAGTTGTAACTGCAATGAGATCTCCCATTCAGTCTTCCCTCCTCCAGGCTGAAAAAAAGTTGTGACTTCGGCAGCTCCTCAGACAGATTCCCCTTTTAACCACTCTTTCAGTGAAGAATTTTTTTTTGTACCCAACCTCGCCTGGCACAACTTGAGGCCATTTCCCCTTGTCCTATTACTTATTATTTGGGAGAAAGAGGACACCTCCCACCTTACCATAATCTCCTTTCAGTTGCTTTAAAAACTTACTGCTTCTAAAATGTTTAACTTGAGTATCAAATATTTCAGTATTTGCTTCATTTATCCACATATATGTAAAGGATCTTACGTACTTCATGGGAACTTTTATAGAGATAAGTATTGTAAATGCACTGAGACATGTGACTTCAATAAACACATTATTTTAATTCAAGTAAGGAACTAAAAAGATTAACATGGATCTAGTACTCAGTTCCAGTTCCTATTCCACAGGCAGTTCTGTTCAGGGGTATCTTCATACTTGGGCCATCCTTGTTGCATCCTCGCAAGAGGAAGAATTTTCTGGACTGTAAAATTCCTGCAGACCATACAGCATCAGTGCAGTAAAAGAAAAGAAGGGCCACCCCACAAAAATGACAGCAGGACTCAGCACAGCTTGGCCTCTGTCCCATTAACGGGTGATGGCAGGAGGTTAATGGGGCATCCCAGAACCACCTGAGCCCTTCCACACAGCCACTGCTTGAGGCTGTGGGACAATCCCTGCCTGGGAGATTGCACCTGTCGCTGGGTACAAGAAAGAGGCTTTCACTCCATTCCCAGAGACCTTGAAATTAAGTGTTTTCCTTCCCTCTCAGCCATGAATGGTTTCACTCCCCCCTCAAACCACTGGCCAGGCTGTTCCTCCAGGAACACTGTGTGTTTTATTCCAGGCTGGCAGCTCTGCATGGGGAGTTCTGCTGAAGCAGTGTGGCAGAGCAATGTCTCTGATATGGTCATGCTGCCCAGTTTTCCCTGAAGATAGGACTCACCTAACACAGCAGTGAGCCTGCAAAGTGCCTGTAGGACAGCAGGGAAAATAACCTTTTTCTTCCCAGACACAGGTTTCCTCTGGCTGGCATTGTTCCACACTTCCAGGCACATTCGTGGAACATTTACTGTGTAGTACAGCCTGTCTCAGTGTAACCAGAAAACTCCTCTACTATGTTTATATTTTTTACTAGCTCAGAAGGGCTCTGTAAATCTAAAAACTTAAATTTCATTATTTCATATTTGTGGCATTTCATTAATATTTGTGGTATTTCATTTTGCAGAACTGGCTAATATGTGTAATCCTACACTCCTTGTCTAACAAGCTATTTCTACTTCATTCTTTTTATAGAAAATCTGTAGAAAACTCTGTAGAAAGAAAAGTATTTTACATTAACTCCTTTGTGGAGCTGAGCTTTGACTCTGCCTTCTCTTGGATCCTTTATCAAACTCATATGATACTTGCAGATTCACAGAAGTACCACACCACCTTACAAAGAAAGTCTTCCTTTTCCTTTCATCCACACTTAAAACACTTTTATGAATACATGGATACCCTTCCTGTGTTTCTCAATCAAATGCTAAACGGGTGAGCTGAGCCTTCTAACTATTAGCTCCTAACAGCAAGATATCTAGATGTTGTAAAGAAAAAAAAAAAAAAAAAAAAAGAAGCCAAATACTGCTTGAAAGGCTCCTTTTATGAACAGATTGAATGTGTTCCATTATCTGCCACTTTTGAACTTCAGAAAACTAATAACAATGGATTCTGCATAAGCCTCCCCCCTACAGTAATAGAAACAAAACTTCAAAACTTCTCCTTGAGCTCTCTGGTAACTGCTGTCATCTCTTGTCACCAGTAGTTGTCTGTCCACACACAAGCTGTCCCAAAGATGAGGTATCATGTACTAAGAGGCAAAAGACTAAAAAAAAAAAATCCCCAACCCTCATATATGAGAGGAAAGTACAGGATCAGGCTCAGGACGTTATACATCCGAAACGTGTGAACCAACAAAAGCCCAACCGTGAGTCATTCCCATTTTGCATCATCTTGCTTTCAAATTGCTCCCCGTGGAATTTAACAGACATAATAGAAAATAATAGAATTGAAAAATGGGAACTATTTCCACATAGTGGGTTTTTCCCACAGTGGATACAATTTGAATTGGTAATTCACTGCCAGATGTGCAACCACAGACTCTGTGACAAAAATCCTCTTCCTACAGTACTTGATTATTTCTTATTGAGACTCACTGAGTATATTACAGTATTATATCTATCCCAGGTTGAGGGTTTCCATTTTTGTATTTAATTAAAGAACACTCAGAAACAGGTAAATTCAAATCTATGTGGCATAACATTCTAAATTATTTAAAAGGGTAACCTTCTGAGGGAAATTTTATTTATGAAACTATTAAAGGTGAACTCCTGTCTCAAATAAGGCCTGTGGGAATTCTTCATTGCTTTCACATTCTCCAGAGATTTTATTTTCTATTTAAAAAAATCTACCAGCAGTTTTTAGCAACTCTACCATTAGTTTTTAGTGCAATTCTACCTCAGTCCCAAAAGATAAACCTAATTCCACTGTATAATGACAGATGATACAGAAAGAACATGCACGAAAATTCTAAGCAGGCAATATAGCCCTTGTGTAAATTGATAACCCCTCTCTCCCCATCCCCCAACCTCAGCCAAAACAGAATAACTTGTCCGAAAATGTACAAAAAACCCCAAAAAACTGGAAAAGATGTGGAAATACTTGACCAAAATTCCAATTTGGGAAAAACTGCAGCATCTTATGATCTATGTTATCCTACTTGAAAGCCATATCTGAAAGCCATGTCTGATGTTATCCTACTTGAAATACCATATCTGAAATAAGCATACAGCATGGTATTTTACCAATTTTAGTACCAGCATAGTTAATGATTTCTAAAAGCATAACACAACAAATGATGTTAGTTTGGGTGTTTGAATTCAAAAGCCTAAAAACCATTAATGAATTAGGAGAACATCTTGGGATTCAGGGAAAATCCAGGCCAAGTGCTGGCTGTGTGGTCACCTTTGGTCCACACCAGAGATGCTAACTTTGCATAGGATAGATGTGAGCTGAGCTGCACATGTGCTCTCTTGCCAGAGATGATTTTTATCTTTCTGTCTATTTCTTCTTGAGTAGTAGAACAGATTTTGAACATAACAGCACCTGCTGAAATGTCTGAATGGATCCAGACAGATGTTTTGGTCACTTGTACTCCTTGTTCAACATTTTTTATTTTCAACTTATTGTCATAGTTTATATTCCCAAGCATAAACACAAGACTATGTGACTAAAATCAAGATGATGGCAAGAGGTCTCTGTGCCACACACAAAAGTGAACATTAATGCCTCTTTCAAAAACTTTTTTGAAATGTCCCCTGAAACCCAGGAACAAGTCAGACTGAGTGAAAGACGACCAAGTCTCACACCTCTGAAAAGGGAACTCCCTGATGGGGGGCTGCCATCCCTGTCCCTGTTCCATCTCTCAACACTGAATCGGGAGCCTCCAAGAACCACAGCCCAGATCACTGCTTCCAGCACCAGCAGGGCCAAAGGACACGAGAGTTAAGCCCTTGATGACACGGAAAGATGTGGCACTGGACACCTGCTGTCCACCACAGCTGGCACCTGAACTCACCGCTCCTGTGGTGCTTTTCAACAGGCAGCTTTGAACTTGCTGCCTGAGACAGGAACATTTGTTCTTTCTTCCTCAGAGCCCTTGCCTTGAGACCTAAAGCCTCGATAAGATGAGGTACCACTGTTGTCCTACTGGCACCTAACTTGGAACTGAAGAACTTGGGAATACTGGGGCTTCTGGACCACTTCCTTTCCCAGCATACTCGAAGTCCAGAACCTCCTATGAGCTACTGAAACTCAACAGGAACCCATTTTTTCAGAGCAGTCAGATGTTTTGTAGCAGTGCTCTCTTTCAACTTCCTGTGATTCCTCATTAATTTTTCCCTGAGGAATCTTCAGAAGATTTACAAAAGGAAATTAGTGCCAATAGTCCTTCTTGAGTAATTCCTCCATGAGAAAATAAATTTGAGTTTCCTAATAGGTTGAAGGCATTAGCAGTGTCACTTTATGCACAGTGAAATAAAGCTCTAGTATTCTCCTAGGAAAGGCAGTAAGGCATCCCAAAGTCCCATGTATTACGGACATGTTATGCTAAAAACATGTTATATGTCTGCCATAATTACTGATGAAAGCTGTCCAGGACAACTCATCTTGTTAGGCTATTATTAGATTTTAACTGAAGCTGTATTTTTTAACATCTGGAGTCAACCTGTGCTCAGATGGGTAACCAGGATCATCCCTGCCTCTCTGAGGAGCCCTGCAAGCCACACACTTGATTTAAGACACTAACATGAAACATTGCTTAAAGAAGAATTGAAGATTGATGTGACCTTTACTCCTATGCTACTGTCAGATTGAAAACACTCCTCTTGTTCCATATATTTTGCATTAAGTCCTTTGTCAAAATTCTTTGAGGAAACTACTTTTCATCTGGTTTCTCTAAGACTTGTCCTATTTGAAGCTAGATTAAATTTGTACAATTTTCTCATGTAGTCTTCAAATCTGTACTTGTCCATTCCAGCAGGACCTACATCTGTCAGCTAATGCTACTTTTGACACTAAGAACAAATTATGTCATATAACCTGTCAGCTCCATGGAGGACACAGTCTGCTCTGGCCATGCATTTCCAGCAGTACACTAAATACCCACATTGCCATTCCTTATGTCTACATACCCTCATGGTCTTTATTAATTGTTCTCTTTAATCCACAGAAATTATGTTCTGTGCACATACTTTTTCTTCAGCAAAGTTATTTTAAAGGATATCTTTTTGTGCCAGGTTTACATAGGCATTAGTCACCTAACACTGCAGATGAACACAGTCAAGAGCAGGCAGACAGCTAACCTGCCCACGCTCTTCTGATAATGCCTCTGAGTGCCAACCTGTATCATTTTGGTTCATGCTCTGGTTAGCTCACCAAATTCCCTCTTAGCCAGCTCACTTCATATTTTACATGCTCTATCTATTCCTTTCTGGTGGATAACCTTGAGATGTAATTACTCTATTTGAAGAATTTCGGCTTTTTTTTGACACCTACAGTTCTTTACCTTACTCACTTCCTTTTTAAGCACAAACATGTATTTCCAGGGACATTTTTTACTGCATTTAAGTATTTCTGTACTTCAAGATTTAAATTAAATTATTTTTGTTGTTTTGTTGTCTTTTTAGAAGTACTTTCACCCCAAAAAATTCCCTTCCACGGTTTAGTGTCATGATGTTAAGTTTCAATACAATTGTTTCCGTGAGAATGCTTTATATAAGATAATATGAAGGAACTGAAGCTATCTAAGAAAATAATAATTTAAAAATATTCTGAGAACTGTAGCTGATGATGTTCTTCAAATCCTTTTTCTGACATGGGTGAACTTAAGCTATGGGCCATGAAAACTGAAAAGCAACAAGTGACAGGGAGAATTTCATCCTTTATCAGAAAATGTTGGATTCCTGATTTTTTATTTTTACAAGTTAACATTCTGTAGAGTAAAAAAAAAAAAAAAAAAGAAACAAAAATAAGTTAATGGAGTGTTACACAAACTCTGGCACTTTTTGTGATACATGACTTTACAGAAAACCATTGTCCAACACAAAGTTCCCTCACCCAGAAAGTGGGAATTGAACCACTGGCTGCCTGTCCTTCACAGCCGGTTGCAATTTCAGAAGCCCAGCCCTTTGGCAAAGACAAATTCAGGTGTCAGCTCCATGGAGGATTCATTGTGCATTGCTCTGTGAAGAATTCTGGAGGGTAATGCTCCCTAAATTGGATGAGTTGCCTGAAGCAGTTCCACTGTGTCAGTACAGAGCCTCTGATACTATCATGGACCCAGTGAGGAAACCAGGTGAGTGATGCCATTCCAAAACAGCCACTCATGGTGTGCAGCACACAAACAAATGTAGGCTGCATTCAGAGAAACATTCCCACAGGTATGTCCATAGCTGTCTATGGAACTGGACAAAAGACTCATTGAACAATGACCAAAAAAAAACCACCAAAAACTGAAATATACTACAACAGAATATTCTTGCTAATACGGGCTATACCACACGTAAGATCAGCACAAAACCTGCCCGCAGATCAGCCACAGTGATTATTTTCAGTCTGGCAAGGGAATGTTCTTTGCCTTCTTTTCTCTCTACCCCCATCTCTTAATGCTTTCTCTATTGTCATGGCAAATTTCTAAATTTGCTTGCATTCTGCAGCTAGGTAACATCAGATTTTGAAACTCTTTCTGAGTATATATATAATCCTGGTCACCAGGCAAAATTTGATATTAAGTGATGCTAAAATGATGAGATAAAAATGTCTGAAATTCTAGAAATTTGGCTGGTGAGGAAGGAGAACCAGTCCCCATGCAACAAAGTGAAAAGTAGCACCATTAGCCAGATGATAATATGGTCTCAGTCAGGTCAGAAAATTTCACCAGAGCCACGATTTTATTTTCCCTTGTCTATTTCCAAATCCCTCCTTACTGTTAGGATAAATACACAAGCACTGGAGAACAACGTACAATTAGTATATTATATACTGTCATAGTTATTTTCCAAATATTTCAGTGTTCGTTTGGGCAAAGAGAGGAAATGAGCAGTGCCAATCCAGTCTTTCAGGATTCCATGGACAGATAGTGCAAGAGAAGATGAGGGGATCAGGCATTTGGGGATCCTTTGCAGTCAATGATAAATAAACTGTTGCTGTCTTGACAGTAATGAAAACAAGACAGGGAAGGTACAGATCTTCAGGCTACATGTGGTGACTAATAAATCACATGTTGTGGAGTCTGGTTTACTGCAGGAAGGTGAATTTAATGAAAACTTGTGCCTGGCAGGAGGTTCTGTAGCTCACGAACAGACTATGGGGAAAATAAGCTTCTGGAGACATGACACAAAAAGCCACTATCCAGGCTTGGGAAATTGACTCCAAAGAGTCAATTGATGTATTTTGATACAAAGGGTGCAGGAAAATAAGTAAAGGTACCTCTGGATCCTAGCGTTTTCCAGATAATTGCTTCTACATCTTAAATTTATACACTTATACTTTAGGGACAAGGTCAAAATAATTAAAAAACACAGCAGGCTCATTGTGCCCAGTTTAGGGCATTTACAAGTTTTTTCATGTTACATTTTATGACCTTGTGTTATCTTACTACAATAATTTGTTACTTGTTTTGTTTGTTTTGAAGAAAATTTGATTTTGAAATTGTGAATATGAAACAGTACTGTACCTACATACCTGAAGTTATCAGATCAGGGTGGTGAAAGCAGTTAATACCCCCAGCTGGACAGCCCTCCCTTCACCACCCTACTTCTCAAAAAACAAGTTATTCTTCATTCTCTGCCCTGTCTCATGGAAAATAAATTAAAACTTAGAAGAAACAAAAATGCAGCTGATTTGTTCCCAGTGTGAGAAAAAAAGAAATGAGAAAATAAGGTTTTTTAAAAAAAAAAAGTTAAAAAAAATAAAACAAACAAACGCATACAAGATAACATTGTAGACAAATACTATCCTGGCAAAAGAAGATGCCAAAAGCCAACAGTAGTTTTAGTTTCAGCAACTAAAAAACTTCATAAGCACAACAGGTATGTGTAACTCAGGTATGTGCAACTTGTTCTGTTACTTTGTGGCAGCAAAATATCTATCTTGTTCATGGATAATGTCTCATGACTTTATAATCAAATTCAAGAGAAAAAAAATCCACAGAAAGGGCAATAAAAGGTCTGAGTAAAACTTCCATTTTGTTAGGTAAAGTTCTCTAAAAACTGTGGTTTTCCTCTGCAAAATAATGAGAATGTACCTCGACATCCCTGAGAAGGAGTCACACCTGAAGTCTCTGCTTCCTAGTCAAAAGATTTCTCTCACCCCATTCACATCTGGAAAAAACCAGACTGTCCTGCTCTGTACTGCTGTGATTGGGGCACTTCTGTGAGGAAGGAAGAGAGAAAGCAAATTAATTTCTATCACATCATTCCTGTAACTTCACAAGATGCTGAATTCCAGAACGTTTTTACTTTGTATTCATAAAAAATTGAAGAAAACAGAATTTTGTGCCGATTTTTAGTTTCAGGTCAAGTGGAATATTTGCCTAAGTAGATGCTCTTTTTTTGTTTTGTTTTGTTTTGTTTTGTTGGTTTTTTGGGTTTTTACAGTATGAACAAAGAATATAAACTTTCAGATTCAAACTAAAATTTTGTCTCTTTTACTCTGAAGCTGATGAGATAAAGAGCTACTTGCTTTTGGGGAAGAGGCATGGTGAAGGGAGGGCTGTCCAAACAGATGAATTTGCTGCAGGATGAGGGCTGATGCTTGTGCTGAGCTTTGTCATTCCTATTGACTGAGGTCTGCAGGACCCCAGCCCCGAGAGGGAGCGTTCCTACAGCTTCCTGCCCTCTCTCGGGTGGGAAGGGAGGTAATTTTCTCAGAGGGGACAGCTCTGGGTCACTTGGCCCTTTATGCCACATATACGGAGGGGCCAAACCTCCCACATCATCACACACTTGAGACATGCTGAATCAATGCAGCAGAAGCTGGAGCCCAAACCCCACACAATGTCAGCACTGGAGCTGGGCTCCAGCCCAGGCACAGCACTAATATATAGCATATATATCTGCATCATCTTCAAAATATCCTGTAATGTGCAATTGGACCTCAGATGTTGCCAGCTAAAGTAAAATCATGCCAAGCCATATCCTGGCCTGGGCAGAAGAGTTGATGTAAATTATTTCTGTCCTGTGTTGTTCATTCCCTCCCTCATGCCATAGGTTGCTTCTCCCAGATGTGTTCATACGACCTTTTGCCTTTTTAAGAAATTTACAATAAGTCATTGTAGGAGCCGTGGGTCAGGATGGTCAGGACTGACGGAGAAATCTCTAAAGACAGGTGTTGGAACTTGTGGTTTATTGCATAGGGCGTGGGTAAAAGGGCCCTGCTTGGAGCTGCCAGCCACAGCTCGGAGCAGGCCTGTGAGAGCAGTAAAAGAAGTAAAAGAATAAAGTAAGAGAAGTAAGAGCAGTGAGAGAGGTAAGAGCATAAGAGAGGTAAAAGCAGTAAGAGAGTGAGGTTCCCGTTACAATACAATAAATCTTCTTCTGTGTTGAATATTCTAATTTTCAGTAACCAATCTAATACAAGATACAAATCTTATAGCATTTACATACAGCCTAAAAGAATCACTATATTACCATACTGTGTTACACTTTAAACCCTAAAAACTACTCTTTGGACCCTCTTTACCAAGCTAGTAGGGTCTTCTCTGCCCTTTGGACCTGTCTGCAAGCAGAGGGAATTGTTCAATGAAAAGGGGATGACTTTCAGCTGGAGATACTATTGTTTTCTAGTTGCTCAGTAATTAAAGTTTGGTATCTCAAAGATGGCTTTCATTTCAATCTCGCTTATAGTTTCCATATTCTCAAAATCTTTTGCCAGGCAATCATATTTATAAGGATTTCCATTTTCATCTTCCCCAACATCAGATCACTAAAAATTTGTACTAAAATCAATCCTTTGGAGAAGAAGTAAAGATATTCTTAGGAAAAATCCTAGAAGCACATATATCTAAGGCACAAGAAAAGCCCCTCTCCAGACAGAACTGAACACAGATTATGACATTCTATTCAATGCAGACCACTTATGTTGCCAGAATGTGCTAGTTATTTGCCCAATTAAAATAACACAGGTTTCCTTTCAAAACACTGCTGTCACAGAATAGTCACAGAACTGTTTTTGCAGATTGCTTACGCAAAAAACTTCTTAGGTTTAAAACAAACTGTAGTAATGTGGTAATCTTCGATATTGCTGTTCAAACGTCCTAGTAATGTATTAACCAGAAAATCTTTGTCAAGTTTTCACCTTCCGATTTAGAGAAGTACACCTCTGTCCCTGCAATTAACTGAGTAACAGGCAAAAACTGAGCCACAAAACTGGTACTGATACAAACCCCAAAAACAGATTATCAGCAACAAAATCAATGCAAGGAGAACTCTGAAAAATACTGATTTTAGCACAGGATACCCCGAGCCCTGCTTGGCCGTCTAGGATCCAGGAACAAGCTTACATTTTGGGGGAAGCTAAATGAAAAGGAAAAAGAAAAAATAATATTAAAAAAAAATAAACTCA
This sequence comes from Sturnus vulgaris, assembly GCF_052056855.1. Classification (NCBI taxonomy): domain Eukaryota; kingdom Metazoa; phylum Chordata; class Aves; order Passeriformes; family Sturnidae; genus Sturnus; species Sturnus vulgaris. The sequence goes on from NC_142243.1 coordinate 85,371,241, forward strand.
TAAACTTTTACCAGCAGTCCAAAATTTCAAGGTGAACATCATAAAGTACTGACGGGGAATGGGATGAAGGGGATGAACAGCCCAGAAAAGAGGAAGGTTTTTTGAGGCTGAACACAACCATTACCAGCGATTCCCCTCTCGGTCCCCAATAAACAGAGGGAAAACAAGACCCGATTCAAAACTGATCGCGGGAAAACCGGAATCTCAACCTGCGTCTCATCCTATAAACCGGACCCTTCCTTAGCCAAAGGCGCAAAGTCAAGGCTGGCAAGGCGTAGCGTCACTCCCTAGTCTGCTCTCGCTGCCTGGGGTCCCGTCCCCTACGGGGCTGCAGAACAGCGCCCCAGGAAACGGGAGGGGGGTCACTCAACACCCGCACGGCTGCTGCCCGGGCTCCGCTCCGCGCTGGCGGCGGCGGCAGCCGAGGCGCTCAGCCCCAGGCGGGATGCACGGGATACCCGGGATGCTCGGGATACCCGGGATGCTCGGGATACCCGGGCTGCCGGGGCCGCGGCGCGGGATGCTCACTCACCCTGCGGTTGCGGTCTGCCTCCCGCACCTCCTCCTCCTGGGGGCCCTGGCGGATGAGCGCCTTCAGCACGATGCTGTTGTTGGTGCAGCAGGCTCGGAAGAGGCTGAGCGCCTCGGGGCTGTCGCGCCCGTCCCCCTCCAGGGACCAGAGGTCCTCGTCGTCGTCGTCCAGCCCCCCAGGAGGGTAGAAGGAGTCGTCTGAGGCGATGCTGCAGGTGTCGGGCAGCTCGGAGAAGTCCTCGTACTCGTAATCCTCCTCCTCCTCCTCCTGCTCTTCCTCCTCTTCGTCGGGCTCCTCGGGGGCAGTCTCCGCCGCCCCCTGCTCGGGGCTGCTCTCCGCCTCGGCGCCGGGCATCTCCTTAGCGGCGGCGGGCGCGGGGCAGACGCGCTCCCCGGCCAGCCGCTCGCCGTGCCCCGACAGCAGCACCATGCCGGCCGCGGGGTGGGGGCACGGGGGCTGCGCTGGGCCCCGCGGGGCGCTCAGGGCGCCCGGCCCCGCCGAGCGCTGCCCCGCCGAGCTCTGCCCCGCCGGCGGCCGCGCCTCTGCCTCGCCGGGCTCGGTGCCGCTGCCCGCCTCACGCAAGTGCCAGCCCCTTCCCGCGGGTCGCCCCGCGGCTGCCCGGCCGCCCCCTGGGCCGGGGCATGCCGCCGCCTGTGGGGAGGGTCCGGGGAGCCGCTCGCCGCCGCCGGCCCGGGCCGGGGGAGCTGCCGCCGCCGCGGGGAGCGGGGAGAGGCCGCGGGCGGGCGGGCAGGGCGGCTGTGCGGAGCGCAGGCAGTTGTCAAAGTCCCGGCCCGTAATCCGCTCAGCATGGCAGCGAGGAGATTGGGGCTGAGGTTTAGCGGCGGGGCGCGGTGCCGGGCCGGGTGCGGGGGGAGCGGGCGGCCGCTCCCTGCGGGCCCCGAGCTGCAGGTGCGGGCCCGCCGCACCCCCGGGCTCCGGGGCACCCGCGGAGAGCCCACCCAGAGGACGGAGCGGGGCCGGCGGGACCCTCGGCTGCCGCTGGTCCTTCAGCACCGACTGCGCGGCCCCGAGAGCCGCGACTGCAGCGATGTACGCAAAACTTTTCAGGAATACAGCCGGCCTGTGAGGAATTCTTCCTTTGAAATAAATACTGAAACTAAGGGGGATGACTGCACGGAATTTCCGTGCTTCGAATCAAAGCTTTAAAAGCAAGTAATTCGTTAGATCAGCCCTGACGCTTCACCAACTGTAGAGAGATCAGGCATCTACTTTTTATGGAAGGCATTTGGAGATTAGGTTGAGAGGAATAATGCATATATACATTGAGTTCCCGCTTTGTCACAGTTCCTCTAAAATCTCTTTTTCCTTTCCAATGCCACGGATTAGCACCGTTCTCTGGCAGGGAAACAGTGGGGAAAAGCCCTTTGGCCAACAAAATGGGATATTTGCTTTCTTCAACAGCTTTTTGAAGTGAATCTCATATATTTGACATCCTTCAGTAAGTGAATGTCCAAGGTCCAAGTCCTTGTCTGATGGGAGAGAAAGGAGGTGGTATTTCTGCGCGAGGTGAGGCAGAGCATGAGCCACACTTGTTACATTAAAAGAAGGTAGGAAGGAAAAGTAAAATGTAACTGTGAGTGAAGGGCCCCAAATAGTAGGTGTTCACAGTCTTACAGGAAAACACTGTGCACCCCAGACATGATGGGTGATACAAAGCCCAGCGGCTTCTTGCTGAATCCTAACTGGCAAGGTTATCCCAGTGCCCAGCAGGAGGATATCTGTAAGCAGAATTAGTATTAAATAGCTCCCTGATTGGCTGCTTCTGCAAAGGAGCTAAACTGGGAAAGAAGGAGATTAAACCATCCCTTCACCTCCAGACACCTCTGAGATAATAGCTGGCGTAGATTACCAGCTATGCTCATGCTGCCTGTCTCCCATTGTTTGCTTGGGTAAAGACAGGCCCTTTCTCTGCTGCTGCTGCTGCTCCCAAATCAAACAATTCTGAGCTGTCTTTACCTGCAGCATGACAGCACTGTAGGATTCACTTTTTTACACTTATTGCCTATTCATTTGTTATGCATTCTCATTCACAGAGTTTAAGGGCTCCATTCATTTAACTTCTTGTTTTCTTCTTAGTAAGTGTGGCCAATGAGCTGCTCAACAGAATGCTACCTCTTAGAATAGCACTTGTATTTTGAAAAAATTTCATTTTTCCTGAGATCCTGCAGCTGGTGGGAGCATTTGAGTTTTCTCAGTCTGAACTCATCAGAAAAGCCCAGAAAGACTCTTGGCTCCAGTAACTTCAAATAGCAGAAAAAAGCCCCAAAATTCTAACTACAGGGTAACAAAGATTTTTTTTATAAAGATTAAGCTCATCTGTAAGAATTCATTAATCAAATATACTTGCTTTTTTTCTGTCTTATAAAATCAATCCAGAAGCATGACGATTTACCATATTACCACACTGTTTTTTTAAACGTTATGTGGAATTTGTTAGCAACGAGGCAGGGACCAGTAACTTTGAATACGAAGAAAACCAAAACCAACAAAAAAAACAACCTTGAAAAACCTTAATGTTAACTAGAGGGAAAACACAGCTCTACAGGAAAAAAGTTTGACTCTGAAAAGTCATCCTTTTTTCTCTTTGTGTTCAGTTTACCTTATCAGCTTAATAGAGGAGAAATGAATCAGTTTTCTCCCACAGCTGTAGTAGTTCTGCAGGGACCTTGGAGATGAAAACTGTCTTCTCTCACCTCAGCCTGTCACTTTCATCTCTTCTCTCAAAGAACAGTGCTATACTGCTTGAGCTTTCAAAGCAAGGTGTCAGGCTGGAACAGGGCAGACTTGGTGTTTCCCCTTGAGGTTTTTCACTTTTACAACTGGTATTGAGACTGTATTTCAAATTATTTAACCCGCAGGCAGCTTGACAATAAGCTGGAGCAGCTACCTGGGTGTAAACTGTTACTTGACTCCTTAAGATGCTGATGCAGCCATTTATCTTGTAACACAGAGGTGCCCACCAAGGCTGCTCTGCTTGGGCACAGTCATAGGTGAAAAGCAGATGATGTCGGGTTTCTTGGTTCTTTCAGTGACACAGCTCATACGTGACAAACAGGGCTTCTTGTCACTTGTGCTTCAGTGTGTAAATCAAATGAAAAGAGTGTGAAGAAAGGCCATAGAGTAAGTCTGCAGATTCTTTCAAATTATCCAAAACCCCCCTGTTTTCATGGCATTTGTAAGAGGATAGCCTCAACCATTCTTCTGGAAAAGAAACCACTTAATATAATTGAAGTTAAATGGTAGTATTTATAAAACTTTATATCAAATGCAAAGAAATAAACATCATCTCAGAGCAAATACCCTAGAATTATTAGTCATTATCATCATCCATATCTCATCAAAATCTATTGCTGGGAATTACCAAGGCAGGAAATTAAAATACCCAGAGTAGATACCACCTGGCCCTATGCAGAAAAGCTTCCCTTGAAGAAAAACAATTTTTGGAATGCCTATAGCATGGAATGCCCACAGTTTGCCTCATTAAGGTTTGTAAGCCATTCCACTTATAAAACATTCTGAAATTGAAATTTAATGAGATTTATATGCAATAGTAGAGACAAGAGTACAATAAATAGTAAAACTCAGTGAGTTTTATATATTCCTCTTACATTCAACAATTTGATCTCAGGAAAAAATTCATAAACACACTTAAAGTTATTGCCAGTATTCTTAAAAGATGAAATCTACTACAACAGCACTGGCTTCCAAAATAAAATAAAATAAAATAAAATAAAATAAAATAAAATAAGTTTAGTTTTGATTGTTTCTATTACTCAGATGTCTAAAATTTCTGAATAACAAGAAGCCTGGTTCTTTGGGTTTTTTTACCCATCTGACATGTAAGCACTCACTTGTGAAATTCAGGATGTATTTCTGTCTTCCTTAGTTGACCTGCCTGTGAAAACCTCCTAAGTAATCTGAGGCTGAGTGAGCACGTTAGTAAAACCTTTAGGCACCTTGCTGGTGTATTTCCACCAACTGGCAACTTCAGCCCCTCCAGTGATCCAAGGGTTTTACAAACTCTTGGTGGCACACCAGGCAGGTTTTTCTGTATGCATGTGGCTCCTTACCCATTGCTGTGTAGGTTTGTGCTAGGAGCAGATGAAAGGATGGAGCAGCATCTCATTACCTGGCAGGACCTGCAGTTGTTGCAATACCACAATGTTAAACTTGAGAGCCAGCTCACTTATTCCCTCTCTCTGTGTAACAGCTTGTAAAGACTCTGAGATGCACAGAAGTTTCTGTGGGCACTGCAGCTCTCTTTCACAGCATTTCCACCAGTACCACTAAAGGAAGCACAAGGAAACCTCTCTTGAGCAGCCTCCTATCTTCACAGATGGGAGAGGAGCTGAAGCTCCCAAAAGGCCAGTGTGGGGAGTGGGTTTGATGGCATGACCAAAGTCAGCATCATCCCAGCACTGACCTGGTCCATGCCAAAGGCCACCACAGGTGGTCCACGGAGGAAATGTGGGCACTGAGGGAAACAAGGTGCTAAAAGATAAGATACTTCTTTTTACTGACAGCATCTTTTTGAATTTTGGGGAGAGACTTTCAGAATTACTGCCTCCAAGCCTCACATTGGTCCTCAAAACTGAGTGCCTGAATCTTCAAAAACTGTCTGTGTGAAGTTAATCTCAAGAGAGTTTACAGGCACAGATGTAAGTAAACTGGTTTCTGGGGTTGCTGAGTTCTTGGCAGAACTAGCAGGCTACTAAATCCAACCTCTTGTTTATTATGCCAAATAATGTATTTTTGATTAGGGTGATTTGCTAGGGCTGTAGCAGGACTGCAAGCAGGCTAGCTGCTGTGAGGCATCAAAGTGCAATTAACCAAGTCAAAAAACATCAGGTGGTGTACTATTGGCAAGGTATGTGTGAAGAAGGCATTCAAGGTAAAGAATTAAGTGGAAGAAAATATTAAGAACATATTCCCTCTCAATTACGAGGAGCCAAAGAGAGACAGAGTTGTTTTCCTATTTACCTGATTGGGGGTGTTGGGGAGAGCATTAATAAATGAACAGATTCAGCAGCACTTGCTAAGGCTGCCCCACTTAAAAAGTCCTTTGGAAGGAGAAAGATTGGAGTCTCAATTTCCCTAAGCTCTGGCCAAGACTTGATGTGAAATCCTGGTTGGTCTGAATTAGTAACAGCTGCTAAAGAGCTATGAGTGGAAGTTGCAATATGTTTCCTAGAAACCAAAGGCTTGAGCTGAATGATGAGAGCAGAGCCAGAGAATAAGAAATACTAGCAACAATCTTGTTAAATGTTAGTTTTTTCTCAGTTGCTAGTATTTTCCAGCACTTGCTCAGTCAGATTAAATGCTGTTTAAAGCATCTGTAGTGCCAGCTTATTGGTATCTCTGTGCAGTTAATACAATAAAGGGACATAAGGGTATAAATGTAATACTAGTTAATTTAATTTCATTTACTAGCTAGGAGTGAAAATAATCGATGTTCTGTTTTCAGTATGAATCTGTATTTTGTTTGCACTGAAATCTAAAGCATAACCCTTTCCAGAAAAAGAACACTTCCTTAAAGCATGGTCAGTTTAGCTTGCAGTCAAAGCTAAGTCAAGCCTTGTCAGTGCTGAGCTCCCTGAGGACAGCAGTGGTTAGTAGCAGGTGGGTCTCTCAGAGTAAATTGTGCTGGTTCTGGGCAGGTAGGGCAGTTCCCTGATAGCTGGGGGCACCTGGAAGGTGGGCACCTACCACATAGGCACTGGCTGGTGAGGTTCAGCTTCACTGGAGAAGTATGGAAGCTACTTATATCTTTTTGGATGATTTCCTCAAAAGTGTAAAGAACAAGCAATGCAGCATTAGTAAGGCACCAAATATGGTGACAGTCTGTTTTTATGTGTGGTTTGATATTTTTGAGTGTGGTAGGTAGACGTGGAGGAGGCTGTGCAAGTGAAGAGGGGAGAGATGGAGAGTGTTCTAGTTCCCACAGAGCTGCTCTTTTCAAATATATGCAGCTGTAGACTGCAATCTGAATTATGCTGAAGATCCTTGAGGCTTCTCAATAATTCTTCAGCATGGAACTTCTGTTTTCATATTCCTATCAATTTCTGTCTTAGGGAATTTCTTGGGAGAAAACTGTTGAAAATTTGTTGTTGTCCAGATGTTGCTTTATTGATGAAAATCAGATTTGCATAAAATCTTTGTCTGGGAGTTTTCTATCTCTGAAGAGCAGATTTTAAAAATCACCTCTTCAAAATAATTCTTCTTCCGTTTTACTTTGCATATTATTTCTTAAGATGCCACCTAATACTGAGGATCAACCACAGCTTGAAATGTCAGTAGATTTGTTTTTCTTGGAGGAAGGCTAACAAAGATTGAGAGAAGGAGAAAAAAATGTTTCTCAAACTATAGGTTTAATTTTATTTTTCTGTATTTTGATATATTTTACCAAAATAACACAATACTAGACATTAATACATGTATAAAAATTATTAAGGAAAATTATCCTGTATATATTCCATTGCTAGATTATAATTATCAGGTCATTGGGGTTGGGGGTTGACTGGATTAGTGTACATGAGAATTTATTTGTGAACTGTTATCTTATTTTTGCACTCTAATGAAGCAGAAGACTCTCCACATATATGTGTGAAAATGTGTCCCTCAGCTGGGTATCAGAATAAATAAGTAATGTTATTTTTTTTTACCAAAATCTTTTGTTCCTCCCTAAAGGAATTCTTTCTACATGGAGGGGATAAACCATGTATCTACTTCACATTTTCCTAAAATTACTCATTTTCCTTTATTGTGAAATTATGCATCCAAAAATAGTCTGGTTTGATGCTGGTATGAGTAAGCCTGCTGATGCCATTCCATATGGAGAAAGCGTGTAGAGTGTCTATGCTTGTGCTTCTGATCAGTTCACTCCTCTTCTACAGATTTCCTGCATGGCTGTGAAAGCTTTAAGCCTCTCCATCCCTGAGGTTCTGTTCCCGAATAACAATAATGGTACTTCTCTCTACTCCTGGGAAGTTTGGGACCCGAGGACATTGCTGTTTGATAAGAGTTTCTGATGGTTGAATTCAAGTCTTGGAAGTAGCCCAGATACGTGTCCATCTATCCTTACTGCTGCCCTGCATCAGGAAACTGTAAAGAAGTCAGTGATAAATTCATCCTAATTTTAATCTTTCTGACAAACCCTAGAGAAAGCCTTAATATGTGACCCAGTTTCTATTTCTGAAATATTGTGGGTTTAATCCTCTTTCTATTTCAGTTTTGTCTAATTCAAACTGGGGATTGGATACTGCTATCTAATCCAGTCCAATACTAGAAAAACATTGGTATAAAAACAGAAACAGAAATATTTTCATAAAGTAAAGAAATTAAAGGAGAAATCTAGAATTATCTGCCATCATTTTTAATACATACCATCTCATTTTATTATCCACTCTCCTGTGAGAATTTGGAGTGCTTTAGACTTCAGCTTGCACTGAATGATAGGTTTCAGAAAACATCTCACCTCATGCTGAAAAGGTGAATATCATAACCATTTTAGAGATGCTGAAATTGAATTGCAGACTACTCAAATGCAACAGGGCATTGTATAATATTGCATCAAACATACAGATGTCTTATTTTGGCATTACTCATTGCTTTAAATGACTCATGGTTCAAATGGCTTACCCATATATCCAATTAATTAGGTAAATGGAGTATAGGGTATGGTTACCAACTGGGACCATTAGAGAAATCCATCTGAGTACATGTGGTGTAGCTCCTTCAATGGCTACAAATGGTCTATTGGAAATATTTCTCTTTTTAGAACAAAATAAACACTGGCCAGAAGATTATAGGTAGGACAAAGAGCTATCATAATCAATGCATTGGATTTTTCTCCACCTATTTCTTCTACACTCTTAAATACAAACCAGGATACTGAGATAAAAAGTGATCTCCAGCAAGGCCGTGTGGATACAAATCCAGTTTGTTGCCTTTGTAAGCAATTTCAGAGACTGAATTTGTTTCTTCATACAGTATCAAAATAATAACACCCTGTATTTGGAAATGTGATTCCTTGTATGTGCAATGAGTCATGCTAAGAGGATTTCTTATTTTTCCTCTCCTACCTCTTCCTGAGATAATTGGTCTCTCTGGTGTTAACTGGTGTTTCATCAGACTATGCAAACATGTGAATAACCAGAGGCTTTTATTGAAAGACAAATATATTTACGTATTCTGGAAAAAGATTTGTGCATGTATTTCAGTGATTTAAAGAATTAGTATCCTGATAAGACATGTGTGGTTTGAAAGCATTTTAGAAACTCACAGAATAACTGTGGGGCTATTATTGTTTCCCTGTTGTGTGCATTATCTATTAGGTTTCCTCATCTCTAATAGGATCATACTCATTTTCATCTTTGCAGAAATGCAATGTTCTCCAATGAGATTATTTAATATTATCCTGAAATCATTAAAATTGCCATACTGCCAGGTTAAAATAAACAGATGCTTATCTAGCCCAATGGTTCCATTGTTTCTTGGTGTTTTCATAATGTAATTTTCACAAATCATAAACATCATGGGACTCATCCCAGGAGATTTTCAAGTGAAAGTAGATTATCTGTAAAACATTCCACTTTAGAAATCATACCTCCCATGTGATCATCATTTAAGCAATTTCAAATATCCTACTCACTCTGTTTCATCCATTTTTATCAGAATTCTTCCACTTAAGGAAATATATTTCCATTAATTTGCTGGAGAAGGAATTAGTGGGGTAAGTCAGTAGCTAACTCTGACTGCATTGTTGTGGCAAATTCTCTGCAGTTCAATTTCAGTTCTGTTACTGCCCATACCTCCCTGTGTGCATATCGAATATGAAACTGAAGAGCTGTCCCTGCTCAGAGCATGTTCTGCCATAGAGGGCAGGTATGGAGGGTCCTTCTGACCCCCTTTACAGTGCTAGTTAACAAGAAGTGCCAAATGGAGAGAGCACTATCTCCCTCCTATGCTGCTCTCATTGACTGCATTTTCTTTACAACTCTGTGTAAATCTGTTACTGATTCAGTTAAGGACACAGATGTTTCTGTGTGGTTGTATTTCCTTTGGAAACATCCTATGGGTCCAGCATGATTTCCTTCTGATTTCTTCTTGCATGTCCACCAACAAGTAAGTTTTTTAACTTCCCCTGTAAGAAAGATGGCATCAAGAGATGACATTTCCATAGTCAAGCCACTTCAGAAGCAGCAATTAACAATCAGAAGACACTGAAATAGTAAATATTGCTATCTCAGCTTTTCAGCTGGTGAAATTGAAATAAGGAGGTCAAGGTCAACATCTTCCAATTTAAAATTTATGGTTGAACTTCAACAGCTAAATTAATGACATGAATTGGAAACTTTTGAAGCCTGCAAAATCAAAAGGACTTTACATTTTCAGGAATCATGGAAATCTGAGCACTAATTTATATGCCATAAGTGTTGTAACCAAGTTAAATGTTCTTGTTTCAATTTCTAGGGCAATGTTAAGTCATGGTCAAAGATATCTTCAATCTTTTTAGGTTTTAGAGTTTTGTCTTATGAACAACTGTAGAGAACTGCATTTGCCCCCTCTGTTCATTTGCACTTATATAGTATCAAAATCTTGTGAGGAAATTTTCCTTAAATATCGTGGTTGCTCTTAAAGTTAAGTTGTACTTAGATTTCTCTGGTTGGCTTCACACGGTCTGTCTCACATTCATGAAGGAACTTGCACACTAAGTGACGGAAAAATTATCGTCTATTCTGTGGGTGGTTGTGGAAGAGATGAAAATAGGCACCTTCCTCATGAAAAGAGGAAAGAAACAGCATCTTGCTTTCCCAGAGGACAGTAGTGGGGAAAGGCCAGAGGGTTTGTACTCAATTCCTCTCCCCATCCATGCAGTCCTGTTTGAAGGGACTCCAGGTATGGTGGCAAGTGCTGATGCAGACCACGAGCTGTACAGTGCTTTCACCACATATGAGTAATCTGTTAATGAAGTGCTGACCAGATGGCCTCCCAACTGCATCAATTGATTTTGTACTCATCAATTTGGACCATTAAAAGTTGAGGAGGGGGAATTAACTGCAAAACTTGAATGTTTTGCACTGATTGGCCCTTTTGGTTCTCTCTCTCATATTAAGGCACAGGGCCAAAGCAGAGGTTTTTCCATTTTCAGCACACATGGCTGAAAATATAGACATGCTGCCTAACTTAGTAATCAGCAGTGGAAGAAGATAGGTGTTTCCTTTAACTTAGCACATGATCTGACTGCCTCTCATGCTGCACATTTCTTCTCCTGGCAGAGGAGTGGAGGAGTCAAGTCAGGTATCTCCTTTCTCATTAGTGCCTGGAGGTGGCATGTCCTGCCTGGAGGCACTAATCATCCTGATCATGTACTGCCCCACGTGTG